>NC_139962.1:16232657-16262657 GCF_963454915.1 Gymnoscopelus microlampas
GAGGAGAGGAGAGGAGAGGAGAGGAGAGGGGTGGGGAGGTGAGGGGAGGTGAGGGGAGGTGAGGAGAGGAGAGAAGATTTGTTACATCCCACATAAGTGTACAAGCCAAGGGCAACATTCTTAGGTTTCGGGTCCTAAACTCAACTCAACTTTATATCACAGGTTTACCGGTGAAAATAAAAAATAGTTGAAATACTTTGTTGTACTGTACAAGCTCCCATCATTTGCAGTTTCAAGACAGGAGAAAGAAACAGAAAAGCTGGTCAGATATGAGCAGTGTATGAGATGCATGGTTAGAAATAGCAATGGTATGAGGCAAAATAATCAAGACTTGTCCATGTCTGTGGCAAATCGTCGATTACAAAAAACAAAAGTACTGTACATGAAAAGCCTTTTTGGGGCGGTGTAGCCGCCCCCTATAAGTGGGTTTTGGACACCGACCAAAAAATGTATGTACCCCCTAACCCTTCCATTGTTAATGCAAATCGATACTTTTTTCATATCAGCCAATCACATTACAGCTAGTGTCATCACCACTAAGTGTAATGTGATTGGCTGACTTTGCAAATTCAGGACTGTGATTGGCTAGCGAAACACATGACACATGTGCAGCCCTATGAATAGCAGTAAGGACTTTAAAAAAAGTCATTTATCCTTTTTTTAAAGTGAGTCATGTCGTGATGACCACACACCACCTACTTGGGTGTCACAACAGTGACATAGTGCTCCAATTTCACATCCTGTGATTGGCTAATCTAAAACCATTTTGATGTGAGAGTAGTATATTTAACTGAGATGTTGTGTATTTCATGAGATCAGTGAAAAAGAATCGCAAAATCACTATATGGTTAAAATGAGGAAAGTAAACACCGAAACAAAGACAATGGCAAGTCTTCCTAGAACTGGCCTTGTGAGACCCAAGTGTATATCACAAGAGCTTAAACACAGAATTGTGACAAAGCACAGATCTGGTCAAGGTTCCAGAGAAATTTCAGCTGAACTTAAGATTTCTAAAAACACAGTGGCCTACATGATCCAACAATGGAAGAGACGAAGCTTGGTGGGAGACGTAAAGAAGAATCCAAAAATTGCTTTAGCTGAAATGTGAATAGCAGTATGGACTTTAAAAAAAGTCATTTATACTTTTTTTTAAGTGAGTCATGTTGTGATGACCACACACCGCCCACTTCACACTGGGTGTGATTTTTTATATTCAGGTGCGTTGGTTGACTCTGCTGAAAAATAACAGACTGTTGAATTCAGTGATTGACCAATCAGAATCAAGCATTCAACCAAGCCTTATTTGTGCCCGTTGAAAGAATGAAAGATTTTTGTTTGTTGTTTATCGTCTCTGTCGGGAGCAAAAAGTCAGGATTCAAATTCAAAAGCATCAAAAGTAGCAGATCTACAAGCTCAAAACGCTAGTATGATCAAGTAGGGCATTCATTTACAAAAAAAACACAAAAAGTAAAAACATGGAGATAAGAGGTTTCTGCCCGACAGCAACGTTATGTTTGGGTACCTGGCTGATAAGGGCACAGGCTCTTATGGTGGGTTTGTTCTTTCATGAACCGTTAGTTGAGACGTTTAACTCAAATCTTTGCTTCTGGGGATTCTACAAATATCTTATAAATCCTATAATTGCTGTAATCAGTGGTTCTCAAACTTGTGTCTTATGTCAAGGACCCTCAAAATTATATGTATTTGGCCACGGACCCCCATACCCAAATATGTTGCTCCAGGGACCCCCCCCCCAGAAGCAAAGATTTGAGTTAAAAATGTTTGCTTTAAAACATATATATATTCAAAGATTTGCACAAATCTTCATGATTTTTCAAAAATAGCAGATCTACAAGCTCATAGCGCGGCACAGAGTGCCGCGCTATGAGCTTGTATATCTGCTATTATTGAATAGCCAAAGTATAGAATAATGGTGGTTACACAGATGCGTTTTAATGGGTTAAAAAAAAAGTGTTTGAAGATGGAGAATTTCTTTCTTTGGTATGATGGACAAAATCCACTCAAAACTCAGCTCCACATGGATAAGAGGGAGGATTCTCCCTTTGATGTGATGGATGAACTGCTCTCAAAATGCGTCTGTTGTGCTCTTTTATGTGGATGTGCCACTGGGAATGTATCTTTTGTCAAACTTCCCCAGCTACCTGGTGAAAAAAGGAAATTGCTGAACTATTCGAAAGCAGTGAAAGTAGATGAATCTATAGCCACAAGCTACTTGGAAATAGTAGTTAAAGCTATAGTAGCCCATTAGCCGAACACTTAATATGTCAGATCGTTCACCTGAAAGAATGGTACTGGAAGAAGATCTGGCTGATATGTTTCTCTGCACTATGAAAAGCTCTTTGTACTTTTTTACTTGTGATATTTGTACTACTAATAGTATTACTAGTAGTATTACTATTCTAATAGTATTATTATACTACTAATAGTATAGTATTTTTCATAATCAATTACATTGATTAGTTCAACTAACCGTTGCACCCCTGGCCTATACGAGCCACTGACACGCTGTGCTGTGTGCACACGTCCTACCTCTGATATATACATACTATGTATTAAGTATAAATGAGTGTGTGTGTGTGCGTGTGCGTGCGTGCGTGCATGCATGCGTGCGTGCGTACAATTATAAATATAAAGGAAAGGAGAATGAAACTGATTAAGAGAGAGAGAGAGAGAGAGAGAGAGAGAGAGAGAGAGAGAGAGAGAGAGTAGAGTGAGATGCAGGGCCATGGCGTTACTGCTGAGAGAGAAGGAGAGAGGTATAAGAATAAGGGTAACTGAGGACAAAGATGCAAATGAGATTAGATGGGTACAGAGGAGAAGTCATAATTAAGATTATATAAGTACAGAGGAGAAGGCATAATTAAGAGAAGGATTAACAGGGGATAAACTGGTTCAGCTGCCTTCATGTACCCTCCTTACTTCCTAAACGAAAGTTTTGATTTTGATCAAAAAAATAACCTGTTTCTACTGTGTTCAACAACAGGGAGTCAGTCATCCAACCAGTCAGTCAGAGAGAGTCAGTCACCTGCAAAACAAACTCACAACGCATCGCCAACACCATGTGTTGTGAGCTTGTAGATCGTTTATTTTCGGGGAAGAGATTTGGTGCAGAGGGAAAGAAAGGACCTGGTGTAGACATCCTGGGGGACGCTGGTCAATGAAGTATAATATAGGAGGGTTTAAGTGGTTTTAATGAAACATGCATGTACAAGCACTTCCTCTACATGAGAAGCACTTGGCTGGCAGACTGGCAGAGCTGCGTGGATGGCACGCTGGGCATGGGCTGGCTAGCTCACTGTTTCTCAATGTCTGGTCGGGGGCCCACCACGGGTCCAAATGGATCTGTAACTCCGACAGCACAAATGGAAATATTTTTTAATCTAGATTCTTTGGGATCCCAATCTACACTTACTGTAAAATTGTTCAATTTAGCTCTGACAGTGTCACAAATGGAACCAAATGGACCCGTAAGGGTCCATTTGGTTCCATTTGTGACACTTTCAGAGTTATAGACCTGTAAGGGTCCATTTTGGACACCTGGTGGTCCTCAGACCAGACATTGAGAACCAGTGGGCTAGCTGGCCTCCAGCCTTTTCCTATTGTGGCTCAGTTGCTGCAGACCTTGCAGTGATGACAAATGGAAATGTTGATTAGAGAATCAGGTGGAGATTAGGCTGTACTGTATCTTGTTTTTAGACCGTTGCGAGTGTTGAGGGTGAGCGAGAGATTACATGATTGCATCACAATGTTGCTCTTCCTCCATTAGACACAGGCATAGTAGATCCAAATGTGATATTCATAGTGTGATGGTGTGTGTGTGTGTGTGTGTGTGTGTGTGTGTGTGTGTGTGTGTGTGTGTGTGTGTGTGTGTGTGTGTGTGTGTGTGTGTGTGTGTGTGTGTGCGTGCGTGTTTGGGTGGGTGCATTGGTGTTGCCTCGTGTGGCATGCTAGTGTGAACTGTGCTGGACTGCTGTCATCTCTCTCTGAGGACCACAGCATCCTCACATACCCCTGAATCTCTGACAGACAGGGACCAAACAAACAATCACTCAGCGTTGTGTCTTGGTGAGGGCTGCTGTGTGTGTGTGTGTGTGTGTGTGTGTGTGTGTGTGTGTGTGTGTGTGTGTGTGTGTGTGTGTGCGCGCGCGCGCGCGCATGCGTGCGTGCGTGCGTGTGTACCTGGGTTTGTCTCTCCATCCCTACTTTGGGCGTGTCATTATTTGTGAAGTTTCAAAATAGCCAATCTACAGTCAAGCTCACAACGCGTCACATCCTGATGCATTGTGAGCCTGTAGAAAAATAATGCTTAAAGGCCAGGTGTACGGTAATGTTTTTTTTGGTCATTTTATTTTGAAGTTTCAGTCTGAAACATTGTCTCTACCTGGTGTCAACCAATGAGAAGGTCCCATTCTTTCAGGCTATGGGATGCTGGAATCGGTTACATGTCGGCTTTCCGACATGTCGCCTTTCCGACGGTTACTAACCCTATACCTAACCCTAACCCTAACCGCACGCGGAAGCCACGTAGTCGGAGTAGTGGGATGTCGGAATTATGAGCGCACACCGCTGGAATCTCTGCAGCCATGTGCAGCAGAGCTAGTGTTTGTTTACAGAGGAGAGAGAAGGCCAGCTAAGCATGTTTGCTACTACGTGGCTTATTTCTAACCCATAATGTTTTCAGATACATATTTTAGTGTGTTGATTAAGTTTAAAATGAGTAATACAGCGTCAGGATGTCATCTTGAATGAGATTCAAAACAGAGTAGCTCCGTAATTAAAATCAGGTGTGTTTGAAGGAACGTCCGGCTATGGGAATCAAACAGGTGATGAAGTCAAGATTAATTTAAATTCACAAGAGTTGATCTATGTCATCAATCATCATGCAGTACGTTTTCGTTTACAGGAAGCAATTAAGATTGTATTTTTAGTGAATTTTCATATAAAAATACACAAAAAAACATTGGCATCTATTGTTAGGTGTGCCCATATGATTACCACGGATATGCTCTAAAAGTGTGAAAAACGTCTTTTTCATTTCACCAGGTCTTTAAGCGGTTAATCTATTTGTTGATTCATGTTTTTAAATGCACTTCTCCATTATTCGATTAATAGAACAATGTATCGATAGAATAATCGCTAAGAAATGAATCCATAGTTGCTGCCCTGCATGTATTTAAAATACTTTGAACCAGCAGTATGATACTCATGGTACATAGAGTTAGGGTTAGTCAGAGCCAAGCTGAGCCCATCTACGTTCAGGTATAACAGTGCAATGGTCTCTCTCTCTCTCTCTCTCTCTCTCTCTCTCTCTCTCTCTCTCTCTCTCTCTCTCTCTCTCTCTCTCTCTCTCTCTCTCTCTCTCTCTCTCTCTCTCTCTCTCTCTCTCTCTCTCTCTCTCTCTCTCTCTCTCTCTCTCTCTCTCTCTCTCTCTCTCTCTCTCTCTCTGAGAATTCCTTCCAGCATCAAAGGAGCCCCGTGTTGTGGATCTAGACTGCTATCTGTGCTTCACTGGAGTGCTATTGGCAAAAGCCTGTCATGTTACAGCATTATACACAGTTGAAACAGTGGAGTAAAATAGAGCTACTGTATATTTATTAATTGACTAGAAAATTACACTTTTCTCTGAATGGATGGGACATACAGTAGGTAGGGGTGGAAAATAACTAGCACTGACGTTACTGTAATGCACTGAATGTTTTTTTCATGTACAGTACTTGTAATGATGTATACTAACTTATCTTATTGTACTCAACTACATTAGGAAATTCCTGGCCCAGAATTACAGATTAGTGTACGCTTATGGTACAATCAGGAGGAGTTTCCATTCATTATGTAACTAAGTAGTAACTGTTACTCAGAGTAATTAACCTTCAAAAGAGCTATACTTTTGTACTTTTAACTGTAGTAGTTTGCAACATAAGTGGTATGTACTGTAACAGCACACAATACAGTTTCAGTTAGTTGTCAGTTAGTTCTTTTTGTAAGGCCTCGTCTTATTTTTATTTCAGTTAACTAAAATGTTATTTTTTATTCTAGTTTTCGTTTTTACGTCAGAGACCAGATATGTGTTCAATAATACATCCTGTTAACCCATTAAAACGAAGTGACGCGCTATGAGCTTGTCAAAGTCCAGCTTTACCCTCTGATCTGTTCAGCTGTAACCAGCCTTGATTTCGTCGACTAAAACTTTGACGAAAAATGTTCGTCGACTACCTTTTTTCACTGATGGCAACTAAATAAAAACTAAGCTATGATGACTAAAACTAAGACTAAATATATTGACAATTCCGTCAACAAATAAAAACTAGACAACAATGTTAGGGAGGGACTAGTGGAGAAGAGATCCAGTAGAACTAAATCATTTTATGTTTGGTTGCGCTCGGGTGTTGCTCTCTGAAAATAGCCGATCTACAAGCTCACAACGCGACGCGTTGTGAGCTTGTAGATCGGCTATTTTCAGCATGCAACCAAGCATCAAGGCACCGCCAAAATACATTGTAGTCGACTAAATCAACTGTAGATTTAGTCGACTAAAATCTTATGATATTTAGTCGACTAAAACTAGACTGAAACTAAAACATTTCAGATGACAAAAATATGACTCAAACTAAACGGAATTTTATTCAAAAGACTATGACTAAAACTAAATCAAATTTTGCTGTCAAAATCAACACTGGCTGTAACTCATCCGCCACTCGTTCTGTCTGCCAGTCAGAGCCAGTGGTGGACAGTATAGTAACAAAGTGCATGCCGTTGCTGTCGGGGTAGGCTGTCCTAGCGTGTCTCATTTCTGGCATTAGAGGGGCGGGTTCAAAATCTCTGGAGAAAAATTCTGTGAGATCCCATTGGTTCACCGATCTGTCCGTCAGCCCCCGCCCCGCCCCATGCCCCTCCTCCTCCCCAATGTGTAGCATTGAGAGCCCTGACGTCACAACATTTGGAGCGACGCCCACTACACTGTGGTTGGTTGGGGAAACACTATTCCAGTCGCGTCAACAGGCTGGTCCAGGCTCTTATTTTTTAGCAAAAATAAAAAATAAAAGCCTGGAGATCGAGGCTACTGTCGGGGAAAAGAAACCTCTTATCTCCAACATATTTGAACTTTTTGTGTTTTTTCATGAATTACTACTTGATCATGCTACTGCGTCGCACAGAAGTATCAAAAGTAGCAGATCTGCAAACTCGAAACGCGTCGCAGAGCGACGCGTTTCGAGCTTGTAGATCTGATATTTGTGATATCTTTTTTATTTGAATTCTGAAAAGTAACAGTTTTGGACATGTGAGGTTTCCACCCCGACAGAGAGGATCTACTTACTGTGTTTGAAGATTTTTTGGAGAATCTTTACTTAAGTATTTGTATTTTTTGGATACTTGATTTTCACTCCACTTTCAACTAACCCTAACCCTAACTTTCAAAGACAAATACAGACAACTATCTAACCACCATCTTAATGCTATGTAGTCTGTAACTATACGCCTCCTAAAAGCCGCAGACGGACGCAGTCATCTGTTTGTCATTTCCTTTCACGATAATATATTTAAAAATATTTTTAAAGAGATAGTTCACCCCAAAAAAACACTTTTTTTCCTATCGATTAGTCACCCGATGGAGACTTGAATTCATGGATATTTTTTTTCCTAAGCCAATAAGCATTCGTAAGCCAATCATTTGATGGCTGGCGGTCTCTCCAGTAGGAGACTCAAAAAGTATCCTTTGAGTCTCCTACCGGATACATTAGCATCTTTCCGCCAGTAATAAATAACAGTAACAAATTATTGGCTTAGGAATGCGACAAAAACATCTCAATTCAATGCTTCATGGGGTGTGTAATTGATAGAAAATAAGTCATTTTTTGGGTGCGCTACTCCTTTATATATATCTCTGAATTTCCATTTCTTCTAAGCAACAACAAGTTATATTACGTGTCGACTAATTAGACAGACATCCACTGTCATTTATCCTTATTTTCAGTGCTTCTTCCGTCGCACAGACTGTATGACGGAGGCATTTGAACATTGTGTGAGTCAACAGTCTGTCTGGAGAGACTGGTGCTGTGGCAAAAGGCCAGCCTGGTGGTAGAACACCATAGTAATGCTTTGGAGACGCACAGGAGGAGGCAAGACACAGGATTTTCATGGTATTAAGCTGCAAAAATACATGGAACCAAACCAAAAATACAATGTGAGAGGGATGGGACAGGAAGCCAATGATATCAACAATGTGGTGGTGGAAAGCTGAGGCTCTGGTTATCAGCTAAGGACAACAGGCACGATTTAATTAACGGTAATCTTTAAGAAATAATAGATTAATAATCTATCCCTATTTTTGGCATGTCGTTTTAACCCCCCCGCCCCCCCCCTCCAAAAAAAACCTTAGCTTCTCAATTAAACTCAAATAAAAGTAATCGATGGTGAGTTGGCCGGACGGTCAAGGCTCCAAGAACAGACGGAATCCAGGAGTGTAGAGTGCAGCCCGGGCAGAAATAATAACTCCAAAAGCAAACGTAAGACTGGCCAAAAAATAAGGTTTACAAAAGTAGGAAATAAACACTTGAAGGCAAACTAAGGAAAACAAAACACTCAAGCACAGACCTGTAGCAGTGGTGGAAAAAGTACTCGCATTCTTTACTTAAGTAAAAGTACCAATACTGCAATATAGAAATTCTCTGTTACAAATAAAAGTCCAGAATTCAAAACTTACTTGAGTAAAAGTACTAAAGTATTGGCATCAATACTTAAAGTACCAAAAGTAAAAGTACTAAAATGTTTGAAAATAGCAGATCTACAAGCTCACAACGCGTCGCGATGCGACGCGGTGTGAGCTTGTAGATCGGCTATTTTCAAATGTATAAAATAGGGCTAAAGTGGTTCATGTATGTTTCATAATATCATAATTCATATCTGAAAAGTAACGAGTAACTAAAGTTTTCATATAATTGTAGTGGAGTAAAAGTACAATATTTGCTTCAGAGATGGAGTAGAAGTAAAAGTACTGAAAATGGGAAATACTCCAGTAAAAAAAAAATCCTCAAAAGTGTACTTAAGTACAGTACTTGAGTAAATGTACTTAGTTACTTTACACCACTGCCTGTAAGCAGGCTAAACCCTGGCTAAACCCTAACATGAAGGGCCCTGGCTGGCAGCTCTCTCCCCCTGGCTGTTCTGTTAGCCTGCCCAAACCCAACTGAACTCTCTACACCACTGGTTCTCATTCTCAACCCTTTTCATGTCAAGGACCCCCAAATTGACACTTATTAGCCCGCGGACCCCCATTTGAAAGTATATGCCAGGGACCTCCATTAGAGATGGTCCGATCAATCGGCCATGGATCGGATAGGCCCGATATCAATGAAAATAATTGAATCGGTCATTCCGATAAATAGGTCAATTAACCGATCCGATCATGACTTATATATGTCAAGAGTTAGATATCACTCCGGATCCGAAGGTGGCGGTGAAACGCTGGCTGAATAACAGCCGCCTTAAAAGAAGGAAGAAGTGTTTGTTATGATCTCGCTGCACTGCTCTGCTGCACGCAGGTTTGAAAATGTCCACGGTGTGGAACTTCTTTACAGTGTGAGACCGATGCGACACACGCTATGGAAAAAACAACAACGCTGAAATCTGTTGCGCACAGAAAAAAACTTTCACTCAGTCTGTGTGTGTCAGTGCAGCCACAGGGCACAGCCTGTGTGTGTGTGTGTGTGTGTGTGTGTGTGTGTGTGTGTGCGCGCCCGCTCGTTGTGCCGTTAAAAAAAATAATCCAGCAAACAGCCCAAATAAAGTAGTCCATTGAAGTAGATAGGGACAACACTTATTGTCGAGTTAAGCACAACATTTTAGATCCCTTTAGAGAGTTTAAAACTATAAATTCCAGCGGAGTTTGGTGTTAGCAGCGAGCGCATAGCAATGACATATGGTACTTTTTTTGCCTTGAATATTCTTGAAAGGCAGTTTGACACGGTTTTTTTTTTTGCCTTGAAAACAATGAAAGGCATACAGTGTTGCTATACTCAGTATGCCAAAATGGTATGGCTTTCATTGAGACAGTATGGCATACTCCTGGGTCCTGGCACCCACTAACTACATTGAAAACCTAACATCACTGTTACTGCTTAGATCAGGAGTTATTTTGTTGCATTGGAATTGCTGAGGTTTTAGACATATTTTAGTTTGTTCAAGACAGTATATTTAAATTTAATATTTTGTGGATTTAGTTTACTTGTTTTGAACCAATGCTGCACTCATTTGACTTGAAAAAAGTACTTGCTTTTAAACACAATAATAACTTATTATGTATGTTTAAAAGCAAGTACTTTTTTACTCTTACTTAAGTAACATTTTGAATGAGCTACTTTTAGTAGTGGGGTAAATGTATGATACATGAGTGAATTAATGAATAAATAAATTAAAAAGTTAAATAAAATACAAGAAGTAAAAAAAGATACAAATTAATATTGCGCAACATGATCGGATCGGTGATCGGTATCGGATGATCAGACTTGATCGGATCGGTGATCGGTTTAAAAAAACCTGATATAATATTGCGCAACATGATCGGATCGGTATCGGTATCGGGTGATCAGATTTGAAAATGATCGGATCGGTGATCGGTTTCAAAAAACCTGATCGGACCATCTCTAACCTCCATAAGAGAAGATTTCTTTACAGCTCTAGCAGTGATTTTCAACCATTTTAATTTCAAGGACCCCCCAGTTTGACATGCATTAGGCTACGGACCCCCATTTAATGGCATTTCTATCTCTGTGACCCCAATTTATATTGTAAAATCAATGTTGTAACTCAGAGAGTTTACAAATGGATAACGGGTCCATTTGGTTCCATTTGGACAATCTCTGAGTTACAGACCCATAAGGGTCCATTTGGTTCCTAACTATCCACCATTTAGCTGGGGACCCCCTGGAACTCCCTCAAGGACCCCTGGGGGTCCCCGGACCCCACTTTGAGAACCAATGCTCTACACCAGTGGTTCTCAACCTTTTTAGGCCGCGACCCCCCAAAATAATCACATTTGAACCGGGGACCCCCCATCCTGACAAGCACTTGGAATTGTAGGAGTTGAGGCATTACATTTTGTCTGACTCGGTTCCACAGATAAATATTGTGAAAATAGCTGATCTACAAGCTCACAACTTCTCGCAATGCGAGGCGTTGTGAGCTTGTCAATCGGTTATTTTCAAAATGCTTGCCTCTTATATTATTTGGCAATTTGGCCAATGTTTTTTATAGTATAGTTTGTTGATTACTTTTGATGCAGTAATGGTCTTTTTTCTTTCTTTTTGTTATTGGTATTAAGAAGGTCCTAAACTGGTCCCTATAAGTTCTTAAATGGTGATCTTTGACTTGTAACAGAGTATTTCTACATTGTGGTGTTGATACTTTGTACTTCTTGCACCACCGGTTGCAGCCCTACATGATTTTCTTCTGAGTTGAACAGTTAACTGAGTGAGGCAGAGGTAGTGGCAGATGGAGTGTAAGAAATAGTGATGAGAGGGCCGACCCGTAACCCGCGGGGTTACGGGTCGGCCAGGGGTCAGAGGTCGAGTCAGGATTTCAGAGGCAATTATGCGGGCTGCGGGTGAGCGGGTCAGCCGCTCTCACACGCAAAAAAGAATTATCACATGCTCTTGTTTTGTCTTTTTTATTCCTAATAAGAATAAGAACTAGAAAAAGTGCTCCTCGGAGCACAACTCTCCGCCAGAAGACTTGTGTTGGTTCGAAGGTCGCGAAGGTCGCTATCCCTCTTGTATATGTAAGTGTCCTATCCATCCTGTCTGGGTAAGTGTCCTCTTCCGTTCATTCTGTGTAAGTGTCCTATCCCTCCTGTCCTATCCGTCCTGTCTATGTAAGTGTCATATCCCTCCTGTCTATATAAGTGTCCTATCTGTCCTATCTGTCCAATAAGACAGATAGGAACAATTGGACCGCGACTACTTGACTACTTCCGGTTCGAAGGTCTGGGAGTGAGCTAGTGGCCGGATTTTCGGTATTGGAATCTGGCTTATCACAGTGACACATGTATTTATAGGTCGCTATCCCTCTTGTATATGTAAGTGTCCTATCCAACCTGTCTGGGTAAGTGTCCTCTTCCGTTCTGTCTGTGTGAGTGTCCTATCCCTCCTGTCTGTATAAGTGTCCTATGTCATATCCCTCCTGTCTATATAAATGTCCTATCTGTCCTATCTGCCAATTATGTATGAGCCATGCAGCCATTTCATGGTTCCCGTCTTACCTCACTCTGACAGTGGCGGAGACACTGTCAGAGTGATGCCATGTATATATAGGCCCGGTGGCGTCACTAGCCAATCAGATCACAGTATTTCACGTGTCACGTGAGGCTTGACCAATCGGTGTGTCATGTTTAGAAAGTGAAAACGCAGTGATAACAATACTCTCCTGTCGGAGAGTAATAATAACAATAAAACAGTTTGAGTACACTTGGGGTGTATACTTGAAGATTATTTTCTAACCTTCATGATTTTACAGAATTATAGGTATGACCCGCGGGGCTCAACCCGCCCCGCGTTGAGCCATAGATTTATATATGGGTTCGCGGGGCGGGTTGAGGTGGGTTGGGTTCTGTGGCGGGGCGGGGTGGGGCGGGTCATGAAAAAACCCGACCCGCACATCACTAGTAAGAAAGCTTAAAAGGACTACACCATGAATTTTAACTTTTTCTTCTTTTTTGTGTGTTTTTGGTCTCCCCTACAGTACCTCTCTTCTATCTCACACTCAGGCTTTCACAGCAAATCTGGGGGTTTCTGTAAATTGGTCTCAAAACAGGCCAAACTGATTTGCACCCCGACGTGACGTCACATCAGGGTACAATCCCTCCTGTTTTTCAGTTCCAACCCCAAAAAAATATATATATATTTTTTTATTATTATTTTTTTTTTATTATTATTATATATATTATATTATGTTACGGGGATAAGTGGTTAAGGAGGTGTTTTAGATAGATAAGTCTTTATAAGAACCTTAGCATGCCATAAAGCCAGTCCGCCTTAATAGGACTATAGCAACTAGTGCTGCTACAAGATTGTTTTCTTAGAGACTATTCTATCAATGACTTTTTTTGATTAATCAAGAAGACGTTTTTTTGCAAGGTTTTGAAAATGTTCACCTATTATGACATGGTGCCCAAAATAAGGATCCACTCACTATTAATCAATTATTATATGTATTTTTTTAGTTAGTTTGATTAATTACTAGCATCCCCTGCCTTGAAGACCCCGCATTCACATCTCTCACTTCAGTTTACAATAGGTATACTGTCTACTGTACAAACATCAGGCTCATTTTAGAAACTTGTTAGTGGTTGCTTTTCATCGGCTGATAAAAAAGCAAAGTCAATTAATCTAATTTGGTGGGCAAGAGAGAGGTGAGGACAGGAGAGCTATAACGCACTACTAATTAGCTATATATCTGTCACCACTGATCAGAGACTGCTGTACAAATGTGTTCTTTTATGCTCACTGCGAGCTTGTAGATCTGCACAAACTGTAGATCACAAAACCTTTTCAGGTGGGGGGTCCGCGGCCAAATATTTCACTGAAATATTTATAAAACCCACAGACTAACCACTTTCAATATGGCATCCCTATTTTGATCATTAGAGGGGCAAATTGTAAACATAAAAAGATGAAAAATGGAGGTAGGCTTTAGAAGGTCTTGTGTCTATGTTGATGAATTTACTATTTACCTCTGGATGACAGGGAGAAAACATGCCAGATACCCACTGCAGCTAGGAGAGGAGAGGGGAGGAGGGGAGGGGAGGGGAGAGCAGAGGTGTTGTTTATTCAATAAAGACTACAGTAATGTGTGCATATGTTAAATACAGCGTGTGTGTGTGTGTGTGTGTGTGTGTGTGTGTGTGTGTGTGTGTGTGCGCGTGTGTGTGTGTGTGTGTGTGTGTTACTAGTGTAAAACTAGTAAAATAATTACAGCATCATGACAGTTTCCACTCCCATTCTATGATCTAGTAATTATCACCACACAGTTGAATAATTACAGTAGCAAGAAATTACAATTAACCGATTGTGTGACTTGCTGGGGAATCCTTAGCTCAATTGTGTGTGTGTGTGTGTGTGTGTGTGTGTGTGTGTGTGTGTGTGTGTGTGTGTGTGTGTGTGTGTGTGTGTGTGTGTGTGTGTGTGTGTGTGTGTGTGTGTGTGTGTGTGTGTGTGTGTGCGTGCGCGTGCTCGCACGTGTGTGTGTGTGTGTGTGTGTGTGTGTGTGTGTGTGTGTGTGTGTGTGTGTGTGTGTGTGTGTGTGTGTGTGTGCGCGTGCACATGCATGACTGAGCCATACCCTGCAGATTACTCTATTGAGGCCAAGTCCCTACAGATGACATGTGATAGCAGATTAATAGCCCGGCATATTAAAGTAACAATCCCTATTATTATTACCCTTGTATCAGTGCCTAATGGATATCTCTTATGCAATACGTGCTGAACTGAACTCTACTTCTGCCTAATCAGTATTACTCCTCCTTCTCATATTCAGCATGATCTAAATAAATTAGCATCTTCTGTTTTGTGCAACGTCATGCTCCAGATTAAGATACGGTGTAACTAAATGTCATATATATATCAATATCTTACAGTATACATATTATATTTATGTTACTTTCAGGATTCAAATTCAAAAGCATCAAAAGTAGCAGATCTACAAGCTGGAAACGCGTCGTTTCGCGCCACGTTTCCAGCTTGTAGATCTGCTACTTTTGATGCTTTTGTGTGATGCTGTAGGATGATAAAGTAGGGCATTAACATTCGAAAAAAAACGAACAAAAAGCAACGATATAATAGAGGTGCAAGTTAATCAAACTAATTGATCTAATCGTTTATTTGAAATAATCGTAAGGCCAATTTTGAAAATTTGGGGTGGAGGTTCTTCCTTGCCCTGCTGGCCCCACTGCGTGTGCATGCCCAGTTTCATGCCAATCAGTCCAGCAGTGCCTGACCACACAGACACACACAGACACACACAGACACACACACACAGACACACACACACAGACACACACACACAGACACACACAGACACACACAGACACTGGGAGTGAAAACACATGGATTAAAGTTCTCAGTCGCCACGGCTGATCTCAGTCATTTGGATTGCATAGAAGCCAGCATGTCTTCTGTAGAAGCATGTTGCGCAGCGATCTACAAGTGGCTATTTTTGGTTATTATTTTAAGATTAGAGCATTTGTAGTGGTCAAACTAGCAACATGTTCAGAAGCATCTTCCATAAAATCTTAATAGTCTCAGATATTTCATATAAAAGCAAAGGTTAACCCCCCCCCCCCCCCCCCGATCTGTGATTTATTCACCTGGTTGGCAGTATAGAACAGCAGGAACAATATTACAATCATAATGTTACAATAGATATTGTGTTAATTGTTTAGGGAACAGCGCTAGTAGTGGTGGTGGTGGTGGGGGGGGCTCCTTTCACACTGTTTCACAAATCGCACTTTAGAACTTGGTCATCATAGAAACATTTTTCAGTTGCGAGATTTTATTTAGCTTTCATCCATGAAAACATAATCTCTCCACCTACTACCGGGGCGTTCCGGCCTGCATGGCGGAATCAATGGAATTGCCCAGCTGTTGTCCTAATGCACAGGGTTTACAGTTTGCACCTTCCCAAACAACTTGAGGTTTAAGAAAATAAATAGCCAGCCTCGGGCACACTGGACCTCTCTAATCCATGCGTGTGTTGTTGAGGTGAAGCCCTGGCCATATGTTTATAGAGGATCAAATGGAATGGTTTTATAAGTGAGACAGACCCGCTCGAACCCTCCCTGCTTTGGGCTTTGTATTCGATACCATCTGCTGTTGCATACGATGCAGCTATAGGATCATGGCCGCCGATGACCCTTGTTTCACTCAATAATATCATGCGCGTGATACAGCAGTGGTTCTCAAGCCTTTTCATGTCAAGGACCCCCAAATTAATATATATTTGGCCACAGACACCCATCAGAAACAAGATGTGTGTTGTTATTTTTAATTTTTTAAATATTCAAAATTCCAGATTTTTTTTTAAACAGCACAATCTACAAGCTCACAGCCAATTTAGTTAATCATGAGTTTACAAATGTAACCAAATGTATCCTTCATTGTCAGTTACACATGGCTAAATGAACACTATTGTGATTTGATTTTTGATTGAATACTTTATTAACAGTTTGCAAAGACAAGGAAAGGGAAGAACAGTTCAGTACAAGGTCTGTTAAGAGGATGTTGAGCCCAAGAAAGCGCTATGCCTTGTTTCCATTGGGGTGTATGTACTGTCCTGTACTGTTCTTCACCATAGTGAGGGTCCTCTGTCCTGGCTCTGGGTGATAGCCCTTTCTTTGACTGAGAGAAATCTGCCTTGTTATCGTCTCTGTCGGGTGGAAACCTTATTATATCCAAAACTGTTTCTTCTCAGGATTCAAATTCAAAAGTAGCAAAAGTAGCAGATCGACACGCTCAAAACGCGTCGCTTCACGCCATGTTTCAAGCTTGTGGATCTGCTACTTTTCATGCTTTTGTGCAACGCTGTGGTATGATCAAGTAGGGCAGGGATGGGCAACTTTGATGATGGAGAGGGCCACTATATTTCCACTCTCACTCCAGACATACTGTCGGGCAGACACCTCCGTATTTTAACTTTTTTTCGTAAATGAATGCCGTACTTCGACCATTCTATGTCACACAAAAGTAGCAAAAATAGCCGATCTACAAGCTCAAGTTTTGAGCTTGTAGATCTGCTATTTTTGCTATTTTTGAATTGGAATCCTGATTTTTAGTTTAGCTATTTTTGAATTGGAATCCTGAAAAGTAACATTTTTATTTAATTACAAATGCATTTAGTTATACTTATGTTAACTTTTTGAACTAAAATACAAATACATTGGACATAAAAAAAGAATGGAATTTTAATACTAGTCATTAAGCTACTATAATATAGACTGAAGTTATTAAAGTGGGTCATGTTTGCATGTTTGGAATTGTAACAGCTGAAATCAATAATATATCAGTATTCCGATATTAACCTGCGGGCCGCATTAAGTGAAGGTGGGGGCCGCATGTGGCCCCTGGGCCGCCAGTTGCCCATGTATGAAGTAGGGTGTTAATTTGCGTGAAAAAAAAAACACAAAAAGTTAGACTATGGAGAAACGAGGTTTCTGCCTGACAGCAACGCTATTATGTAGATATTGAACTAACTGTCTGTCTCGCTCATCGCTGTCAGAAGTCAAGGTGGGAATCTCACCTTCTTCTCTGTCGTCGCTGTCAGGTGGAAATGTCAAAAACTGTCACTTTAGCAGGAAATGGAAAAAGAACTGAACCTGTGGTCCCAAGACGCAAATGTAGTTATTATTTAGTCACAGGCTCTTGTAAATACGTCTCATTGGTTACATGTTTATAAAACTCAGACAGACATACTTAACCACTTTCACTTTAAAACAAATTAAAAAATAGCAGATCTACAAGCTTGTCGATCGGCTACTTTCGCTACCTTTGTGTGACACAGTAGTATGACAAAGTAGGGCATTAATGACCTGAGCCGATTCAAAAAAGTTTTCTAAGTCCCAACAGTTTTTTGAAAAAAATATAAAAAATAAATGTCAAGATTTTTCAAAAATAGCAGATATACAAGAACTGAACCTGTGGAACTGAACTGAATCTGCTATTTTTGAATAGCCAAAGAAATCTAAAGTGACACAGATGCATTCCAGGTCTTAATGGGTTAAAAAAAATAACTAAACATAAAAAGTTGAAATATGGAGATACAGGGTTTCTTACCGAACAGCAACGAGATAATAATGTAAGACGATATCACACAAAAACAAAAACAAAAACACACAAACACCCCCACACACACACACACAGTGCTGTAGAAGAAGCTATAGGCCCCGTACGCACACCGATGTGTGCGTACGCATATGCACGCCATACGCGCTCACACGCACATCCGTGACCAGCACTTGGATGTCCCACAGAAACTGTCCTTCCTCTCATGGTTGGGATAGGAGGAGAGATAATGCATTATGCATGCTCTCTTCTCTTCAGTAGCTTCATTATGGTACTGTCTGTCAGGCTCATATAGAGGCTCAAAGCAGGCCAGTTCTTAATGAGCTGAAAGCTTGCTATAGAACGAGACTGTATTTATTTTACTTTAACTCTGAAATGTTCTTTTGAGTTCTATCGGTAGTTCACAGGTCCTATCTCACACAGACAGAAAGTAACTACAGTAAGGGTATTTTTGTACTTGAGTGTAGGTTTTTGTTGTTGTAGTTTTTCATAGTTGATTAAATGTCATCAATGTAAGATTGAATTATAATGTTAAACAACAATAAAATCCGCACACCCCTCATGCTCCCCTCGTGGGTATTTTTATTGGTGACGTTTCGAGCCGGTAGGCTCTTCCTCAGACCTTACTGAGAATAGTGCAGACAGACAGCGTATATTCAGTGTGTCATGAGCCCCACACCTGTGGCCTTTCAGCCAATCAATCAGTCCTGACAATAACAAATTGAATACGCTGCCCTCACAGATATTACAATATTACATTACATACAAAATATACAAAACACCATATTATTTTGCCCAGCATTTTTATACAGACATTAGGGATAAACTCCACGCCTTACCAACAAGACACCATATGTCTTGCTATGACAATCCATGTCAGAGTCACTACAAAGTAAAGAGAACATTCTACATAGATTTACATTTCCGCCTATTGTAGGTATGTGTTCAAATCACTGTATCTCCTATTTACATTCAGATATTGACTTTTCTAGAATGTAGAGGGATGTCCTGGCTTCAAGCATGCCAAGTTTTAAACCTATCAGAGAATCCATTGTGAATCTACATGAGCTTATATGCCTCAATCACCAGACGGCAAGGCTTTATTTTTAGTTTGGGGGTGCATAACAATATATTTATTTAAATTTCACCACTTTTGCAGTACAATATATTTATTCAAGAATCCGTTTCATGTATGGGACGCCTTAGAGATGAGGAAAAACAATGTTTGGTCTTACCTCCGGTAGTGGTGATTACATTTTTGGGGGCCATTGTCACTAGCCTATAAGCCCCCCCAGATCCACAGGTTTGAAATCCTTGGAACAGATTTAGCCTGTATCAACCCTGCTTAAGCCCTAAAGGAAACAGTTAGATTAAGTATGACAGGGTTCTGATCTCATTATGTTGTGTTCTTTTGTTTCAGGAGCAGGATTAAGAGCTTGGGGGCTAGTTAGACACTTTGGGGTCACGATGTCACGCACCCTGTCAATAAGAAAAGTTAGTTTGCGCCAGTGCCCTCCTTCCTCTACATCACATCCCAGTCCCGCTCCTGAGATGCACCGGACCAGCTTGAATTTGGTTTGAGGCACGGTGGAACCCCTTTGTTCTAGAAGATATAATATAGGAGCACTGCGTGGGTCCATAATTATATCCAACTGATAACCGGTACTCTTTAAAGAGGGTTAGCAAATGACACACAGCTTCCACACAAGTCCCTCTCCCCTGTAGAGACACTGTAGAGACACAGGTACATCAGGCGGCAGACTTAAAAGGAATCCAAGGCATACACCGTTCAGGCTTCTGAAAAAGTTAAAAAGCCTTTGTTGTGGCACGACTGGGCAGAGCATTTAAATGAAAAACACACAAGTGTCAATGCGTTTTGGCTCAAAGAGCCTTCATCAGGGTCCAGTGCCACAATAAAGACTTCTTAATATTTTCAACTGAATGGTGTGTGCCTCCAATTTGGGAATGTTTGGATGTTGCATTCATGATACATGGTGTTTTTTTTTGTTGTTGTTGTAAGAATTAGGCCCTGTCCACCATTATTTGAAACTGGCAAATGCGAAGGCGTTGTAGATCGGCCATTTTTGGTGCCGAAATGCTGCGCAAAAAGAAAACATGCAATGCATTACTCTGGTGCATGATGCCGCTGATTGCCGACACAAACTTATTTTCAAACTAACATGTACCTTTAATACTCCAGTACTTTAACTTGTAACAGGATTGGTGGGCACTAGGGACATCTGGGCACCTCGATGAGAAATTGGCTATTTTGTCCAAAATGTAAACGCAATGCCAACGCATTCTCACTCCCGAGACGGCAAACGGGTGACTTCTTGGGACGGACGTCCCAATAAGGTACATGTTGACTAGGGGGGATATGAGTTACGATTCTATTCCTATCGGGACATTAACTTGAACGGTGCTGAGTCGGCTGAAGCGCACTTCGCAACGCTCGGCACGGCGACTCGCCTGCCCGACGGGCCTGGCGGCTCGCTCGGCTTAGACTGCACGCCTTCGCCGCCGTTTTAACTGTTTTGTAAGCGGACCCTTTTACGCCTTGGGTTTGAGAACGGCACTTCCGCATTCCTGGAGTGCGCAAGTGCCGCGTTGTAGATATTGATTACATGAACAGAAGCATCAAAGCAGAAAGCCACACATGTTGTCTAGTGTGACTACAGATGGTTCTCTAATAACCGCACTGTGGTCGTCACCAACATATCATGTGCTCTCCTGTGGACTGACTCCATCAGTTTTACAGTGTGGCTCTGCAGGAGGCTAGCCTCTATAAGAGGGTCTGTCTGTCTGTCTGTCTTTGTGTCTGTGTGTACAGAGGTAATTGTGGAGCTTGTGGATCTGCTACTTTTGAGCGACGCTGTAGTATGATCTTATGTACTGTAGTATGAAGTTTATATTTATTTTCAGCACTACATCCTACAAACGTAAAGGACTACACACAGAACCGGTTAAATGACATACTGTTTATTGCAAGTTTGATGTTAAAGTTACTGACTGGAGTGTGCATTCATCAAGTTATCCTTTGTTACGGTCAAGTTATGTTATCATGTGTGTTGTCATTTAATTTGTATTTAAGTTTATTTGGTGTTTGTTGAGTTATCAGTTCGGATGAGAGCTGGAGTTTAGATGGCTGGCCCAAGAAAAGATCAGCTGCTTCAGATTATAAGGAGCTGTTTTAGTAATTGGACTGCACCATGTCCCCCGTGCATATGGAAGGGGTTTATGAGTTTGAATTCAGTATAAAGTTTTTGAAAAAATGTATTTAGATATTTCAGCTTCATTGTAATTTTGTTAGGTAATATGGGTTAGTGCTGTAGTGGATTATGTTGTTGGTTATGTAGTTATTTGTAGTCTGTTTAAATGTTATTCTTTGTCTATTCCCCTTTGTGTTAAGAGTGGTCTGATCACCCACTATCTATCTATCTATCTATCTATCTATCTATCTATCTATATATACATTTCTAAACCCAAAACCCCCCAAAAAAAAACTGCCACTGTGTGGGACTAAACACAAAAACAACATATCAATGTCACTAACAAGACACGCCACAACGTGCAGAATTACTACGCGCAGTCTGTAGGCCACTTCATACTGCTCAGCACACATCTGCCCCCTCGCAGCATAATTAATTGCGGCCAACACAAACTCACAACATTACAGTCGGCCATGTTGTTCCTTAGCGTCATCGCCGACCACCGCCCAACGAGACCCAAGTGAGGTCAGACAACACACTCCATATTTGGGCATAGCTCCATTGGGAACATCTCCTATTATGGCTTTATATAACCGCCCAACGAGACCCAAGTGAGGTCAGACAACACACTCCATATTTGGGCATAGCTCCATTGGGAACATCTCCTATTATGGCTTTATATATTATAGAGACCAACAAACACAAAGCACCGCGCAGCGGCTAGGGGGGAGGGGCGCGCAGCGCCCCGACCCTCTAGTATATATATACATTTCTAAACCCAAAACCCCCCAAAAAAAACCTGCCACTGTGTGGGACTAAACACAAAAACAACATATCAATGTCACTAACAAGACACGCCACAACGTGCAGAATTACTACGCGCAGTCTGTACACACATCTGCCCCCTCGCAGCATAATTAATTGCGGCCAACACAAACTCACAACATTACAGTCGGCCATGTTGTTCCTTAGCGTCATCGCCGACCACCGCCCAACGAGACCCAAGTGAGGTCAGACAACACACTCCATATTTGGGCATAGCTCCATTGGGAACATCTCCAGTTTGTTTAAGTTGACCGCCTTTGTTTTGGGGAATCAGAATGCCCATATTTGTTTCATTTTTGTAATTAAAGAAGGAAAAGTGTCACTGTGTTTCTCTTGCCGACCAACTCGGTTCCTGACAGGAGATGATGCCCAATTATTAGTTATGTTACTGTAGCCCCCCCCCCCCCGTTGAACCTGAAGCTTTTGGAAAGACAACTAGTGTGTGTGGAGAGAGGAGAGAGGACTAAGAATGAGTTTCTTCAGGACAGTCGCCCACACTGTCACATTGATCAGACAACAGCATCTCTGTCTCTCTCTTTCTCTCTCTTTCTGTCTCTCTCCCTCTGTTATCTCTCTCTCTGTCTCTCTCTGTATCTCTCTCTCTCTCTCTCTCTCTCTCTCTCTGTCTCTCTCTCTCTGTCTGTCTCTGTGTCTCTCTCTCTCACACACATCAACATAACCCACTTCTTGTAAGTTGTGTTTCTTCCACGTGGAGGAAGTTGACATACTGTGATGAGGCTCTCCCTGTTTGTATTTGTGTGTGTGTGTGTGTGTGTGTGTGTGTGTGTGTGTGTGTGTGTGTGTGTGTGTGTGTGTGTGTGTGTGTGTGTGTGTGTGTGTGTGTGTGTGTGTGTGTGTGTGTGTGTGTGTGTGTGTGTGTGTGTGTGTGCGCGTGCGTGCACGGGTGTGCGTGCACGGGTGTGAGGCTGGTCAGAGGTCCAGACTGTATCACTTTGATCCTCACCCACAGACACCCACCAAATCCCTTAAACCACTTATACCCTATTATACTTAGTTGACGGGGTCCCCCACAGGGGGTCTGTAATTGGTCAACTCTTTTTTCACCAAGTGGGTTACGTACTGTAAGCCTGTATCGATCTTCCATCAAATTAAATCAAATGAACTTGTCGACCCCTGGGTATACAGATATACACCGTCTCTGTCGGGTGGAAACCTCATTATGTCCAAAACTGTTACTTTTCAGGATTCAAATTCAAAAACAGCAAAAGTAGCAGATCTACAAGCTCAAAACGCGTCGCTTTGCGCTGCTGTAGTATGATCAAGTAGGGCGTTAAATAATGTTTTAAAATATTTTTTCTAAAACTAAAATGTGTAAAAAGTGACTTCCTTGGCCTACTGGCAGTGTGCCTAAGACATTTGGCGCTGACCGGTCCAGCGGTTTCTGAGATTAGCCCTGGACACACACACACACACACACATTGTTCTCCCCAATTTAGTCGTCGTGCCAATTAATTCCTCCCCACACCCATTTGTGTGTTGCGAATGTTGTTGTATGTATCCTACTGACATAGAGCCTTCGTCCCGCCCAACACTCCCTGCTGACAGGTGTCTCTGCATGTAATCCTACGGGTTTGGGGCGGCAGTGTGGCGTACCCACTGGAGAGGCAGGGCAGGCCTGTCCAACTAAGATCTCGCCTGCCCTAAAAAACGCGAATAACCCGAAATTGTGTCATTGCGTGCTTAATGTCCTTAAAGTCACACATCCAACACGCTTTGAACTGAGCAAATTGGACCTTCCGTTCCAGAGATAATGGCCAAAACATCTTGAAAACGGACACTTTTGCCAGTTTTCGATCGCCGATTTTCGATTGAGTTGAAATCTATTTTTTTTGGGGGGGGGTTTCCCTCGCCAAACACGGGCCAATTGTGTTCGTGTGTAGAAGACGCTCGACAAAGCCAGATGCACGGCGGTGGAATCAAACCTACAACCTCCGCATGTGGTGGGCAGATATTTCACCACTGCGTCACCCCGAGCGCCAAAAACTGAACATTTGAAATAAGAATTCATTCTGAAGCACCTAATACAAACGTAGTTATGATGGGTGAACGCAAAGGTCAGTTTCACATACGCATATGTGAAACTGACCTTTATCATCAAATCAAATCTTTGCTTCTGGAGGTCGCTGGAACAACATATTTTACAAATGTTCGCTTTAGAAAATACATGTTCCAAGTTTCACGATTTTTCAAAAATAGTAGATCTACAAGCTCATAGCGCGGCACTTGGTGCCGCGCTATGAGCTTGTATATCTGCTATTTTTGAAAAGCCAAAGAAATCTGAAAATGACACATGCGTTCCCGGTCTTAATAATGGGGTTAATGTTATTTTAACTTGCTTGGTAAAATAAAGAAAGAATGAATGATGATGATGATTGTTTACATAGTGTGTGGAGTTCCGTGACAGTATAGAACAAAGAGTTTTGGCACACAGTCTTTTGTTCCACCTGCGTGCTCAGGGGAGGCGCGAGGCAGACAGACCTAGAGGAAAGCTGGACCCTTTCTTTGTGCCGCTGTGTCCTAATCTGTCTCTTTCACACCCCGTGTTACTGTAAAACCCACGGTGTCCATTTAGCTCCTGTGATGCTGTGGGCTGTCGGCTGGAAAAAGCTTGTATGTCCAAAAAAACGTTCCTTTTTGGTTATTATTATAGGAAAGAAATGAATTACAATAGTGAAAATAGCCGATCTACAAGCTCACAGCGCGTCGACGACGCGCTGTGAGCTTGTAGATCGGCTATTTTCACTACCTTTGTGTGACGCTCTTGTATGTTGAAGCAGGGTGTTAATTTACCAAAAAAATAAACATTAAAAAGTTGAAACATGGAGATATGAGGTTTCTGCCTGACAGCAACAAATACAGTAGATCAGAGTTAAATCAACACTCTGGGTTTTACTGAGTGCACAAAATAGTGGGCACTGGGCACACACGCGCGCGCACACACATACGCACGCACGCACACGCACACACACACACACACACACACACACACACACACACACACACACACACACACACACACACACACACACACACACACACACACACACACACACACACACACACACACACACACACACAGGCTCCCTAGGGCTATAGGGTGTGCCCAGCATCAGCTACAATCCTCTCTCTGGCTGCTTTTTGCTGCCCTCTGCCTCCTCCTCTCCCCTCATTGGCTACTGCACAAGCTGGCCCGTCCAATCAGATCAGTCGGAGTCAGGGAGCCTGGTGTGTAGCCTGGACTTGCATGTAATGTGTGGGTAGTGGGTAGTGGGTACCTACCCCCCCCCCCCCCATGCTCTATCTCTCACTATCTGCCTCCATTCACATCCAGGGCTGGTAACTTTCCTCAGAAATGATATTCAAATATTGGTCTTAAAAATTGGCCGATATTTGAATATATTCTTATATTATTATTAATATTATTAGAAAATATATAACAGTGTATCAACAGTGTATTTTCATATTCGAATATACATATTTTCCACATATTCGAGGAATAATTGAAATTCGAATATTAATTTACCAGCCCTATTCACATCTCACATACACATTTACTATTAGCAATGTCAAGGCATTTAGCAGACACTGTTTTCCAGAGCGACTTACAGTACGTACGCAAGGTAATCACATTCTACATACATAGAATGCACAGAGACAGTGTACAGTAGTCGTGCCTCAAGAGTAGTAAACCAACTACCTAAACCATAAACTATAGGACACCATAACTATAGGAAACTGTAGGATGACAAAGTACATATAGGCTTCAGTAAATAATAGGACGATAGGATTTTTCATTTTATATTATATCTTGTTCAGTATTTTTTTTTCTTCCCACGAAGTGATCCTGGGGGCTACACTCCCCCCGCCAGCCTAGGGAGCCCAGAGCCGAGCTCATGCCTCCTTCAATGCACGAGAGCCAACTGACCTTCTTGTCACCTGACAAGGGGGAGTTTCCCCGGTATAGGACGTAACGCGTGGAAGGAACACGTTATTCCAACCAGTTCCTTTCCCCTCCATCAGGCGCCCCGGCTGTCATGGCGGAGGCGGTACAGCGACAAGGATTACTACATGTTTTTGTGAGGGTATTAACTACCCTTGTTCACTTGTTCAATGTTGTTGATGCCTTCTTATATAGTGATTGCGTTGTCTGTCGTCTTCGTTTTTTGTTGTTATTGAACTCCAAGTATAAGGAGTCCGGGGAAAATTAATTATACCCTTCCTTTATTACCGTAAAGGATTTTTTAACCGATTAAAACCGGGAAAGCATCTGTGTCATTTTAAGATTTTTGCGTGGGCTATTCAAAAATACAAGATATACAAGCTCACAGCGCGTCACTTTGTGCCGTGCTGCGAGCTTGTAGTACATCTGCTATTTTTGAACATTTTTGAAAAATCTTGAAAGAGTGAGAACTACTGATCTAGAAGGCATTTGTAGAATCGCCCTCAGGTCTTATTTAAGGTGTGATACACAACAAAGTCTTTGTGATTGTGAAGCTGACATCCGTCTGTTCCCTCGTTGGGGAAACAGGTGACCAGCATGGTGTTGTGAATGTGTTGTCAAATGCTCTTGCAGTAGAGCATTTGAAAATGATGAAACTTAATGCTTAATGGATTACGCGTAAAAATAGCAGATATATACGAGCTCACAGCGCATCACAGATCTGCGATTTTCTTTTGCACACGTCACCACCATCATGCGATGGAAGTACTATAAACCAGGCTTAAGAAAGAGTGCCCGTTCCGTGCACGTGGCTTTATAAAGCACATCTGGCAAAACTAAAATACCCTTGTTGTTTTTCTTAGACTTGTTGTTGAGGAGGCTCTGATACAGTGGTAGTGAATTATTAAACAGAGTGAATTATGGGGCGAGAAAGAGAGAGAGAGAGAGGAGAGAGAGAGAGAGAGGGAGAGACAGAGGAAGGTCTGGACAAAAATAGGTCAACCCAGCAGTGGCAACCCAGGGAAGTAGAAATGATTCTGTCTGACTCTGAGGAGGAGCTCTATGGGTGTGTGTGCGTGTGTGTGTGTGTGTGTGTGTGTGTGTGTGTGTGTGTGTGTGTGTGTGTGTGTGTGTGTGTGTGTGTGTGTGTGTGTGTGTGTGTGTGTGTGTGTTTGCGTGCGTGCGCCTGTGTGCGTGCGTGCGTGTGTGTGTGTGTGTGTGTGTGTGTGTGTGTGTGTGTGTGTGTGTGTGTGTGTGTGTGTGTGTGAGTGTGTGTCAGTCAGAGGAGGCTGCGCTATTGGCCAGCCACTCATGATGCAAAGCTAATTCATGCCTGACTACAAACCAGTGTAAGAGAGGAAGGCTTCGCTCTGTGGAAGCCTCATAGGGTTGATACACAAATAGAACCAAAACATCACCAGCCTTTATTCTAGAAAGCCCTGACGTCCACAAATTAGCTGATGCATAACCAGCATAACATTTAAACAGTTTGTATGTTAGATGCCCCGATGGTATTAATAACATCAACCATCGTCTCTGTCGGGTGAGAAAACCTCATATGTACACCATACGTACGTTCAGGATTAAAATTCAAAAATAGCAAAAATAGCAGATCAACACGCTTTTGTTGATCTGCTATTTTTGGATAATTTTGTGTGACGCTGTAGTATGCTCTAATAGTGCATTGATTTATGAAAAAACTCAAATAAAAAATGGAGATGAGGTTCTTACTGTCCGACAGCAACGATATATGTTGGATCACTACAGGGCAAAAACAGAATGAAACAGTCTTGCTCTAATGCCCTATATACAGTATGGACATAATATACACCTGGCCATCATGGACAAATCCCTCTCAGCCCTTACATGACACTGTGGCAGGGCAGAAAAGCTCCTTTAGCAACAGACTGTTACAGTTACACCCACGTTGCGAGAAGAAGGAGCGCTATAGGGGATCTTTTATGCCTGCCGCAATAAGACTGTACAACTCCTCCTCTGGTTGGCTTGATCAGGCTGATTAGGATGTATGGGGGATGTTGAATTCAAGCCACTGGACTCACTTAGTGTTTGGTCTGTCTTTCAGTATTGTAGGTTGACTATGCTTAGATGCCTATGTCAGAGGTTTTTATTATTATAATGGGTTTTATTTATGTCTCTTTTTCTTGTTTGTTTATGAGAGCTGCTTTAATGCATTCATTTCCACTCTGGAAGAATACAGTGCCTATTTATTATACTGTGGCGTACAGGTTTATATATGGGCATATATATTGTGGGGTATAGGGTTATACCAAGCCCCCAGAACCCAGTGGTTGCATGGAAGTGCATTGGACTGCATCATACTGTAGATACTAGAGCTTAAAACGGTTGGGGCCACTAACATGAACAAGCGAAAACGGTTTCGACCAATGGGCTCGACTCACAAGCTTCAAGCTTTCGCACAAGCTTGCACACAAGCTTGCGCACGAGGCTGCGCACGGGGCTGCGCACCGAGGTGACGCAAAACACGCCACCTCCGTGACGCAAAACTTGTCACAGAAGCCCCAAATAGGCCTCGCCCGTCACATTTCCCAACCCGGAAGAAGGGGTGATCCGGAAGAAGGGGTGATTTCAGACTATGCGCTGGGTGAGCAACTCAATGCAAGTGAATGGGCGGGGATTTCCGGTGCCCTCTCTATTATTTTTAACTCTATGGGTTATACCCTATACTGGCGAGCAGCCAGAGCTGTGGCGCACAGTGATCATCATTCCAGGACCAAAGTCAGGCGACCTCACCAAGACGGACAACTATTGGGGCATCAGCCTGAGCTCACAAGTCGCCAAGACAGCTAACAGGATGATCCTCAACCGTCTTAGACCCTCTACTGAGAAACTCACAGAACGGCTTCCGCCCGACAGGCGGGCAGATACTGGCGCTGAGGAGGATACTGGAAGGAGTAAGGGAGCGGAACCTGTCAGTGGTGATCACCATCATTGACTTCCAAAAGGCTTTTGACACCATGAACATTCTCCGGGCCTACGGAGTTCCTGAGAAGAAGAACAGGAAAGGGCCCTGAATGGACTCTTCACAAGAATGCTACAAATGGCACTAGGTGTCACATGGACGGACCACATCAGAAATGAGGACCTCTATGGGGACCTACCACGGGTCACAGACAAAGTCAGAGAGAGAAGGATGAGGCTGGCAGGGCACTGCGTCAGGCACCCGGAACTAGAGGCAAGCAAACTGACACTATATGGGAGCCAACCCAGGGCAAAGCCAGGAAAGACAAGAAGTGCACCACCTACTGTACGTAGATGTACTGCGGTGCGACAGCTTAGCTAACAACACTGTAGAGCTCAAGACCCTGATGTTAGATAGGATAGTGTGGAGGGCAGCGATCCAGGAGTCCTGAGTTGTTGTTGGCGAGACCACACTCTCTGGGGTATAGGTTTATATATGGACAATGGACATATATTGTGGGGTATAGGGTTATATATGGACATATATATTGTGGGGTATATGGGTTTATATATGGACATATATATTGTGGGGTATAGGGTTATATATGGACATATACTGTATATTGTGGGTATATGGACATATACGTGTTTATTTTACTCTCACAGTGTAAAATGGACCCTTTGTACACGTGAATTAACATCCTGGGTTGGACTGTTTAGGAAGCAGGGGTAAATTCAGGTCAGATTGGCATGTTTGTGAGCGCACGTGCCTATGCGTGTGTGTGTGTGTGTGTGTGTGTGTGTGTGTGTGTGTGTGTGTGTGTGTGTGTGTGTGTGTGTGTGTGTGTGTGTGTGTGTGTGTGTGTATATGTGAGTGAGCGAACGTGCGCGTGGGTGCGTGCAAGCGAGAGAGAGCGCGAGAGAGAGAGAGATTCAGACAGACAGACTGAGAGACAGCTAAACAAGTCTGTAACAGTCAGCATCACACAGTGCATGTACTGTCCTACACTATCACTTATGACTTTAACCACATATACCCTCTGTACCTAGTTCACCCGAATCACCCAGGGATCTGTGCTAGGCCCCCTCCTTTTTTCCATGTATAATATAATATCTTCGTTGAAATTACCAATCTGCAAGCTCACAATATGTCGCAACGCCAGATGTTCATGTGTTTGGTTATAATATATAATATATATATTAAAAAATATATGTACTG
>NC_139962.1:16265157-16402657 GCF_963454915.1 Gymnoscopelus microlampas
CACACACACACACACACACACACACACACACACACACACTGAGCTTGTCGATCTGCTACTTTTGATATTTTGGAATTTGAATCCTGAAAAGTAACAGTTTTGGACATATCAGGTTTCCACACCAAAATAAAACACATTTTCCAAAAAAGGTGCTTCTTGGTTATTTGATGAATCCAAAAAGTAACCGATGGAATACTCGCCAAGAAAACAAGAGACAGGGGCATTGTCGAGCGTCTATACGAACACGGTTGGCCCGTGTTCAGGGAGAGAAGCCGGGCGGGGAGGGGGATAGGGTACTCCTATGGGCCGGGCGGGGAGGGGGATAGGGTACTCCTATGGGCCGGGGGGGGGGGGGGATAGGGTACTCCTATGGGCCGGGGGGGGGGGGGGGGGCAGCACCTGTCAGCAGGGAGTGGTGGGCGGGAGCAGGGGTGGAAAACGTACTACATCTTTTTTACTCAAGTAAAAGTATCAATACTGCAATGTAGAAATACTCTGTTACAAGTGAAAGTCTGGAATTCTAAATTTACTTGAGTAAAAGTACAAAATGTTTTTTGTATCAAAGGTTTTCCTATGTATTAAATGTATAAACATCTTTTGAAAATAGCAGATCTATAAGCTCACAATGAGCCGCATTGTGAGCTTGTAGATCGGCTTTTTTCAAATGGCCGAAATGTATATACTGTAGGGCTTAAGTGGTTAATGTGTGTTTTGTAATAATAATGAAAATCTACAAAGTAACTAAAGTTTACAAAAAAATGTGTGGAGTAAAAAGTACAATATTTGTCTCTAGTGGAGTAGAAGCAAAAGTACTGAAAACTGTAAATACTCCAGTAAAGTAAAAATACCCTTATGGTGGGTGTGTAACTCTGAGAGTTATGGGGGTCCTTGAAAATAAGACAACCACTATGCCACACTAAATGGAACAGAGCCTTAATTTGTATCATTGGTAACACCTGTGAAGGAAGTAAGGAAGGGGCCCAATTCAGTCCCAATATGGCTGCTGTGCATAGAGCCTATAGAAGTAAAAAGAAAAGAAAAAAGAAAACAAGAGATACTTTGTCTCTGTCGGGTGGAAACCTCCAAAACTGTTACTTTTCCGGATTCAAATTCTAAAGTAGCAAAAGTAGCAGATCTATAAGCTTGAACTTGTAGATCTGCTTCTTTTGATTAAAAAAAAAAGTTAGAACATGAAGATAAGAGGTTTCTGTCCTACAGCAACGACGTGAAGGCCTACAGTGGGACAGAGTGAGTGGACACTGGAGGGTCCATGGTTACCATGGTTACCTCAGATGCCCTCTGAGAGCAACACACTGGACTAGGGCTGCTGGGATGTATTATATCGTTGCTGTCGTCGGGCAGAAACCTCTTATCTCCATATTCTAACATTTTGTGTTTTTTCGTAAATGAATGCCCGACTTGATCATACTACAACGCCACACTAAAGCATCGAAAGTAGCAGATCTACAAGCTTGAAAGCTTGTAGATCTGCTACTTTTTATATGTTTTTATTTGAATCCTGAAAAGTAACAGTTTTGGACAGATTTACACACATTTTCACGATTTTTCAAAAATAGCAGATCTACAAGCTCATAGCGCGGCACTCGGTGCCGCGCTATGAGCTTGTATATCTGCTATTTTTGAATAGCCCAAAGTGTAAAATAATGCTTTTTTAGCTCAAGTCTAAAGATGACACAGTTCCAGGTCTTAATGGGTTAAGTATTAATACTTTATTGCACAACGTTGTTGCAATGTGAGGCGCTGGTGGGCTTGTAGATCTGCTGTTTTCACTACTCAAAAAAAAAAGTTATATCTGAAGATTTTCCCCTATAATGACATGCCCAAAATCAGGATAGATTATTAATGATTAACTTATTGATTATCAATAAGGTTTATAATTGATTACATGGATTAGTTTAATGAAGTGTTGCACCCTTTACACTGAACCCCTAACTGCTCCTGATGAGGGTGGAGCCTCGTATGGTTCCCTCTGCCACTGCTGTGTGTGTGTGTGTGTGTGTGTGTGTGTGTGTGTGTGTGTGTGTGTGTGTGTGTGTGTGTGTGTGTGTGTGTGTGTGTGTGTGTGTGTGTGTGTGTGAGTGAACAGGTGAATGAAAGGTGTTAGTACAACATAGAGATGCAGACCATTTCTCTCTCTCTCTCTCTCTTTCTTACACACACACACACACACACACACACACATATATACACAATGTGACCAGCGGTAGGAATCCTCTGCAATGCACACAGCAGGAGATAACCCCCCCCACCCCCCCCCTAGCATATGTGCTGGTTACCATGGAGACGCAGTTAAAAATAACATGGGCGATGTCTTGTCTTGTGCCATTCTGCCAACATGGTTGAAACACGCACACACACACACACACACACACACACACGCACGCACGGACGGACGTGCGCACGCGCGCACACGCACACACACCCAGTTGTGTAAAAAGTATTCAGATATGTAACTTAAAGCTGCACTATGTAACTTTCCTGTTCCACCCCGGATTTGAACACTGGTTTCCCGCACAGTGGTGACATTTTATTTTACCACTGAGACAACAGAGGCAGCCAGTCTGCCTGCTTGCTCAGGGGAGAAATGTAATTTTGACCTTCAGGCTGTACCACTTGTGTACCACCAGACACACAGGATCTAAGTGTCTCCATGGACCGAATACAACCACCCCCAAGTTATATTGCATTAACATCTACCAGAGCCTTGTATTAGAGAGTTTCCACCAATGAGGGGCCAGAAACCGCGCCGGTCACGTGGTTCATGTAAACTGGAAATGGTTACAAAGAGCTCTGTTACAAGTAAATGTCCTCTTTTCAAAAAGTACCAAAAGTAAAAGTACTCCTAATGCAAAATGTAATTTCTTATTTATTTATTACATTTTTCTCTTTAGAAAATAGTCGATCTATAAGCTCACAATGCAGCGCAAGCTTTGAGCTTGTAAATCGGCAATTTTTCGAATAGATGAAGTAAGTATGTAGGAGAGGTTTATTGTCGGTATTAGCCAGAGCGCGGGAGTCCCCCGTTTCGTAGTGCACTAGACCCCCTGGGAGATAGATTGCTGAGGTGGAGCGCAACACCTACCATCAGCTCCCAGTACTTAGCTCATGACCTGCTACACCCAAGCCGTCGCTACTCATGCACTGAGTTGGCGGTGCCTGAAAACCAGTGGTGGAAGAAGTACTCAGACATTTTACGTAAAAGTAGCAATACCACAATATAAAAATACTCTGTTACAAGTAAAAGGCCTGTGTTAAAATATTACTTGAGTAAAAGTATACAAAAGTATCGGCATCAAAATATACTAAAAGTACCAAAAGCAAAAGTGCTAATCTTTGAAAATAGCAGATGTGCAAAACAGGGGCTAAAGTGGTTAATGTATGTTTTATAATATAGTAATATGCAAACTAACTAAAGTTTTCAAATACTTGTAGTGGAGTAAAAGTGCAATATTTGCCTCTGAGATGTAGTGGAGTAGAAGTAAAGTATTGCAAACTGGAAATACACTAGTAAAGTAAAAAGTAACTAAAAAAAGTACATGTACTTAGTTACTTTCCGCCACAGCTGGGAACGAATCCATGACCTTGTGGTCAAGAGGCGAGTGCTCTACTGACTGAGCTACCCGGACAAAATAGGGTCTGTAGGTAATATAAATCTACACAGTAACTTACTAAACTAAGTTTTCAAATAATTGCAGTGGAGTCAAAAATACAATATATAATGTTTCACAATGGGTTGAATGGATTAGTTGAATGAACTGTTGCAGAGCCCTACTTCTTTGTACTGTGTGCAGGGTTCACATTGACTACAGCAGTGGTTTTCAACCCTTTTCATATCAAGGCCCATTATTTATTCGACATTTGAGCCACGGACCACCATTTGATGAGATTTAGCGTCTCAGACCCAAAACGTAGAATATTTTGTTATCGTTGGATATGATTTCGCCCACAATTCCATGCTATATTGATGTTGGTACCAATAGGAGAGATAACAGGCAAACGTTGATCAAAATAACAATTATTTAATTAAGCAATGCAGATGTTTAACAATTATTTAACTCTTGATAACGTAAAATGAAACCAAATGGACCCGTAAGGGTCCATTTGGTTTCATTTTACGCTCTCAAGAGTTAAATAATCTATAAGGGTCCATTTGGTTATCAACTCTATCATTTAGCTGGGGACCACCTGGAACCCCCTCAAGGACCACTAGTGGTCCCCGGACCACTGGTTGAAAACCACTGGACTACAGCACGCTGCCTAGAATAGAACAGAATAGTGCTTCCCCCTAACCTTTTAGCTTGAGATCCAAAAGAGAAATGTGGTGTCTCCACGGGACCCAAACTAGTGAAAATAGCCGATTTACAAGCTCACATTGTGAGCTTGTAGATCTGCCATTTAAACCACCTTCTTTAAAGCTTTTTTTATATAATATGTATTATATTATAATATATTGTAATATATATTTTTTTATATATCTTTTTACTTTTAGAAAATATTTTGAAATAATAATAAAAATAATTGTAGTAAGCGAAAAAAAAAAAAAAAGGATATTTACTTGTGACCCATACAAATGTGTCCGCGACCCAAACATGGGCCCACAACCCTACTGGATTCTACCCGGCCCAGTGTTGCCGGGTAGAATCCAGTAGAATAGAATGCAGTCATTATTCCATTCATACAAACACTATACATGTCATGTCTACATTATGTTTTTGTTTCTGCTTTCTACTATCACCTACTCTTATCATTTATTTTTAAACACATTGTTGCCTGGTTATAGGCCCTTACATTACATTATTTATGATGATTAGAAAGCTACAGTGGAGAGAATAACAACATCACATGCTTTCATCTAATCTTTTCACCCATCATCATGTGTTCACTGACCGGGAACGCATCTGTGTCATTTTAGATTTCTTTGGCTATTAAAAAATAGCAGATCTACAAGCTCGTAGCGCGGCACCGAGTGCCGCACTATGAGCTTGTAGATCTGCTATTTTTGAAAAATCGTGAAAATGTGTGCAAATCTTTGAATATATATATTTTTAAAGGGAACATTTGTAACTCAAATCTTTGCTTCTGGGAGTCCCTGGAACAAAAAAATTGAGATGGGGGTCCGCGGCCAAATACATTTTTTGGTGGGGGTCCTTGACATGAAAAGGTTTGAGAACCCCTGATAATAGACACATACTTTTTTTCAAAAAACTGTTAGGATTTAGAAGACATTTTGTAGAATCGGCCTCAGGCCTTAATGGGTTAAGCACTTGTTTTTCACGTTGACTATTCAAAACTAATTTGAATGGCTAGTTTTGGCTATTCAAAAACATTTTGAATTCAAAAACATTTTGAAGAGCCAAAGTATAAAATGGGATTAAGGTGGTGATAGTGATGATACATGAACTCATTTTGCTGGGGACCCCCTGGAACCCCTTCAAGGACCCCTGTACCCCACTGTGAGAACCACTGCTCTACCACAACATCCTCATGAATTCTCATTCTCATCCTTAGTGGTGGAAAGTAACTAAGTACATGTACTCAAGTACTGTACTGAAGTACACATTTTAGGATTTTTTACTTTACTGGAGAATTTTAAATCTTCAGTTCTTTTACTTCTACTCCACTACATCTCAGAGGCAAATATTGTACTTTTTACTCCACTACAATCCCTTAGTTACTAGTTACTTTGTAGATTTTTGATCATATTACAAAACATGCATTAACCACTTTATCCCTTCATACTTCGGCTATTTGACAATAGCTGATCTACAAGCTTGTAGATTGGCTATTTTTGAAAAATCGTGATCTTTTTTTTTTTAATATTTTTTTCCGATTTTTTTTTTTAGGATTTTGAAAATGTTTAGAAGCGGCCTCAGGTCTTTATGGGTTAAGTAAAACATTTGAGTACTTTTTCCACCACTGCTCATCTCAAGGAGTACTGTGTGTGTACAATCCATAGAAGCACCGTCCGTTCAGTGGAAGGCCGTTTGGTTTGTCAGCAGCTTTGCCTCAAAGTCCCCCGTTATAAAGCCTGTTTTATACTCCATCACATTACGGCGTAGTGCCAAAATTGTTGCTATTCTGTAACCTTTTAGTACTTTTGAACAATGTTGATTGATTGATTGAATACTTTATTTGTAAGAAATGTAAACAGCATGTTGTGCTACAGTCAGACATTAAGGTTAAAAGGATAACACAAAAAAGTCCTTTTAGCATCGTTGTATAATCGTACCACTGCACTGTACTATTTGCTAACTGTTAATAAAGTATTCAATCATAACTGCATGCTGTGTAGGGGCTGTACCACTAGGGGACAGCATTGTAAAGCTGTCTGTGTTGTGTTGTGTTGTGTTGTGTTGTGTTGTGTTGTGTTGTGTTCAGTGGTGGAAAAGTACTCAAATGTTTTACTTGAGTAAAAGTATCAATACTGCAATATAGAAGTACTCTGTTAAGTAAAAGTCTGGAATTAAAAATTCACTTGAGTAAAAGTGCAAAAGTATTGGTATCAAAATATACGTAAAGTAGCAAAAGTAGAAAGTATTCATTGTGCAGAATGTCCCATTTCACAAGTTTTCAAATGTATAAAAATCATTTGATAATAGCAGATGCGACGCATTGTGAGCTTGTAGATCGGCTATTTTCAGATGGCCCATGGACATTTGACCTGTGCCTCCATTGGTGTTATCTTCTTGGGCTCACCGGGGCCTTGTGGTGACATGTACTCTGCTATAAATAAGATCATGGCTATTACACATGGGCTTGAACCCCTGACACACGTGTGTGTCCAGTGGTGTGACAGTAACCAAGTACATTTACTTGAGTACTGAGTACTGTACTGTACTTCTTTTTTTTGTTTGTACTTGAGTATTTGTATTTTTGGATACTTGTGATTTTCACTCCACCACATTTCAAAGACAGATATTGTATTTTGACTTCACTAAATATTTATTTAGGAAAAGGACAAGTGTATACATCCTGCTACATAGTTTCACCTTAATACGTAATAGTATACACAAAACCTTGGCAGAAGATGAACATCTTAAATTAAACACAACGCAGCACAAAAATGAAAAGAGAAAAGAAAAAATATATATATATTGCAGTATTGATACGTTTACTTAAGTAAAACAATGTTGCACTTTTTCCACCATTACTACAACATGTGATGTGAGTGGACCCCACATTCTGTCTCTATTGGTACGCAACTCAACCGGCACTGAGTCAGCTGAAGCGGACTTTGCAAACGTCCGGCACGGTCACTCGCTCGCAGGCGGCTCGCTCGGCGGTGCCTCTTGTTGTGAGCTTGTAGATCTGCTATTTTTGGCACACAAGCTTGTAGATGTTTTTAGAATGTTTAAATTTTCTGCGAAAGTTTTGAAAATGTTCAGCAATACTGACGTGATGAGAGGCATTGTGAGCTTGTAGATCTGCTATTGTTGCTATTTTGATTGATTGATTGATTGATTGATTTTTATGAAAGTGAAAATGTAAATGAAAAGTATTAAGAAGATCTTGTGACTAAATAATAACTACAGTGGATCCATGTTGGACATGGATTCCACCCCACAGCGACCATATGTTCCAGCTGGCGGTCTAGAGACTGAATGAACAGATTTCACACTCACACAATCCAAACAACCACTTGATTTATATTATTACTGTTATTATATTCTATTATTAAAGTTCCCGCTGGACCACCCACTGTTACATCACATCACACCCACATGTACAGTACGTACTAGGGTTTAAGAGTTTCCGGGAAATAGCTAATTTTAATTCCCGGGAATTTTCAGACGGGCTTCCCGGGAATTCCCTTTTCCCGGGCTTCCCGCAAGGGTGAAAAAAAAAAAGTGCCCACTAAAATGTATTTATATGTAGATACTTAAATAGCTAATTTTACATCGAGGTGCCCAGATGTCCCTATTGTGCCCACCTATCCTGTATTCCTAGTAAGCATTGAAACCTATCTATTTGCTATTAAATATGCAAGAAAATGATCAGATTGATCAGATGTAGAAGATGTTTCATGATACCATATATATCAGGAGATGCTTGGGGTAGCCACCTGTGTGACACTGGCACTGCTGCTTGGGTGTTCTATGTTTCTGATGGGACCCTGGTCGGCAACGCGGCAAGTAACTTGGTTAATTATAATAGTAATAATTCCTCCGCGCTGTAGATAGGCCTTTCTACTAATTTGTAGTAATTTCTAACAAGAACCGATTTCAATTCCCGGGACGGTAAATAACTCTGGGATTCCCGGGATTCCCGAATCCCGGGAATCCCTGTATTAAACACTAGTATACGTAATACTATACTATGCACTACATTCCAACCACAGTGATAATAATAATAATAATAATAATAATAAACTTTATTTGTATAGCACCTTTCATGACATGAAATGCAGCGCAAAGTGCTTTACAGAGCAAGAATACAGTTACAGTTACAACCAATTTAACAATAAAGCAAACAAAAAATAAAATAAAATAAAAGCAAAAGCATAAAACATTAAAATAGGCAATACAGTGAGGACTTAAAAATCAACCAAAGAGTCAGCTAAAAGCAAGAGTGAAGAAATAGGTCTTGAGCTGTGCTTTAAAGCTATCGACAGAGGCTGCCTGTTTTAGGTGTAATGGGAGTTTATTCCACACTGTTGGTCCGTAAAAGCAGAATGCTGCTTCACCGTATTTTTTATATGTCATTTTAGGCACCTCGAGTAGGTCAGCACTTGAAGACCTGAGGGTCCGGTTTGGATCATGTCTCTCTAGGCAGTCATAGAGGTAGGAAGGTGCCAGACCATTTAGAGCTTTATAAACTATTAAAAGAATTTTAAAATCAATCCTAAAAACAACCGGGAGCCAGTGTAGTGAAGCTAGAACTGGAGTGATATGTTCTCTCATTCTAGTTTTAGTTAAAATTCTGGCTGCCGCATTTTGAACAAGTTGTAATCTGTCAGTTGTTTTCTTAGGCAGGCCAGAGTAGAGTGCATTGCAGTAATCAAGCCGAGAGAAAACAAAAGCGTGGATCAGCGTTTTTGCGTCGTCTAACGACAGATAGTCTCTAATTCGCGCAATATTTCTAAGATGGAAGAAAGCAATCTTGGTGACATGATTAATGTGTGCATTAAAATTCAATTCAGAGTCGATAATAACCCCCAGGTTCTTTACTGTGGTGTTACTTTCTACAGCCAGGTTACCAAGTCTACTTATTATTAATTCTCTCTGCTCACTGGAGCCAATTATGAGAATTTCTGTTTTATCCTCATTTAGCTTAAGAAAGTTCTCACTCATCCAGCATTTTATACTGGACAGACAGGTCAACAATGGGTCTAGAGCGCAGGGGTCGTCTGGAGCTACCGAAAGATACAGCTGGGTATCATCAGCATAGAAATGGAAGTTCACTCCGTGATCGGCGATGAGTTCTCCCAGTGGTAGTATATACAGGGAGAACAATAAGGGACCCAGAATGTGGGAGTCTAAAGTCTGATTTATACTTCGTCATATGACAGTGTCACTCGCCATGACCGAGAGAGCACCAGATTACTGCAGATTACTAGCCTGGGATCTCTCTCTCTCTCTCCCTCTCTCTCTCTCGCCCTCGCCCTCGCTCTTGCCCTTGCCCTCGCCCTCGCCCTCCCTGTCTCCATCTCTCTCTCTCTCTCTTTCTCTCTCCCAAAGTACAGTATGTTGGCAATAGGTGTTTGAGTCCTCATATTAATTGGACATACACTAGCTTCTCTGACTGCAGCTGTTGAATGTAATTATAAATATCTCACACCAATCAAGCTCACCTGCGACCAGGATGTATGGCTAACCAACACCACTTATGTCCTGCTCAAGTATTTATTATTGATTATCATACCTCCATCAGTACTGCATGTGCTAGTCTTTACACCCAACCTCCAACACACACACACACACACACGCGCGCACGCGCACACACACACAGGCACGCACAAATATTTTTAACCATAAAACAACCATTTCTCTGAGGACCAGGAAAATGATCCTCTCAATATCTGTTTCTCAAATACTATTATACTAGTGAGGACATTTGGCACACAAGTATAGTAAGACAAGCACACACACACACACACACACACACACACACACACACACACACACACACACACACACACACACACACACACACACACACACACACACACACACACACACACACACAGATCACCCTTCCTCAGATGCAGCAGTGAAGAGGGTTTAAGCACGTGATGCATATACCCGGGCATGTGGTGGGATTAATACATTAATACTGCTCTCCCATATTCCTGCATCATAAAGAGATTAACGGTCAGGGGACGGGCCATGTACTACAGCACCCAACCATCTGAGATCACATGATGGCTGTGCTGCGGTGTGTGGTGGTGTGGTGTGGTGTGGTGTGGTGTGGTGTGGTGTGGTGTTAGTGGAGAAGTTGGTGCTTGTAAACTTCACACTATTTAAATGTAATTGTAAAGTGTCCCACTGCCCACTGTGAGGGAAAATGGCATTTTTCAATGTGTTGAGGCAAAAGCAAGTCCTTCTATTGTAGATCCATTATCCAATAATCGAGAATCGTATTTTTCTTTTTCTTTTCATGTTTATGCAAATCTAAATTAAAAAAAAATCATTTTGATTATCTATTATTATTACAATACATTAAAAAATACATATATTATTAGAGCCATTAGATCGATTCATTGTCGCACCCCTAAAGTCCTTGTATTGACAGATGATTAGGATGGGCCACAGGCTGAGATCAGAGACAGCAGGTGGGGTCAGTGGGAGGGGTGGGTGGGTGGGTGGGGCTGGTGGAGCAGGACGGTCCGTGCTACAGATGTTACTAGTCTGGCTGCAGACGTAGGAATGCTTAGAATAGAATAGTCCCTGTGTGTCTGTGCTGACTGGACAACCTAGCACTGAGTGAACAACTTATGCACTGAGCCTAGCATTGAGTGGATCACAGCCTGGTTCACAGGCTGGTATAATTGGGGGGTCCTGCTGGATACAGTGAAGAGGAACGAGGGAACAACACAGAGAGAGAGAGAGGGAGAGAGGGAGAGGGGAGAGGCAGGCTGCTGCTGACCATGGCATTGGTCTGTTTGGGTCTGGGAGGCTGTGTTCCTGTACACTCTAAAGGTACTGTGTTCTCACACCACTGTAGCACTGCAACTCTGCATTCTTTTCTTATCGATTATTATATTGATTCATCAAATAATTGAGAAGCATGTTTTTTTTTTTATATTTTGTATATACAGTACTGTATCAACGAATTGAATAACCACTTTGTTGCACAACGATTGTGTTGTGAGCTTGTAGACCAGCTATTTAGTTTTGCAAAAGAACGTTGCGCCTTTTTTGAAAATGTTCATCTAATTATGCCTAAAATAGGGATGGATTTTGTCATGAATCTGTTGATTAACTGTTGCAGCCCCACACCACCTTGTTCTTTTAAACACATCGTCCAGTTCTTTCATGTAACTGTGCACTAACTAAAGGTCAGTTTTATGTGTTTGAGCTTCTTGTATTTAATTATGGGAGGTATACGGCTGTGCTACTGTGGACTGTTGCTTTCCCCTCATGGGAAGATGTTTACATTCAAGAGTTAGATAAACTCTAAGGATGTGAATGTGTAGTATAGCCATGTATACTGGAATCAATGCAGTCTGTGTGACCTAAAGCCTCAAAGGCTAAGTGGAATTTCTTCAAAATTAACGTCTGTAAATGATTGTCTTTGCTGCTGAAAACTACAGCACCTAAAGTGTCAATATGGAAAGTCCATGTCAGTGTATTACTTTGTTTGTGTGTTCAAATCAAATAGAACATGGACCAAATGCAGGCCCTCTCAGAGTTAAATGAATCTCTTAAACCCTCGATACTTAGCAAACCTGTCCTGAGTTCGCTCTGTCCACTCTTTTTTCCCTCTACTCCACTTCTCTTCACCGAAAACAGACGATCTACAACCTCACAACGTCTTGCAACATGGTGCGTTGTGTGTGAGCTCGTAGATCGGCAATCTTTGGCGAAAGTTCCCCCCAGAATAGGGATGCTATAGTGGTTGAGTTGTGCTACGAATAGTGAAAATATCGATTCACAACGCGGCGTATTGTGAGCTTGTAGATCTGCTATTTTCGCAAAATTTGAAAAGGTTTCCACTATAAAGACATGCCCAAAATAGGGACGCCAGGTTGAAAGTGCTGAGTTCAGTATTTGTGTGTGTGTGTGTGTGTGTGTGTGTGTGTGTGTGTGTGTGTGTGTGTGTGTGTGTGTGTGTGTGTGTGTGTGTGTGTGTGTGTGTGTGTGTGTGTGTGTGTGTGTGTGTGTGTGTGTGTGTGTGTGTGTGTGTGTGTGTGTGTGCGTGCGCGTGCGTGCATACTTCCATAACTGCAAACCTCTCTGTGCATTTTGTTCATTTCCAAAGAAGGCATGGTGAACAGTGTGTGTGTGTACACAGTCTACAGCACCTCTACTGTACATTACAGTACATCTGCAGAACTGGACTGCCAGTGTGTGTGTGTGTGCTGTCTGCTATATGACAAGTTGTCCATCCACCGGCGCTACGCCACTGTGCTGGGCTGACCCAGATTCTAACACTAATACGTGCTCTACTGCTAATGACTTGAATAGGCCTACATCTGGACCAGAGTCAGAGCATAGAATTACACAGCCATGTGCTGGCAAAGACATGTACTAGCAAGTAAAGGGCTGACCGACGTGACTTCAATCACTATCATCCTCAGACTTTTGCCTCGATTACGATGAACCCATTAAGTACCGGGAACGCATCTGTGTGTCATTTTTAGATTTCTTTGGCTATTCAAAACTAGCAGATCTACAAGCTCATAGCGCGGCACCGAGTGCCGCGCTATGAGCTTGTAGATCTGCTAGTTTTGAAAATTTGTGGCAAAATCTTCAGTTTCGGTGGAGAGACTATTCAAATAAATCCCTTTCTGCTCTATTACAACTTAAAGTGGAATTTCACACCAAAACACTTCTGGGGTCATTTTTACGTCTACTCAGTCTTACATATTTTTTAAAGCGAACATTTGTAAAATATTTAGTTCCAGGAACCCCCCAGAAGCAAAGATTTGAGTTACAAATGTCCGCCAAAAGTAATTACAAATAAATCAAATATTTGCACAACTTTTCATGATTTTTCAAAAATAGCAGATCTACAAGCTCATGAGCTTGTAGATCTGCTATTTTTGAATAGCCAAAGAAATCTAAAAATGACACACAGATGCGTTCCCGGTCTTAAAGAGTTAATGAACGATTATTTTAGTTTTTAAAAGGTGAAAATAGCTGATCTATACAAGCTCACAACACGCCATGATGTGACGCGTTGTCAGCTTGCAGGCTAGGGTTTTGCAGGCTATTTTTGTACATCAGTGGTTTCATAGCAATAGCAAGGCAGGTCAGTGAGTGTACTAATAATAAAAGTGGCCTCTCCTCTCCTCTCCTCTCCTCTCCTCTCCTCTCCTCTCCTCTCCTCTCCTCTGCTGGTGCTGCTGGCATGCAGGTCCTGATGCTGACACTGCACCTGCAGACCAGAAGAAGAGAGAAAGAAAGGGAGGAATAGAAAAAGAGAGAGAGAGAGGAGGCGCGAAGGGGCGAGAGGAGTAAGGCAGGTCGAAGATGGGCGAAACAATGAGGGAAAGAGTGAAAAGGAGAGAGGAGAGGGAAGGGTATAGACAGGCAGAGAGAGAGAGAGAGAGAGAGAGAGAGAGAGAGAGAGAGAGCTGAATGAGCCTGTGTGTGTTCAGCTGCATGTGGCTCAGCTGCAGGACTTGGCATAGAGGATAAGATGAGTGTCTCAGTGTAGACTGCTATAGAGGTGGATGTGACTAATGGGGAACTCCCAGCGTAAACTTCATGACTATGGCATGCAGAGGAGGCCGAGGTGGAGCAGAGACGGGAGAGACAGGCACAAACAGGATGACGCTCCCGGTAAGGAAGCCGGGAACACTTTTGGAAAGGTTGAACGTTATGCAAAATGGTGGCAGGCAGGATTCTCGATTTTTTTTCCGAATCCCTTCATTTTTGCAGTGAAGAACCAGCAACCGCTACAAGAATACTTGCATGTTAGGACAGTTCAGGATTTTTTGGTGATGTTGTGGCGTATATAACCTTTTATACTTTGGCTATTCAAAAATAGCAGATATACAAGCTCATAGCGCGGCACCGAGTGCCGCGCTATGAGCTTGTAGATCTGCTATTTTTGAAAAATCGTGAAAATTTGTGTAAACCTTTGAATATATATATTTTTTTAAGCAAACATTTGTAACACAAATCTTTGTTTCTGGGGGTCCCTGGAACCTAATATTCGAGATGGGGGTCCGCGGCCAAATACATATCCTTTTGGAGGTCCTTGACATGAAAAAGTATGAGAACCACTGATCTAGGAGAATTGCAAAATCATAAAACCCAGAATTTATAAGGCATGTTTGACTGACTGACGTTGGGGTTGCTTTCACCTTGTTTTGAGGAGCCGCTGTGTATAGCGCTGCGTTGCCTGAGGGCAGGTCAGGGAGGTGTGTGTGTGTGTGTGTGTGTGTGTGTGTGTGTGTGTGTGTGTGTGTGTGTGTGTGTGTGTGTGTGTGTGTGTGTGTGTGTGTGTGTGTGTGGAGGGAGCTGAGAGGGAGGCAGGCAGACACACTGTGCTAGATGTGGACACAGGCACAATAACAGAGCTTACTCATGTGTGACTACTACTACTACTACACTGGAGAATCCTGAGTGCTTCAATCATTTAACAAATTTAAATGTGTTGCTTTTGCGGTTAAAATATAAAATTATTATATTTTATATATTATTATAAAATATTTGTGAGGTTAGTTAGTTAGTTTGAACTCCTCCTTTGAACTGGATCATTGTAATTATTTGTAATTTAAAAACTCGGTAACGCTTACTGTAGGCCTCTCCCGTTTGTATGCGAGAGCTGGCGAAAACTTCTGGGAACTAAGATTAACTGCAGGCTAATGTCCCCTCTGCTTTAGAAAACACATGTTGTCGTGCAAAAAGTGAGATTGATTTTTTTTGTTAATTTATTTATCTGCGGTACCAAGTTGATTCAAACGTGCCGAGATGTGCCGTGCACGTAGGTTTGCATGCTTCTCCTCCTCTGGTAGGATGCACTGCATTTAGTGCTTTTTAAAAGATCATGGTCTGATAATGCTACTTCTTCCTGTAGTGTTACCAAGCTGTGCCTGTGATACCTCAGGGGAGACGGGCGGCGGGCGTGTGCGTGTGTGCGTGTGTGTGTGTGTGTGTGCGTGCGTGTGCATGTGCATGCATGCATCCATGTACTTTCTCTGATGAATTTTTGATGACGCACAGCAAAAGAGTAGGGAGAGAGAGAGAGAGAGAAGGAGAGAGAGAGAGAGGGAAGAACGTTGCTGAGTAATTCAGTCTTCAGAAGAACACTGTGATGATGATGATGATGATGATGGCCATCATCACCGCTGTCCTGATCAGATGCTTACACCAGTGCTTCTCACCTCCAAATTGATATACCGGTATACTGCATTTGGCTGCGGACCCCCATCTAAAAATGTTTTGTGCCAGGGACCCCCCAGAAGAGAAGATTTGTGTTTGAAATGTGTTTGAAAATATTTTCAAACACATTTCTTTTCTAAAATAGCAGATGTACAAGCTTGCAGTGTGACACGAAGTGACGCGCTGTGAGCTTGTATATCTGCTATTTTTAAATAGCCAACGTATTAAAGAGATAAAGGGGTTAAATTGATCGTGATGCTTTAGTAACACATTTTGCTGGGGACCCCCCTGGAACCCTCTCGAGGACCCCTGGGGGTCCCCAGACCCCACTTTGAGAACCACTGGCGTACAGCTACATCACTTTCAGAGAGAAATTCAAACTCAGAGAAAAAGAATGATGGAGTGATGGCAAAGAGGAAATATGGACTGTTCCAATTAGTGCCATGCTGTAGTTATAATAATGATCATAATAATACATACAGTACAATTTGTCAGCGGTCCGGGCACCTAGGCTACAATGTAGCCTGACGACGAGTCGCGGGTTCGAGTCCCGAACCCGACGGCCTTTGTTGCGTGTCACTCCCCATCTCTCTCTCCCCAGTTCCTGTCAGACTAACTGTCCTATCATAATAAAGGCATAAAAAGCCCAAAAATAAATCTTAAAAAATTATAATAATACATACAATTTATATAGCGCTTTTCATACTCAAAGTTGCTTTACAGAAACATAATAAAAACAACTTTATTAGGAAAAACTAGTTAAAAGGTTAAAAACTACAGATAAAAAGGTAGAGAAAGACTTGGAATTGAAATTAGTTAGGGAATGCGTGTCTATAAAGCGTGTGGGTGTTGAGTGTGGTTTTAAACGTGATGGGTGAGGGTGTGGGCGGGGCAGCCCTGTCACCCCCAGGTTTGTTTCTCTGTCCTGGGGATTTCCAGGAGGTTGGCATCACCCGACCTGAGGGAGAGGGAGGGGGGCGTGGTGTTGGAGGAGTTGTGGGTGGTGATCAGGGACGTGCACAGATAGACTCTAGGTGGTGCTAGAGCACTTGCCCTTTGCCCTCTTGACCAGAAGTGCCCTTTTGAAAGTTTACAGCAGGGGTCTTCAACAGGGGGTCCGGGACCCCTAGGGGGTCCTCAGAGTTACGACAGGGGGTCCGCCAAATCTTTGTGATAGGATTTTTCTTTTTACCATAACCACTCGAAACCTAGCATCCCTTTTCTGAGGAGAACTTTAGCCAAAAATAGCAGATCTACAAGCCCACAACGCCTCGTGCTGCGAGGCGTTGTGGGCTTGTAGATCGGCTATTTTTGGCAAAGAGGTATAGGTGTAGAGGGAAAAAAGAGCAGACCAAGTAAACCAAAAAAAGTATAATTTACTTGAGCACCTGCCCCTCAAAATGTCTGTGCACGCCACTGCTGTGTTTGACTGGGAGCCAGTGGAGTTCACGGAGGACTGGTGTGATGTGGTCCCTGGATCTTGTTCTGGTGAGCAGGCGGGCGGCAGAGTTTTGTACATACTGTAGTTTCTTGAGAACCTTGGGGCATGAATGAGTGTTTCCACAGCGGTGTGTTTTTTTTTTTGTGGCTTTTTATGCCGTTATTATTTTAGTTTTTTTGAGGATAGGGAAAATAGGCTGACAGGAAATGGGGGGGTGACACGCAGGAAAGGTCGTCGGGAACGGGAGTCGAACCCGTGACACGCTGTCAGGCTGGCATTGCAGCCTGGGGTGCCTGGACCGTCACGCTACGGCCCAGGCCGCATAAGGCAGTTTTTGTGATCTGGTTGACATGGGACTGGAAGGAGAGGGTGGGGTCGTAGTGACAAAAGCCTGATTTGTACTTGTACGACAGTGTTGCTAATCGAAAAATGACAATCTACAAGTTTACAACATGTTGCATCTATAGGGGGGTGCAACAGTTAATTGAAATAATCAATTTATTTGATCATGAAAAAAATAATCAATAATCAATTATTTAATGAAATAATCTATTATTAATCAATCACTATTTTGGACGTTTTTGGCAAAAAGTTATTTTATTTTTTTAAGAATGTAATAAAATTTGTGGCAGTTAGAACTTAGCAACCATGATAAAAAAGTATTCACACAAGCGTTTTACTTTTATTGTTTTCTATTTGAAGTGTAATAAAGAGTATAATTGCTGTTGCTAATGTTAAAGAATGTTTAAATGACATTTTCATATGTTAAAACTAGTGTTACAGTAAATAGCTCTATATTCCCATACTAATCATTGGAGTGTTTGTTCAGTAACTGGCCCTGTCTCCTCCAGCCCTTCAGTGAACACATTTTCAGGATTCATCCAATCAGGATACAGGATAAACAAGTGACAAATTCGGGATAACCAGTAAGACTCCCTAATCGGGAGATAAGCGACCGTAGGTCACATGTATACAGAAGAGGGCTGTAACGGCGATTGGTTCCTAGTTGTGTGGGCAATGTATAGTTTTGTTTGGTGGTCTAAGAAATGTGGTGGCAGGCATGTTGATGACATGAGTGTACACATACTGTGTAGTGTGTAGCAATTTGCGTGTTTTTAGGGGCAAAACTGTAGGAGTAGTGGGCAAAAATGTGTTGTGAAAAGCGGCCTGAAGGTGGCGCTAGAAGAGGGCCATGTGAGAAATTAGGGGTGGGGTGTCCGTGTTGCCTTGGCGGACGAATAGGTACCGGCCGCGGCTCTCCCGGACGCTCCTAGCCCGAGTTACGGCATTTTATGTGAGCTGCAGTGGCAGGGGGTCCTCCACTGGGGGCGCCACCACTTTTGCATCCGTTCTGGAGCACCAGGAGTGGGTGGTCCCCGGGAATGCCCCGTGAGCAGCCCCGTTGGGGTGGTCATTTGGTAATTTGTCCACATGTGCTCATTTTTTACACTTGGGGGTCCCCGAGGCAGCTGGGGGTCCCTGGAGCTCCGGGGGTCCTTGGAGGGTGTAGCTTGGCAGGTAAGGAGTGTGTGTGCAAAATCTGGCATGGATCGGGGCAACGGGTGCGGAGATATGAGCAGGGCAAAAGTGTGACGGGACGTGTGTGACGGAGTGACGGGACGTGTGTGACGGAGTGACGGGACGTGTGTGACGGAGGGACGGGGTGACGGACGGACACCTGGAGCAGGTTTCTATAGTAAATGCGACCTACGGTCGCAATTAAAGAGATATTTCAATTTCAAAAAAACTTTGGGTAATTTCATCGTTTACTCAGGCTTTTGGGAGCACCCTGGACAGTTTTTTGGACGGGTGTTTCCGATTAATCTTAATTAATTTAATGGTTAAAATGGAGTTTTAAGTTACAATGGGTTTGTATAGGAGGGGGTGTGTCTGATAAAATGAATATCAAATATCAAAATACTGAATCAAGCAACTTAAAAACTGTCTGAGGTTTTTGAAAGTGAAATATCCCTTTAAGAAATGGAAGCTGATGAAAGGATTCTTTCTCCTGATTGGATGAAATTGGTGACCCACCTGAAAATGTGTTTTCATTAGCAGTTAATTTTGTCTCCAAATATGTTACATCACATTACTCCTTAGTCCCTATATAAAGGCTTAAATGACGATCATACTATTGTAGAAGAGGAATAACAATCACCCACATTAGATGATTTTGACTCAACTCTACAGCAGGCCTACGCAACAACATTTATTTTGTCGTGTCTGTCATTTTAGATTTCTTTGGCTATTAAAAAATAGCAGATATACAAGCTCATAGCGCGGCACCGAGTGCCGCGCTATGAGCTTGTAGATCTGCTATTTTTTTTAAATCGTGAACATTTGTGCAAATCTTTGAATATATATTTTTTAAAGCGAACATTTGTCAAATATTTTGTTCCAGGGACACCCCAGAAGCAAAGATTTGAGTTACAAATGTAATATATTAAAAGATTTGCAAAAAAAAATCACAATTGAGTGCCACGCTATGAGCTTGTAGATCTGCTTTTTTTATTTTTATTTTTTTCCCAAAATTTTTATCCCACGATTTTGTAACCCCGTTACACCCAGTGCCAATTGTCTATGTAATCCTGGGCACTACCTTCCCTCTGCCAACCTAGGGAGGCCAGGGCCGAGCTCATGCCTCCTTCAATGCATGAGAGCCAACTGACCTTCTTGTCACCTGACAGGGGAGAGTTTCCCTGGTTGGACGTAGCGCGTGGAAGGAACACGTTATTCCAACCAGTTCCCTTCCCCTCCATCAGGCGCCCCGGCTGGCCAGGGGGAGGCAGTATAGTGACCAGGATTTATATCTGCTATTTCTGAAAAGCCAAAGAAATCTTAAAAAGTGACGCAGATGCGTTCCCGCATTGAATGGGTTAAAATAAAACCCAACTGCAGATGTTGACCAAAATGCTGCTAATAACGTTAGCCTGCCGATTTAATAACAAAGCAAAATGCTAGACTTGATGAGCAATGAAAGGTTGCCTGGCTACTGATGTACAATGTGCCGCTTTCAAGGACACGAGTGCGTGTGGAATTGTAAATGAAGGGATGGAAACAGGATTGATAGTGGAAGCTAAAGGGGCCTTGAAGAGATCAAACAGACCCATACATTCCTCTCCCTTTGTGTCTTTGTACCGCAGGCGAAGCCCAACCTGTGGGGCTGGGGCCCACCGGTGGGTCGTGTGGATGTTGCAAGTGGGGCCCCCAAATAATAGGCTCTATGCACAGCAGCCATAATGTGAAGACATTCACAGGTGTTACCAATGATACTAATGAAGGCTCTGTTCCATTTAGTGTAGCACAGTGGTTCTCAGATTTTTTCAATTTCCACAACCCCCATAACTCTGAGAGTGTACAAATGGAACCAAATGGACCCTTACGGGTCCATTTGGTTCCATTTGTACACTCTCAGAGCTCGCGATAAGTACCCGTATCTCCCGTATTGTTCAATAAAAAGCATTTTAATCCCATCGCCGGCCTTTTTTTTTTTTTGGTAATGTATCAGAGTGCAATACACCTCCCAACCATTAGTGTCGCATAGTTGAAAGTATCGGAGATAATTTGGAGAAAATGGCCGGCGATCGTATTAAAATGCTTTTTATTGAACAATACGGGAGATACGGGAACTTAACGCGGTCCGGATCGCCTTGTAACATCCGTGGCTCGGGGGTAAGCACTTTATATTTGAAATCTGAACGTTTATGTACATGTGAGAGTTGGCAATGTAAAAAAAATAGAACACCGCTATAAACCAGGGGGACTCGGCACCATGACTGTCATGGTATGACAGTCATGTTTCAAGGCTATATGTTTGACCAGAATGGAACAGAGCCTTCATTAGTATCATTGGCAACACCTGTGACTTTCTTCACAATAGGGCTGCTGTGCATAGAGCCTATTGGCAAAACCAGAGAAAAAAAGATTTGATCGATAATGTATTAAAGTTATATTACACCACTACAAGTGAAAGTTGCTCAGTCAAATATCCTTTCTGTTGGGTGGAAACCTCTTATCTCCATATTTTCAAGATTTCAAGATTTTCAAAAGCATCAGAAGTAGCAGATCCGTTTCGATCTCGTAGATCTGCTACTTTTGCTATTTTTGAATTTGAATGCTGAAAAGTAACAGTTTTGGACAGTTTTTCATGAATACTGAAGTAAGTTAGAAGATATACAAGCTCAGGTCGTGATGCATTATGAACTTGTATATCTGCTATTTTAATGGGGCTTAAGTGGTTAATTCATAAAGTACTTTTTTCCCTTCCTAGAAATGCAGTGGAGTCAAAAGTATAATGTTTGTCTTTGAATTGTAGTGGAATGAAAGTATCCCCAAAAAATGTGCAAATACTCAAGTTAAGTACAGATACTCAAATGTAATGGACTTTGTTAGTGTCCACTACTAATGGTGCATTTATATACCGTAGCACTTTACAGTGTGCATTACATTCACACGCACACGCACACACACACACACACACACACACACACACACACACACACACACACACGGCAGAGTAAACCTGCTCATCTGGGGGAGCAGTTTGAGGGTTCAGTGCCTTGCTCAACGACACTTTGACACTAAATCAGTCGAACCAGGAACCTTCCATGTTCGTCCCCTGTAGCAAAGGAGGTGTGAGGTAAAAGAAATGAGTGGTTTACGCACAGCTGCAGTGGATATGGGTTTAGCTGCCATCTGCTGGCCTGGCATGGCATAGCCCTGTCATATTTATTTCAATCAGTGATGGAGAAATAACCAAGAAGTAGAATTGGTCCTTTAATCTGATGTTAATTGTTTTTTAAAGACTTTCTTTAATGATTGTTGTTGGGTTTTGTTTTCTCCCTCTCTCTTATCTTCTTTGACTGGTGTCATCTATGAGCGTTTGGTGTGTGTGTGTGTAGTGTCATGTATGTGCCAGTGGGTGGTGAAAGGCAAAACCTGGCCTGGATCTCAGCTGGCAGGAGTTTCTTTGTGCTGTTGCTGGAATGTGGATTCCTAGTGGGGACGTACACTTCATCAGCTGACATACTACTTGTTGTGTCCTATGATAGGATGTTCCCTGAACGTTTTATTTTTATTTTTTATATACATTCTTTCTTTATTGATACACAGTATATAGACAGTAAACAGGGAGAGAGAGATGGGGAGTGACACGCAGCAAAGTTGGCCGGCATTAGAACCTATGTGGTATGCACCTGAACCACTAGGTCAGCGGGCAGCACGTCCCTTCCCTGAGTGTTCTTGAGATGGTTAAAAATCATCTATTTCTCCTTGATTATTCTTGTGAATATTATTTTATATTTCTTCTATGTTTTTTAGTGCATCAACTTAAAGTGCAATAAAAAAATGTGTTGTATCCACAATGACAATGGATTGAATTCTGATGTTTTGACACTGGAAATAACCCTATAGGCAACATTTGTGCTTGCGTGAATACAACTCACTACAAAAATATGAATCCCATTTGTACGCAGACTGTGTCTTGAATGATTCCTTATACTTAATGAATACATTTAAAAAATGTTAACCAGTGGTGTAAAGTACAGTAACTAAGTACATTTACTCAAGTACTGTACAATTTTGAGGTAGGCTACTTTTACTTTACTGGAGTATTTCCAATTGTCTATACTTTTACTTCTACTCCACTGCATCTCAGAGGCAAATATTGTACTTTTACTCCACTACAATTATTTGAAAACTTTTTTTTGTTACTTTGCAGATATAAGTTATTACATTATAAAACAATTTTATACGGCTATTTGATAATAGCAGATCTACAAGCTCACAACGCGTCGCATGGTTACGCGTTGTGAGATCTGCTATTTTCAAACATTTTGGTACTTTTACTTTTGGTACTTTAAGTACATTTTGATACCTTTTACTCAAGTACATTTTTAATTCCGGACTTTTACTTGTAACAGAGTACTTCTAACATTGCAGTATTGATACTTTTACCTAAGTAAAACATTTGAGTACTTTTTCCACCACTGCTGTTAACCCTGATTTCTCTCTCTCTCTCCTCAGCGGTGTCTAATCTGGACATAGAGAGTAAGCTGTCCACTCACTACCAGGCTCCATGGCATCAGCAGCACAACGTGTTCCATCCGTGTACCCGCGCACCATGTGTGGAGGAGCTGCACAGACATGCCCAGCTCAGCCTCCGGGCCCTGCACCGAGGTGAGGGCGCACGCACACACAAAACACATAATGGGCTCTATAAAGGAGCCCGAACTGGCTAAACCCACTCATTTGAGGATTTAGGACTGGGCAAGGGGCGTTCCCCTGCAAAAGTTGCTATTTTGGGACACCTGCCTTACCCGCAAAACACCTGCACTACCCGTTACGTTATGCATAGGTGTGGTTTGGGCGTTACAATGATAAAACCAATCACTGTGCCAGATGCCATTGCCTTTAAGAGAAGACTGCGCAAGCCATTATCCCCAATGCAATCTTACGCTCTCCTTTCTCCCAGTCTGAAGTGACTGATGATAGGAAATTAGAATCACAGAGATTTGTTGAGAATTAGGTGAGAGGGAGCCTTTGAATGTTGTGCCGTTGGGCGCCCGGGCCAACTCCTGACATGTCCATTGCAGGCGCGCGCTCTACCAAACGAATCTAGCATTGCCGGTGGTTTTAGGCCACGTTTACACGGCAACGATCAGAACAGAAAACGACAAAGTGCTGTTTCGTTGTCACTTCTTATAATGCATTTACACGGAGATGCTGCAGTGATTTAAAACGCTGTAGTGTGCGTGGCTAGGTGGCGCGTGTCGGTGTGACTCGCTGCCATATAGACCAGTCAGGCTTGTGTAGAACCACTTCCGTTCTGCTTCCTTTATTTACATACACCAGTGCAGCAACGTGGTTCAATGTAGGGTTGCCATGTCCACTTATTATAAACTTGATCATACTACAGCGTCACACAAAGGCATCAAAAGTAGCAGATCCACAAGCTAGCTTCTTTTGAATTTGAATCCTGAGAAGTAACAGTTTTGGACATGAGGTTTCCATCCAACAGAGACGCACGCACACACGCACATGTTTTTTCAGCTCTCTAATTCCTTGACCAAAGTAATACAAATCTATGAATTCACGAAACCTATGTCCGTCTGTCCGTCCCGGGCATACTCTAACTTGGGCACGGTCTGTTCAAATGACGTCAGACTTTGCGTGTGTCCCCCATACGTATGGGTTCAGGTCACATGCGACGCATTACTACAGTAGATGGGCTAATTTTGCAATTTAATTATTTTTTGGAACTTTTTGACAAATAGGGACTCCAGGTTTAAAATGATTAAATCTGTCTGTGGGTTTTTATAAATATTTAACCAATGAAAAGTATTAACAAGAGATTGTGAATAAATAATAACTATGGAAAACAGGTTATTTTTTCATATTTTATGCAGTTTATCGATCGGTAATTTCCAACTGTTTATAGGGTTAGGGTGGTTAAACTGATTTTGATACTGCATTAACACATTTAGTTGGGGACCCCCTTGGAACACCCCTCAAGGACCCTTGGGAGTCCACGGTGAGACCCCACGTTGACAACCAGTTATATACACCATTGGTTCTCAAAGTGTGGTCTGGGGACCCCCAGGGGTTCTTGTTGGCTATTCAAAAAGAGCAGATCTACAAGCTTGTACATCTGCTATTTTTGTAAACATTTGAAAAATATCGAAAATGTTTGGAAAATGTTGATGCATTAGATTTTTTATTTTTTTCACATAAATATTCTCTTCTGGGGGTCCGTAGTATAAAATCTTTTCAGACGGAAAAAAAAAATTGGCAGATATACAAGCTCATAGCGCGGCACTCGGTGGCTGAATACATATTTTTGGGGGGATCCTTGACATGAAAAAGTTTGAGAACCAGTGATATACACTCATGGCTGCATATGTGTCATTTTAAGATTTCTTTGGCTAATCAAAAGTAGCAGATATACAAGCTCAAAGCTGCTCATGCAGCTATGAGCTTGTAGATCTGCTATTTTAGAAAAATCGTGAAAATGTGTGCAAATCTTTTAACCCATTCAATCCGAGAACGCATCTCTGTCATTTAAAATGTCTTTGGCTATTAAAAAATAGCAGATATACAAGCTCATAGCTGCATGAGCAGCTTTCAGCTTGTATATCTGCTACTTTTGAAAAGCCAAAGAAATCTTAAAATTACACAGATGCAGCCATGAGTGTATATCACTGGTTCTCAAACTTTTTCATGTCAAGGATCCCCCCAAAAATATGTATTCGGCCACCGAGTGCCGCGCTATGAGCTTGTATATCTGCCAATTTTTTTCAAATCGTGAAAATCTTTGAATATATATATTTTTAAAGCGAACATCTGTAAAATATGTTGTTACAAGGACCTCCCCCAGAAGCAAAGATTTGAGTAATAAACGTTTGCTTTAAAATATATATATATTCAAAGATTTGCAAAATGTTCCCAATTTTTTCCAAAATAGTAAATCTACAAGCTTGTAGCTATGAGCTTGTAGATCTGCTATTTTGGAATAGCCAAATGTATAAAATGGTTATAGCTAAAACCTAAAATGACAACAGATGCGTTCCCGGTCTTAATGTATGTTAAGGGTTAATGTTGTACTTTCTCCACAGAGGAACATCAGCAGCAGCGTTCCAGCAGCAAGGAGCGCAGCAGAGTGACCATCTCTATCTGCGTAGCCCCTCCCATGCCCACCTTCCCCTCACCACACACCATACGACGGCAGCAGAGGAGTCGACTGGCACGAGCGGTAAGGACAACATGTGTCTGTTGTTGCCGGGCAGAAACCCCTCGTCTCCATGTTCCACACAAAAGCAGCAGACATCAGTGGTGGAAAGTAACTAAGTGCATTTACTTAAGTACTGCACTTAAGTGAGCTTTTTAGGTATTTGTACTTTACTTGAGTATTTCCTATAATATTGTACTTTTACTCCACTGCAATTAATTGAAAACTTTAGTTAGTAGTTACTTTTCAGATATACATTATGATATTCTAAAACACACATTAACCACCCTGTTTTATACATAGGCTATTTGAAAATAGCCGATCTACAAGCTTCTGCTATTTTCAAATATTTTAGTACTTTTACTTTTGGTACTTTGAGTATATTTTGATGATTAATACTTTTGCACTTTTACTCAAGTCAATTTAGAATTCTGGACTTTTACTTACTTAGTATTTCTATGCAGTATTGGTACTTTTACTTAAGTAAAACATTTGAGTACTTTTTCCACCACTGGCAGATATACAAGCTCGAAACGCTGCGCGATTATATTTATCAACTTGGGGGTCCTTGACATGAAAACGTTTTGAGAACCACTCTTCTACACCCAGTGCTTCTGAAACGTTAAAATTTCAAGGACCCGCAGAATTCACTATTAAACCCAGAACCTTCCACACCCTGACACTTTCCCGAACCCATGAAGTTCTGTGATCGTTTTTTTGTTATAATAATAATAATACATACGATTTATATAGCGCTTTTCTAGGTACTCAAAGTCGCTTTACAGAGCAGATAAAAACAACTTGATTAGAACAAACTAGTTAAAAGGTTAAAACTATAAAAGAAAGGTAAACAAAAACAAAAGGGAGGGGCGGGGGTTGGGGTTTTATGTAAGGAATGCGGGTCTGAAAAGGTGGGTTTTGAGTGTGGTTTCGGTTACGTTACGAAACATTCCCATTAAAAACAAACTAATTAAAAATGCGAAGCTAGCAGATCTAGTGTCGATGCAACGCGTTGTGAGATTGCCTATTTTCACTTTTTTGTGGGGGCGACGACGACTAATATTTTATATCCAGTATGATTTTATATTTTAGTATTTGGACATACAAGGTCTCCACACGACAGCGACCATATGATGTATTCTACATTGATACTGCTGAAATTGTAAATGCAACAAAAAAGTACAGTGAAAATATCTCACTGATCTTGTAGATCGACTATTTTCACGATTGCATGTTATTTTTTAATAGTAATAGAAAAGGGAAGGGTTTTGGACATGAAAGGGTTCCACCTGACAGAGACAACATGAATAATGCAGAGAGAGAGAGGAGTGATGCAAACCAATAGAAATAAGAGAGAGGGAGGCTCCCTCACAACACAGGAGGAGGAGGAGCAGTGACCAATAGAACTCATTCTCACACAATCACCCCAATCATGGAGCAATAGCAGTTTAACCCTTTAAGACCGGGAAAGCATCATCTGTGTCATTTTGAGATTTCTTTGGGCTATTCAAAAATAGCAGATCTACAAGCTCATAGTGCCGCGCTATGAGCTTGCATATCTGCTATTTTTGAAAAATCGTGAAAATTTGTGCAAATCTTGGAATGTATATATATTTTTTAAAGCCAACATTTGTAAATATTTAGTTCCAGGGACCCCCAGAAGCAAAGATTTGAGTTACAAATGTCCGCTTAAAAAAATAAATAAATAATCAAATATTGCTCATATTTTCATGATTTTTGAGCCAAAGAAATCTAAAATAACAGAGATTGAATGGGTTAAATGTAGAATACATCATATGGTCGCTGTCGTGTGGAAAACTTGTATGTACAAATACTTAAATATAAAATCATATACTGGACATAATATATACCATATCAGATACCATAGCAGAATGATATCACTGCTGTACCTTGACCAGGTCTTATGGTGTCTTAAGTCTTATGGTGTGTAAATGAACAGTTCTTTTTTTGTCGACAGTATAATAGACAGAGCATACAATAAATAATAAATAATTGATTCAATATGTTTTTTTTTTATCAGAGCAACCTTTTCAAATACCTGGCTACACACCACAGCATGGCTACCCCTATTAGAAGGGAATTGTGGCAAATGGCTTAAACAAGGGCTACTGTTGACCAGTGTTGATTTTGACAGCAAATTTTGATTTAGTTTTAGTCATAGTCTTTTTAATAAAATTCCATTTAGGTTTAGTCTTTATCTGAAATGTTTTAGTTTATGTCTAGTTTTAGTCGACTAAATATCATAAGATTATAGTCGACTAAATCTACTGTTGATTTAGTCGACTAAAATGTATTTTGGCGGTGCCTTGATGGCGTCATAATGGCTGATTTTACACTTGGTTGCATGCTGAAAATAGCAGATCTACAAGCTCACAACGCGTCGCGCTGCAACGCGTTGTGAGCTTGTAGATCTGCGATTTTCAGAGCACAACACCCAAGCGCAACCAAACATAAAATGAATTGTCTTTTAGTTCTTCTGGATCTCTTCTCCACTAGTCCCTCGCAAACATTTTAGTCTAGTTGTTATTTGTTGACGTTAATGGTCAGTATATTTAGTCTTAGTTTTAGTCATCAGAGCCTAATTTTTATTTACTTTTTGTCAGTGAAAAAAGGTAGTCGACGAACATTTTTCGTCATAGTGTTAGTCGACGAAAACAACACTTTCCACACCAATCCTTGAAAGGTTCAGTAACAGAATTCATTATAGTAACAGTACTGATTCCATATTCCTCTCTCTACAATCACAGACATCAGTGATTCTCAAACATCTTCGTGTAAATGTAGGTGTCCTAAATTGATTTGTATCGGGACGCGGACGCCCATTTGAAAATATGTTCTGCCAGGTACCTCCATAAGATTGCCAGGGACCTCCTGTCAAGATCTGTTAAGATTTGTCCACCTGAAAATAGCAGATCTACAAGTTCACAACACGTCGCCACGTTATTGTAGATCTGGTACTTTTGATAAGCCGAAAAATGTAATACGTCGTTCCTCCTCGTGCTGGGGACCCCCTGGAACCACCTCAAGGGCCCATGGGGGTTCCCGGACCCCACTATCAGAACCACTGACCTACTGTACATCCTACATCTGTACGAGAAATTATATTTATAGAAAATGATAGGTAATGAGAAAGGTTCAGTAATGTTTATAACACACAACGATATCTGTCATTTCAACATTTGACCAAACATACCGTATACCTATTACATGTGTGATTTGATACATTGATAAAGTATTTATTCTGATTGTCCTTGCAGCAAGAAAGAGCAGAGAGAGAGAAAGAGCTGGACTATCAACCCAGGAAGGTAATACATCATGGTTTGTCTGTGTGTTCACTCTCTGTGGCATATATCTAGAATGTAACACATGGTTTGTTCGTTTTTTTCTTGTTTTCGTAGTTTTTTCTTTAAAAAAAAAAAAATCTGGATTCCAATTTTAAAAATAGCAAAAATAAGCTCAAAAGGCGTCGATTGTAGATTGGCTATTTTTGTTACTTTTGTCTGACATAGAATGGCCCGACAGTATATGCAATGTGGCCCTCTGGAGTGAGTGTGGAAATATAGTGACCCTCTCCATCATCAATGTTGCCCACCACTGGTTTAAACCAAAAAGGTGTAGGCTGAAGCCAATGGCTTATTTTGCCTATCCTTTTCACATCAAAAATCTACAAATGCATTTAGTTATACTTATGTTAACTTTATGAACTTAAATACAAATACATTGGACATAAAAAAAGACAATAGAATTGTAATACTAGTCATTAAGCTACATATATAGACTGAAGTAATTAAAGCGGGTCATGTTTCCATGTTTGGAATTGTAACAGCTGAAATCAATAATATATCAGTATTCTAGCCTGGTTCCAGACGCGAGGCTATCAGTATTCCAATATTAACCTGTGGGCCGCATTAAGTGAAGGTGGGGGCCCCCGGGCCACCAGTTTCCCATGTATGGTCTAAACCATATGATATGATTTGACATGATACGAGGAATATATATAATTTTCCTTTTATGACCAAATTAAGATTATTTGTGTTTTTTGGAAGAATATGACTTTCGCTCCACTACGTTTCAAAGACAAAATATTGTACTTTTGACTCCACTACATTTCTAGGAATAGACCCTCATAACCCTTCCTGAAATAGCCAAGCTACACACAACGCGTGGTATCGTGACACGTTGGCCCTCATTCATCATTGGAACGTACAAACAAGTTAAAATTTTAGCCCAGGAATGAGCTCACGCCCACTTCCATGTGAGATTTATCAAGCAATCCTATACAGCCAATCCTAGCATACATTTGGTCTGAGCTTTGATAAATCTCACAGCTGAAACCGACCGTCATTAAAATAACACGGCCCTATATATTTTTACGACATGAACTATAAGAAAGGAATAAGAACGTTTCCCCCACATTCCCACTATGCCGAGGAAGAAATGCCACTTGAACATTTTTAAATCAGCCTCATGGTGGCGCTATAACAGGCCGATTCGTGTTTTTACCTATAACTGCACCGATCTGTATAAAACTTTGTATGCGCACTTCCTAGAGGCCAAGGAAAAACCTTTGCCGTGCATTTTTCACATCTGCCTTTTATAGTGCCACCAGGAGGGCGACTTATGTAAAACACATGTTTTTATATTACTCCTTCCCATTTTATCCAAATTTCACGCAAATCGGTATACATGATCTCTATAGTCATGTGATCAAGACGGATCTGTTTGATTTTTCATATTCCATCCTGATTGGCTATTCACATCTAAAGTTTGCAGTAGTGGCTTGTTTTGAACAAATTGCCGCAAATCATGAACGCAGCATCCGATTGCGGTCAAACTTTCCACGCACATTCACACTATGTTGAGGAACAAATGCCACCCTTTTAACATTGGCCTGTGCCAGCGCCACCAGCAGGTCTAATTTTGCAAAGCACATTTTGGAACAAAATGCTTCAAATCATGAATGCAATATCCGATTGAAAGGCCTAAGAAGAAATGGCACCATTTTCACATTGGCCTATTATAGCGCCACCAGGATCGAGGCCACAATAACCTACCTGACCTGGCGGAGACCTGTATTGGAGCCAGTAGGAGATGCACCACTAGAAAAAAGTGACCTTTTCAAATGGCCCGGATTTACAGAGGACTATGTCTAAAAATTTCATGCAAATTGTCTCTATCACAGAGCCACAAACCAACAGTCACTGAACATGTTTCACTGCCACACCGGGCCCCAACATGACAGCAACAGAGCTACTGTACATCTTGAACCACTTCAGCACATGACACAAACAGCATCAAACACGAACAGCATACAACAAAAACATCATACAACACAAACTGCACCTGCAGCAGCAGCAGTAGCATCCAGCAAAGGAAAAGGAAAAATAAGTATGTCACAATTATTACATATCACCTGATCGCAAGTATTTCAGATAATCGCATTACTTTTTCGGTTAATCGTCATAATCATTTCCATATTGAAAAATGTTCATATGTTTTCAAACATTTTCAAAAATAGTGGTTATTTGTCAAATCTGACCCGTGCACCTTTTGTTTACGAAGACAGGCAATAATGAATTAATTCAGCCTAGTTCATCGCAATTATTTGAGCGACAATTAATCGTCAAGTAAAACGTCATAATCATGACAGTCCTAAAGAGGTTCCTACTTTGAGTCGTCTTCATCAGCCGTCTTCAGGGGAAACCCACGAGAAGGACAAGGTCTTCGGCCGTTCCACCGTGCTGACCAAGTCGCCGGAGGAATCCCCCATGCAGACAAACCCATGGATAGAGAGAGATCTCCAGATCACTTTCTCTAGGGCAGGGCATCCTCGGATGAGCCTTCCAGTGGGCGTCTCCTGCCATCTCCATCCTCCGTACACCTGGTTGGCTTCACCAGTACTTTACATCTCCATCCTCCGTACAGCTGGTTGGCTTCACCAGTACTTTACATCTCTCTGGTTAACTTCACCAGTACTTTATTAGAGGTGGATAGTCTGGGAGGGTGTTACACTGTAGGTGAGAACCTCAGTCTTCTGGGCATCTACGATGCAGATATCATCTGCATCGTCATATGTATGTGTGTGTGGGGGTGTGTCTGGGGTGTGTTTGTGTGTGTTTATAAAATAAAAAAAGACTACATTAGAGTCATCTAGACCTCCTAGTTGTAGTAGTGAAGCCCAGTTCTTGCCCCCCTCCACCACTGATGGCCTGTCTTCATAGTCCACGCTTATAATGAAGAGGAGGGGGGAGGGGGGTGTGTGTCCTCCAACACCTCTGCCAGCCTTGAGTATCTGAAAGAAAGAAAGAAAGAAAGAAAGATGAATGTAGATCGGATATTTTCACAATGTTTGCCTCTTTCTTACGCAACATTTGACCATTTGGCCAATTTAGTATTAAAAGTCATTAAATTGTAACTTTATACATGTGCAAATACCCTGTATACACTGGCAGCCATTTTGTGGTGTCACAGATAGAAAACCCTTTTTTTTTCATGGAGATTTCTGAAAATATTTTTTATAAATTATGTTAAGCCTGGAACCAAGCCATCCAGGATCCTGATGAATGTGTTAAGTGATTTACTAGGCCCAGTGGTGCAATAAGCACTCAAAATCTTTACTTGAGTAAAAGTACCAATACAGCAATTTTGAAATACTCTATTACAAGTACAAGTACCAAAGAGAGAGTAAAAGTACTCAAAAGTAAAAGTACTAGCCTAACTATAGGCTATAGGGCTGAAGTGGTATGTTTTGTAATAATAATACAAATCTACAAAGTAACTAGTAACCAAAGTTTTTAAATTATTGTAGTGGAGTAAAATATTTGTCTCTGGTATGTAGTGGAGTAGAAGTAAAAGTATTGAAATTTTAAAATACTCCAGTAAAGTAAAAGCTCCTCAAAATTGTATAGTACTTGAGTACATTTACTTGGGAGGCATGCGTTAATCCGACAGACCTTTTCTCCGACTATGTGGCATCCGCGTGCGGTTAGGGTTAGGGTGCGGGTTTGGTTCGGGTTTACTGTTTAATGTCGGAGCACAACGTATTGCACCCCATTTACTTAGCTACTTTACACCACTGTCTAGGCCTGCATAGCCTGTCTTAGCATCACAATCAAACACAGCTCAACAATACAACATATTCCCTTCACATCACATCACATCACACAACACAACAATGCTTCATCCTGACTAGTTGTTGCTTTACCAAGTAAAATAAAAGTGAAATTAAACACAAATTCCATCAATTCCTTTAATGCTAAGCCGCTAATTAGTTAAGCTAAGTCACCTGTAGAAACTCACCTCAGATTGGTCAGATAGAGATAATGCACTTCTGTTTCCAATGTCTTGTTGTCACAAGTGTGTTTTAGCAGCTTTCACCACTCTGGTAAACACTGACAACTTTACTCAACGTTCATGTGGAGTAACGTTGCATTATGAGTTGTTTATTTTGATCTTTTACTTAGAAACATTGCAGAGCTTGTAACAAACTGTGTGTGTGTGTGTGTGTGTGTGTGTGTCTGTCTGTCTGTCTGTGTGTGCGTGCGTGCGTGCGTGCGTGTGTGTGTGTGTGTGGGGGGGGGGGGGGGGGGGGGGGGGAGCTGACAATTGGAGGACTTATAAAGCCCGCCCCTCCCTCCCTGCTTCCTAGGGAGTCCATATTCACATGGCGGCCATTTTGGAATTTAACATTGCGTTGCTGTGGCAACTGGGGTGGCATTTCATTGACTTAATGGTAATATGGCCGCCGTGTGAATATGGTCTATAACTAACTACCTCCCAGGGCAGGGTTTCTCAAAGTGGGTGCCCCTGTGGCCAGTGGTATGAAGTAACAAAATACATTTACTCTAAGTAGGCCTACTGTACTTAAGTAAAATTTGGAGGTATTTTCACTTTACTGGAGTATTTACACATTTCAATACTTTTACTTCTACTCCACTACATCTCAGAGGAAAATAGTGTACTTTTACTCCACTACAATTATTACAGCGCCACCAGGAGGCCGATTTTTGCAATACTTTTCTTTTTCATATTACTCCTACAAATTTTGTCCAAATATCATGCGTCAGATTTTCCATATTCCATCCTGATTGGCAAATTCCAAACATTGCTGGCCCACAATAACCTACCTGACCTGGCTGGCGGAGACCTGTGCTCCGAGGAGCACTTTTTCTAGTTTTCTTTTCTTTTCTGACAGGTATTAGGTATTAAAAGTCCTTAAATAGTCACTTTACTATCATCTGGGGATCCCCCCAAAATCATGGGACCCACAGGTTGAGAACCCCTGGTTTATGACAATATACAGTAACTTGATGCACATACATACATGTAAGTTTCAACTTGTGTTCATTCTTGTGTTGTTTGTGACTGTGCTGAAGGAGAGGACGGTGAGAGAGACAGAGATCCAGACCACACTGAGAAAGGTAACGTTAGGATCTTTCTGCACACATTTTCAACTAGGGCTGCAACAGTTAATCCAACTAATTGATTTAATTGATTATGTTTTATTTGATAAATAAATTGATAATCAATCCCTTTTTTGGGGCATGTCCTTATAGGCGAAAAGTTTGCCAAATGTCAGAAAAAGTACCAAAATAGTGAAAATAGCTGATCTACAAGCACGTTGTGTAATCGATCAAATGATCGCTAAGAAATAATCAGTTCATGCAGCCCTGTTTTCATCGTAACCACATGGACCCTAGCGTCCCTATTCTGGCCAAGTCATAATAGGTGAACATTCAGCGAAAATAGCAGACCTTCTAGCTCACAACACCATGCGCTGTGAGCTTGTTGATTGGCTATTTTTAGCTGTTCAACATACAACAAACTCTATTGGGTTTAAGACATTGGTCAGTCATAACATTATATCGTCGTTGTCGGTGCGTGTGCGTGTGCGTGTGCGTGTGCGTGTGTGTCGTGTGTCATTCATAGGAGAGGCCAGCAAGAGACACAGACATTCAGACCATACAGAGAAAGGTAATGAACCCCCTAAATAACAGATCTGCATGCTCTCGGGGTGTTACACTAATTTCTAAGATACGATACACAACATTGGGCACACGATAACGATACTTTAAGTTTTGTTTCGTTTTTAGGTTTTTCAATTATCATCATTAATCTCAATCATACATTTAATACACTTTATTTGTTAAAGTAGTTTTCCATGATACCAGACAGGTTTTAAATCCTTAGATGCAATCTATTTGATCAGGCCTTTTGCTGGACCACACCAGTTAGTACATTTACTGAAGTACTGTACTTTTATTTTACTTGAGTATTTCCATTTTTTGATACTTTATGCTTCTACTCCACTACATCTCAGAGGCAAATATTGTACTTTTTACTCCACTACAATTATTTGAAAACTTTTTTTTTTTTTTTTAGATTATTATTACAAAACGTATGACCAACTTTCAATCAAGCCCTAATTCATACTTTGTCGTCTATTCGAAAATAGCAGATCTACAAGGTCACAAGGCGCCGTGATGCGGCACGTTGTGAGCTTGTAGATCTGGTCAACGACGCATTTACTGTAAGGTTTAATTGGTTAAGCTGTAAACTGAAACTCTGTAAAGAAGTCTATGCATCTGTCATCCACAATGGATTTAACCTTCATGTCATATTTTGTCTCATTCATTAAACCAGTAAGACCGGGAACGCATCTGTGTCATTTTAAGATTTCTTTGGCTATTCAAAAATAGTAGATAATACAAGCTCGTTGCTAATCTACAAGCACGGCACTCTGTGCACTCTGTGCCGTGCTATGATCTTGTAGATCTGCTATTTTTTTTAAAACCCTGTGTAAAGTTTGTGCAAATCTTTGAATATATATAATATTATGTTTTAAAGCGAACATTTTTAACTCTGACCTGTGCTTCTGGGGGGGTCCCTGGAACAACATATTTTGAGATGGGGGGTCCGCAGCCAAATACATATCATTTTGGGGGTCCTTGACATGAAAAAGTTGGAGCTCCACTGATATAGCAACATACTGTTAGGATTTAGAAAACATTTTTAGATATGTATTTGGCCGTGGACCCCATGTCAAAATGTTTTGTTCCAGGGACCCCCATAAAGCAAAGATTTGAGTTACAATTCGCTTTAAAATATATATATTTATCAGATCTACAAGCTCATGCTATGAGCTATGAGCTCATGCTATGAGCTTGTAAATCTGCTATTTTTGAATAGCCAAAGAAATCTTAAAATGACACAGATGTGTTCCCGGATTAAACGTGTGAAACCACACAGTATACCATTGTTTTATTTGTGTGTTTTGTGTACTTTGTTTACATAGTTTAACTGCTTTCATCCATCCTCCCCTACTGCATGTTGCATCTTCCCTCCATGGAGCAGAAAGGTACCACTTTGTAAGCATGTGTGCTGTTCAACATCTCTGTTCACACTCACTATGTTGTCCTCTTATCAACTTCTCATTTGTTGCTGATCGTTCTTTTGTTTCGTTTTTAAAGGTGGGGTACGGGATATTTATTGGTTAATCAAGTGTTAAGTTGCTCAATATTCTGATGGCAATCAATACTATAGAGCGTTTGTTCAGTAACAGTGGTCTCCCTGTCTCTCCAGCTCTTTGATAAAAAAAAGTTTTCATGTAGGGATACCAATGTTAACCATAACTGGAACTCTATAAAATTGAAGCTGATAATTAGGAACTCTCTCCTGATTGGATGAAATAGGCATTAGGCAACCCACCTTAAAATATCTGTTTATTAAAGAGCTGGAGAGACGGGGAGAGACCTGTTGCTGAACAAACACTCTATAGCAATGACTACTATCAGAATACAAAATACATCTCAAATATTTTGTTCCAGGGACCCCCAGAAGCAAAGATTTGAGTTAAAGATGTTCGCTTGAAAAAATATATATATTCAAAGATTTGCACACATTTTCACGATCTTTCTAAAATAGCAGATCGACAAGCTCGTAGCACGGCACTCGCTACGAGCTTGATCTGCTATTTTTGAATAGCACAAAGAAACTGAAAATGACACAGACGCGTTCCTGGTCTTAATAGGTTAATCTGACCAACAAATCATAACTAACCCAGTAACCACTACTGTCCCCCATGTGTGTATCCCCTCCAGTCTACCTCAACGGGGGACCCAGAGCAGGGCAGTGAGCTGGTGGCAGCAGGTCACAGCAGGACCAAGGGCCCGGGTTCCAACGCTCCCCCTACGCAAGCGGACAAGCAGACCAACTGGTCCAAAGACGGCGTCCCCACGTCAGAGCAGAGGACACGGGCCGACCATGTCATCTCCTCCTGCATCATCCCAATCAATGTCACAGGTAACCGTGTACCACCTGGCATCAATCACGTGACATTTAAACAGTGATTCTCAACCTTTTTTTTTTTTTTTCAAGGACCACCGGTTTGATGTGCATGAAACTCTGGGACCCCAATGAATCTCGACTTTAAGATCCTCAGTGTTAATTTAGCTCTGACAGTGTACAAATGGAACCAAATGGACCCATAAGGGTCCATTTGGTTCCATTTGTACACACCAGGTGCTCCCCCTGGTGGCCAAAAACTGTTTTATTTCTATGTTCTTTTTTCATGGTTGGGAGATAAGGATGAGAAGGTTTTTTTAATTCAAGTATAAAAATGAATAAGAATAAATGTCTAATTAGTGTGGTGGCAACCCCGAAAAAGTCACATTTTAATTGTAGGCATTTAGGCATTTAGCAGATGCTTACAAAATACAAGGCAAATAATCACATAAATAGAATGCAGAAATGCAGAATGCAGATTCGCGCCAATCAGTGCCCATCAGTTCGCCGTTGTTTTTTTTCCCAGCCGAGGCCGCCCACATGCTTGAAAATAATAATAAAAATACAACACGTCGCAATGCGATCCTTGTAGCCCAGCATTCCTACGCCAGCGGTCCGGGCACCTAGGCTCCAAAGTAGCCCGACAGCTCGTCTTGGGTTCGAGTCCCGATCCCGACGGCCTTTGCTGCACGTCACTCCCCATCTCTCTCCCCATTTCCTGTCAACCTACTCAAGGCATAAAAAAGCCCAAAACTAAATCTTTAAAAGATAAAGTTGTTAAACTGTTAAACCTCATTTTACTGGGGACCCCCTGGAACCCCCTCAAGGACCTCTGGGGTCTTTGAGAATCAGTGCCTTAGAGGACCATGTGTTGTGTGTTCAGGTGTTGGATTTGACAGGGAGGCGAGTGCACGCTGCTCTCTGGTTCACTCCCAGTCAGTTCTTCAGAGGAGGAGGAAGTTACGGAGGAGGAAGACCATCACCGGAATACCCAAACGAGTCCAACAGGACATGGGTGTGTATATGTTATTTACACCATAGATGACAGAGAAGCACCATAGGAAGCACCATAGATGACAGGGAAGCACCATATTATGAAGCACCATAGATGACAGGGAGGCACCATAGGAAGCACCATAGATGACAGAGAAGCACCATAGGAAGCACCATAGATGACAGAGAAGCACCATAGGAAGCACCATAGATGACAGAGAAGCACCATAGGAAGCACCATAGATGACAGAGAAGCACCATATTAGGAAGTACCATAGAAGACAGGGAAGCACCATATAGGATAAAAAAAAAACAACAACAAAAGAGTGTTCTAATGATCAACATGCCCTTCTAGATTCAGACGAGTCGCCGGGGGGGAGAGAACGCACGGTGATCGTGCACGCCAACCAACATCATTTATCTCTTTGTGAGGAGGAACTGTCGCTCACTGGACGCCTCCATCACACTCGCGACTCCGGCTGCCAGACGGATGACTTCCTCATCGCATGTAAGTATTTCACAATACATCAGTGTTTCCCAACTTGGAGTCCGGGCTCCCTTTGAGGGGCTCTAAGGATCATATTGTGGAACACTAACATTGTAAACAGAAAAAGAAAAAAGAAAGAGGGGAGACAAAACAACATGTAGACTGGAGCTGAAGACTTCGACTACTGACCATGCAGGCAGCACAGGTGTGGTATATTGTTGTCACATGACAATCAAGAAAATAAGAAACCCTACACATTATCACAGGGTAGTGTTGTTTCACACAATTAACAACTAAACATCACCATTACAATGTAGGGGCCGAACACTGACCATGATACTGACATGATACTAGTCTTGTGTAGCCAGACAACTATTCCACAATCTCTGAATGCAATGTAGGGTCTGGAACTACACCTCCCGAAATCCGAGCACTTCTGTTCACGAAAATATATTTTAAAATATCTTTACATTTTATTCTTTAATTTCCATTTCTGCTAAAGCAGCAAGTTAAATATACTTAGATGATTTGTATTTGTATTAGGTTAAATTTGCGCGACTGAAAGACGAAACGGAAGTGGGGAGGAGGCTTCACATCCTGTTTATATTCTAATCATGATCAGAGCTTCTGAGTCCCAGACTGTATGACCGGAAACATTTGAAAATTGTGGCAGGCAGTCTGGCCACGCGAGACTAACATGATACTGAAATGATTGTTTTCTGCATTGCTTTCTTTTGTGTGTTGTTTTCTTTTGTTGTACTTTGTAAAGCACTTTGTAACCCAGTTTTGAGAGGTGCTTCACATCCTGTTTATATTCTAATCATGATCAGAGCTTCTGAGTCCCAGACTGTATGACCGGAAACATTTGAAAATTGTGGCAGGCAGTCTGGCCACGCGAGACTAACATGATACTGAAATGATTGTTTTCTGCATTGCTTTCTTTTGTGTGTTGTTTTCTTTTGTTGTACTTTGTAAAGCACTTTGTAACCCAGTTTTGAGAGGTGCTATATAAATAAAGTTGTATTATTATTATTATTATTATTACTAGACCATACCCGGTCGACGCAGCCGTGGGGGGATATGCGCACATGATCTGGCAACCCGGGAGGCAGTTCGTCCCATAGCTGGGCAGCCGCAGCTATGGGACGACATTCTTTGACACAAAAACGCTAATAAGAAGCTGAGATTTGATTAAATTGAAAAACGGGCTTCACAGTTAAGTTCAGATGGTAATGGTCAATGGCTGTGTGCAAAATCAGAGCAATTGGTCCAGCCAGTGGGGAGAACCGGGTAGCTTCACCACCACCACCACTACAAACGCACGCACAGAGGTTACTAGAATTATAGTAGGATAGTAGGATAGTAGGATAGTAGGATATGATACTGACAATGATACTGACATGATATATCAGTATATTTGTGAAAGTTTTGATTATCAATATATATATTTTTATAATCAATTAAATCGGTTCGATCTGTAGCACCCTCATTATGAGAATAAGCATCCCTGTCTCTGTCTGTCCATTTGTCTCCCCAGCGACAGCGGCTCCTTCCAGGCGGCGAATCAGAGCTCAGCGTTGCCATCAGGGAATCCCTGCCTCGCTCTCCCATTCGACGGGCAACATCTCCTCCCTGGGCGACCAATCGGACTCCACGTACAGCAGCGCGGCGGCCAACGGCGTGCGTCTGCGGTCGCGCAGCCTGCCCAGGGAGGGCGGGCGGCTCATGGACAGCGACGAAGACGACGACAATTACGACGACGACGATGAGGACGAGGAGCTGTCGCCCTACGAGGCGGAGGACTTCATCCCCAGCGGCCCCAGCCCCAGGATGATGATGATGATGATGAAGGACGAGGAGGAGAGCACCGACGACCAGGCGGCGCCGGAGCCGCTGCAGCTGGGCAGCCTGAAGAGGCTGCAGCGGTCTGGGGAGCGAGACCGAGGCGGTGGAGGAGGTAGTGATGGGCAGCGTTAGCGTTTGTTGTCCTTTATCACAGTGGTTCTCAACCTGTGGGTCGGCACACATGATTGTGGGGGGGGGGGTCCATTCCCCAGATGACAATTTAAGGACTTTGTTAATGCCTTAAAAAAAGGTGTTTCAATCAAAAGTAACTATACTATAAAACTGGTCAAACATTGGCTAAATTGTCAAATAATTAAGAAAGAGACAAACATTTTGAAAATAGCTGAGCTTGTAGATCAGCTACTTTCATAATATTTATCTGTGGAACCGAGTCAAACTAAATGTAATGCCTCAACTCAAATATGATTATGTTGGGGTTTTCCCCAGTTCAAACATGATTATTTATGGGGGTCGCAGCCTGAAAAGGTTGAGAGCCACTGGTTTATCACAATAAAGGATGGGGAAAAATACTATGGTTAATTGTAATTATTTTGGCGCAATAATAGTGATTTTCATATGGTCCCATTCCCTAGGTGGGAGCCCCGAGCACAGCTGGATGGAGAGAGGCCGCTCTCGCCTGCCGCGCAAGGCTGACATGGGCAGCTGTGAGATCTCCTCCAGCTCCGACACCTTCAGCAGCCCTATCCACTCTGTGTCCACTCAAGGTTAGTAGCGTTCAATATTATTATTATTTTTTGTTTCTGTTTAGTTATGATTCGTTTTTAAAGCGTGTCTGCTAGTTCAATTTAGTTTTAGTTTAGTTTTTATTAGTTTTAGTGTTACTTTTTTGTGTAATATTGGATAGACGGGCGAGATGCAACAAGCTAAAAAAAGAAAAAACATATTTTTCTTTTTGACAACAGGGCTCAAAACTGGCACAGCTAAAAAAAAGTATTTTTAGCCGCCTCACCCTACAAAAACAGGAGATAGGGCCCCATGGCTACTTACTTACTTACCTACCTATAATAACCATGTGTCCACCACCGCAGGGGTCCTGGGCAGCCATGTGGACCACAAGGAGGACCACCAGTCGTCGAGTGGGAACTGGAGCGGCTCCAGCTCCACCTGCCCCTCCCAGACCTCTGAGACCATCCCCCCTCCCTCCTCCCCTCCGCTGACAGGCTCCTCCCACTGTGACTCGGAGCTGTCACTCAACACTGTGCCCAACGCCATCGATGAGGGCTTCACGCTGGACCCCTCCTACCCCTCTGACCTCAGGTACATTAAGACCTGGCACACATTACTACAGAATTACATTATCCTATTAGAAAATGAAGGAACCTCAATTCAATTCAATTCAATTCAATTCCATTTTATTAAAGTGTCAAATCACTTAACTGGAAGAAACGTCAGGCAGACCCTCTGTCAACCTCTGTCATTCCGTCCGTCCGTCCATCTGATCCGCATTTTTCTCCCTCAATGGTTGAGCAATTCATCTGAACTTGCACCCGAGCATTGACCATCAGCATATGCAGACAGTGAGGAATCCAGGGTTGATTTTTCTCCACTCGTCCCTCCCTAACATTTAGTCTATTTTTTACGACGAAACTGTCAATATATTTAGTCTTAGTTTTAGTTATCGTAGCTTAGTTTTTATTTAGTTTTCGTAAGTGAAAAAAGGTAGTCGACGAATATTTTTCATCATAGTTTTAGTCGTCGAAATCAACACTGGAGGCTCTGTTGTCATGGTTCCAGTCCCTGCGGCCTATTGGACCAGTAGCCAAACACACAATGCCACACAGAGAACAGTAACAGACAGCGGTACAAAGTTAGAAATGGTTTTATGAGCTGAGGGCCGCTTTGGACCGCTTTGGATATCATGTCCATAGCACTCGTAAAATGACCACAGGATGACATGAGCAGGTTCCTCTCCAAAGTGTAACTATGCATACCGAAGTGAAAGTATTAAATGATTAAATATGGCCTATTTTGGCCATAGTGCATTCTTTATGTTGATTATAGGTACCGGTCATTGTCAGTCATTTCTGTGTATATTTAAGTTATTTGTCATATCTGCCCTGTACAAATGTTTGCTTACCAAGCCTGAAAGCCATATTTATTCATATGTTGAATTGTTCAATGCTAAAAACTCAATTAAATCGTTAATTGCAATTATTTGTACGCCAATGAATCATCAACTAAAATGTCATGATCATCCCTATCCTCAGGCCCCAGGGCCAGGGTCACAGGTCAAGCTCCTTCACGTCGTCGGCCACGGACCAGCTGGACGACGCGGGGGTCAGTACGGCCAGCGAGGGGGAGTGGACGTACCCTGCGGACCAGGACCACACCGACCCAGACCAGGAGCCGGAGCAAACCCACAGCCAGAGCCAGGGCCGTGGGTCGACCCAGGGGTACAGCCCCAAACACACTGTAGACGCCCCGAGCTGCTTCACCACCAACACGACCAGCAACACTGACAAAGAGCCTGGCTCACTGTACGCATCAGATGCAGAGTTTTACTCCTCTTCCTCTGTGCATTTTGAGGAATGCACGCCGAGTTATGGAGGATACACATACTATGCAGCCCCGGGGCCAGACTGTGGCCAATCCAACACTGTGGCAGCACCGGTAGCCCACGAAGTTTACACGCAGTCCCAGGCCGATTTCAGAGCAGGCACTATGACCCTGGGGAGGACCTGCCGTCCAGTGAGGAAACCAAAAGCCAAACCTCCGCCGCCCAAGCGGTGCTCGTCGCTGAAGGAGCCGTGCGGGCGCGTGGACGTGGGGACGGACGCGCGGGAGGACCAGGATCAACCAAAGACAGCCAGTGAACAAGACCTCGCCATGTCTTCCAGAGAGAAGAAACTGGAGCTGGAGCTGGAGCTCGGGGTGCCTCCGGAGCCACTAGAGACCTCCTGTCTGGTAGCAGAGCCTCTTGGAGCGTGGGGGATGGGGTTAGGCAACACAGTGGACATGGTGGAGCCCATATCCTTTAGCTCTGCGGACACGCACTCCTTCAAAGATGACGGCGCGGTGCAATCTGACTATGCAGATCTGTGGCTGCACAACAACGAGGTGAGGTCCGGCAACGGCGAGTACACGTCCATGTCCAACTCCAGCACGGCCACAGGCACCACCGTCATGGAGTGCATCAAGTCCCCGGACAGCTCCTCCTCTTCCTCGGACACGCAGGCCCAGGCGGTCGCCCAGGCTCCGGGTGCCAACAGGGCGTCCAGCCCGCCCCTGCCGCCCGGAGACGGAGACTTCAAGCTCGGCTCGCCCGAGAAGCTGGCCGGCCTGGCCTCCCCCTCCAGCGGCTACTCCAGCCAATCGGAGACGCCGACTTCGACCTTCCCCTCTTCGTCGGCGGCGTTCTTCCCGGGGCCCCTGCTGTCCCCCACGAGTGGCAAGAGGAAGCCCAAAGTGCCGGAGAGGAAGTCCTCTCTGTCCTCGCTGCAGCACTTCCCCAGAGACGGAGCCTCCATCGCCAGTTCCTACAAGAGAGACCCAGACTTCCCCCCTCCCCCGTCGCAGCTGGACCTGAGCGTCCTCCACGGAGCCCACGCCAGACACACGCTGTCCCACCGGACGCACCACCACATGCACACGCTCTACCACAGCAAACACAGAGCCGCGACCGCCGCCTCGGTCAGTGCCAAGAGCGCCGTCCCGGAGGCCTTGACCTCTAACCCGCTGGCCTCCCACCCCATCCCCCTGATCCCCAGCTCCAACCTCCTGGCCATCACGCCCTCTGCCCTGCGCTCGGTGCAGCTGCGTTCGGTCAGACGCTCCACCGACGGTTCCGGCGCCGCGGACCAAGAGACGACCGCGGGGGCCGAAACCGCCACCAGACCAAAATATCAACCGAGCGCCGCTACGCTGGCTCCGCCTCCCATCAGCGCTAGGCCCCCCCCTCCACGCAGGCCGCCGCCCCAGAGGCCTCCGCCGCCTCCGCAGGAGCCCATCTCCTCCCCCGAACACTCGCACCCGCCTCACCCCGGCCGCCACCCCGACGGACCCCCGCCCTACGAAAGCCTGCGGCTCAGACAGGACCGCTACGGACCCGGAACCTTCTGGGCCATGACGGCCTTCAGAAACCGGGCGGAGCCGCCGTCGCTTCTCCTCGACGACTGCTCCCCCATACATCGGCCCGTGCCCCGCGCTCCCAACCCCTCGCCGGTGGATCTGCACACACACATCCACTCACACACAGAGTTCAGGGGGCTCACACACTCCTCGCACCCCGAGTTCAGGGTGCTAGGGGAGCGGACGTTCTCTCAGGACGAGGACGAGGATGAAGATGAGGAGGAGGAGGAGGAAGAGCCGGTGAGTTGGGCTGACGCTCTTTATTATTTACTTAGTGATTATTCTACAGATTTTTTTTAAATTATCATTTTGTTGCATTTTTGATATATCAACAAATCTATAATTTCCTAAATGGATTAGTTGAATTAACCACTTAAGCCCTGTTTAGTACTTTGTCATATAACAGTGTTGCACTTGCAAAAATAGTAGATCTACAAGCTCACAACGTGTCGCTACGATGCGACACGTTGTGAGCTTGTAGATCGGATTCTTTGCATTTTCAAATTTACCCCAAACTCTTTTTTTTCTTTTTTAAACCGATTATCGATTACTTTCTATAATGGATTAGATTGATGAATTGGACTAACTGTTACACCTCTACAGGTGAGAGAGCCACCGAGGGCTGCGTGCTCCAGGGGGGGGTGCCTGAGGGCGGACCACCCTCCCCCGGCGTATGAGTTTGCTGGGGCATCCCACTCAGACATTGGGTTGACTCACTCAGAAGCCGGTATAACCCACTCAGACTCAGGGCCCTGGGCGAGTTCAGTCAAAGTGCCTGGTACCACCGCGGAGACATCGCACCCTTATCCAATCAGCGATGCACGAGAAGGAGGACACGACGAACAGGAAGAGGAGGAGGACATGACATCATCAGGTGCCACCAGAAGTGCCCATCATCATCAGCAAGTACACGAGGGCAGAGATGACTCCACCACTCCCGACACCGAAGACTACTTCAGTAAAGGTAACACTTTAAGCAGTGGTGCACACCTCGCATTCCTCTGGTAGACAATGAGACGATGTTGGTCTATAAATAAACTCTGTAAATGTCTAACATTTAAAACCAGATTTATTTGCAAGGCTCTGGAAGCCTCTAAGTAAGTATCCATGTATTTGTTTATATGGAGTTTACCAGAGTGGATCTTCTTCCACTCCTGACATCACACCACTGCTCAACTGAATGTTGGGGTCTGGGCAGATGTATCTGTTCAAACACCTTTTTCCAACATTTATAAAACATATTATTGTTTATAAGAATGCCAAATTATAACATACGTAAGTACAGTTTTTTCACATTATTTGAATAGCCAGCATTTAAAATGTATCTGTTGCCCTGGCTTTAAAGAAACTGCACTAGCATTGACAGCTAGCACAAATCTAACAGGCGACATTGGCCTGAGTTGCTGCTAGCTACTGTATTAACATTTATGAAAGGACACTAGTACACAGTAAAGTCTTTGGTTTCATTTACTTCTGATAGAGAGTGATTGATCATATACCTCACTGGTTCTCAAAGGTTCCTTTAGGGGTTTCCAGGGTGTCTCCAGTGAAATCAGTTGTACACTGTACACTGTTCTCTCTGTGATTGTTACTTGATTATTGCAAATCGCTCTGGATAAAAGCGTCTGCTAAATGCCTAAATTGTAGTATAGTAGGCGATCAGACACGCAGATACCATGTTATAGGGGTGGTGCATGTTACAACCAGTATAACATGTGATAGGATATGTTACAGATTCCACTCCCAGTGACAATTCGCTCTCCCCTCTGATGGATGACACCAAAGTGGACGATGACATCATTTTCACGTCACCCAATAAGACCCGCACGACCGAGGATCTGTTTGCTATGATACACAGGTAGCGTACTTTGTTTGGTGATTTTTGTCTCCACCAGGCCGAAGGCCCCTATCCGTCCGTCCGTCTCTCCATCCGTGTGTGTGTCTGTCTGTGAGCAGCTAATCTCCAGCACCGTTGGACAGATCGGTGTGAAACTTTGCACACACACTGCCTGGAGGTCAACACATTGTTTGATATTACACCTACAGATTCTGTCCAAACTTCACGCTAATCGGTACACATTATATCTGTAACTGTAATCTGTAACCATTCTATCTATATATCTATTCTATCTATATATTGTTGGAGCTTGGACGCAACTTCCTGACTCCCATGTCATTTTTGAAAGGAGTTTGGCTGACTGTCTAACTATGTACACTAATGTACACGTAGAGAGGACAGCTCCGGTGTTTTATTGTCACACTTGTACATTCAGAAATGGAGTAAAACTAAGAGAAAAGAGAAAAAGAAAGAAAATGACAGGCTGTATAAAACAAACAAACAACCAAGCAGGTGAATCACTGAGCTAATCTACACAGTGAATGTAAAACAAATCAATTATGCATGAAATAAACTCTACACATAGTTGCATACAAATCAGAACTACAGTCTCCTGTCATAAGATCACACTTACAGACAATGCTGTCGACTGGTCAACAAGAGATGGTGAAATGTAGAATTTCAGAGCACATACATAATTAAGAGCACATACACCTGTGTGCTTCTCCTAATCAGGGCAATACAGTACACCTCTTGTATAAAGGTGGTTCTGGCAACACTTGCCAATAAATTGAATGGCCAGTAGGTGGCTCTGGCAACACTTGTCATTAGAGGGCAGAACATCTATCAAGGAGAGAATATGCAGTAAAAGGTGTGTTTTTGGATGATTGTGATGCACTGATGGTTTCTCAATTCCATTCAGATCCAAGAGGAAGGTCCTGGGCCGTAAGGATTCTGGAGACTTGAACGCAAAGTCTCGTCTGTGTCCGGCGGCGCCGGTGGCCTCCGGAGCCGTCCCCGTTAACGTCATCCCACCAGCCCCTCCTCTGACCCTGGCAGCCGCCCTGGCCACTGCTACCGGGTCCCAACGGACCCCGGTCCCCATCTACCGCAGCGCCAAGAAGTCCAGCACCTCCAACGAAGAGTTCAAGCTGCTGCTCTTAAAGAAAGGGAGTCGCACGGACTCCAGCTACCGCATGTCGGCCACGGAGATCCTCAAGAGCCCCATCACGCCCAAGTCCCCCGGGGACCCCCTCCAGGAGGGACCCTTCAGGCAGGCCGAGGAGATGCCCCCCTCTCCGGGGCTGCAGATGGAGCCCCCCGTATCCGGCCTGGAGCCTATCCAGATCCCCGGCCTCTTCCCAAGGGGCAACTCCGAGTGCTTCACGTCCAAAGCCCTCCCCATGTCCGCCGCGTCGAGGCAGGGACGTTCCCGGATCCCCCCGGTGGCCAACAGCAGCCGCTACAGCACGCGCAGCCGCCTCTACACGGCTCCCATGCAAGCCATCTCGGAAGGCGAGACGGAGAACTCAGACGGGAGCCCCCACGATGACAGATCTTCCTAGAATCCGACCTGATCAGAACGCTATATGCTCCTGGTTCTCAACCTGGGGTCCGGGGACTATCAGCGGTCCAAATGGACCCCTTACAGGTCTGTAACTCTGAGAGTGTGGACACTCTCAGGGTTAAGTTAACACTGGGGATTTTACAGTGTAGACTGGGCTTGCAGTATAGTTTAGTTCAGTGATTCTCAACCCTTTTCATTTCAAGTACCCCCAGTTTCATACGCATTAGGTCACAGAACTTCATTTGATACCATTTGATGGTAGTTTTTTAATCTCTGGGACCCCAGTCTTCAATGTAAAATCCTCAGCGTTAACTTAAGCCTGAGTGTGTGCACACTCTCAGAGTTACAGATCTGAAAGGGGTCTATTTGGACCCCTTGGTGGTCCCCGGACTCGACGCTGAGAACCAGTGTCCTAGAACCCAGCTGATCGGACCACTATGCTAAGCCCTGCCCGAAAACCCTAATGGCGTCCAGCTCTACCACTACCTTTACTGTCTGCTACATGTGGGACGCTGTCGGGCAGAAACCTCTTATCTCCATATTTAACTTTTTGTGTTTTTTTCCATAAAAAAAAACATCAAAAGCATCAGATCCACAAGCTCGAAACGTGGCGCGAAGCGACGCGTTTTGAGCTTGTCCATGTGCTGCTTTTTGCAGTTTTTGAATTTGAATCCCGAATGGACATATGAGGTTTCCCCCCGACAGAGATGACATGTTACAGCTCATCAGATGGTGACACAGCAAAATATTGAATATTGCGTATACCCCCCACGAAAACACACACACACACACACACACACACACACACACACACACACACACACACACACACACACACACACACACACACACACACACACACACACACACACACACACCTCCGACCTCCCCCAGACTCCAATCTCTGGATCTGCTATTCTCTAGGGTGTCAAACAAGGTGTTTTAAAAAGATTGAATCGCTGAGGGTTATAGCTTACATACTGTAATGTGTAAAAGAATAACTCCGTTAAGAGAGCAAGACTTATTTTGAACATGTCTTTTTTTTATATACAGTATCTCCCAAATGTTTGGTAAATGATGACGTGAAAAAAGAGGGGAGTATGGACAACCTGCGTGTGCATGTAGGGGAACATGGGAAAACCCACTGTAATTTCTACTTATTGTGTTCTGAATGGTGTCTGTGTGTGTGTGTGTGTGTGTGTGTGTGTGTGTGTGTGTGTGTGTGTGTGTGTGTGTGTGTGTGTGTGTGTGTGTGTGTGTGTGTGTGTGTGTGTGTGTGTGTGTGTGTTTGTGTGCGTGTGCGTGTGCGTGCGTCCCCGAGGAACTAATTTCTAATGGAAAAATGTTGAAAATTCTCTCACCTTTTGGTGTCCAAAGCAGAGGGTCAGAGGTCATAAGTCCATGTTCAATATTCCCCCCGAAACCACAAGGATTATTGTTTGGTTCTGGATGCTGTCGCCATGCAGGCAGTGGTGGAAGAAGTACTCCCTTTTTTGTTTTACTTATGTTAAAGCAGTATTACTACTAGCCCCATTACGAACCTCTCACTCCGCTATACAGCTCCGAGATGAGGTCCTACTGCGAGGTCCTCATCTCGGAGCTGTATAGCGGAGTGAGAGGTTCGTAATGGGGCTATATTACCACAAGGTATTGTGCTATTGCTGCTTCTACTCCAGAAGTAGTAGAAGTACAAATTATTGAAAAATTGATATACTCAAGTACAGTGCAAGTACCTCAAAGTACAGTACTTGAGTAACTAAGTACATTTACTTAGTTACTTTCCACCACTGCATGTAGGGCAATCTCTACCACAACTCCACCTTTATCCCCATCTGCATTGGTTTAGAGCAGTGGTTCTCAAAGTGGGGCCCCCCAGGGGTCCTTGAGGGGGTTCCAGGGGGTCCCCAGCAAAAGCAGTTCAAATATAATCAGGCTATTTGAAAATAGTCGCGATGTGGTGCGTTGTGAGCTTGTAGATTTGCTATTTTAGAACATTTTGGAATAATCTTGCACATTTTTCAAATCTTATGATGGTCTGGTCCCTGGCACGAAATCATTTCAAATGGGGGTCCTCGGCTAAGATACATATATCAATTTGGGGGTCCTTGACCTGAACATGTTTGAGAACCACTGGTTTAGAGAGTCTATTTCACTGATCAGATCATATATTTCTTCTCATAAATTATATCCAAAATTGGTAACACGTTGCATGTATTTTTGTAAAAACAGCACCTCCAGACATGATGATAAATTCCTAACATGTTGCATGATCCATTGTGGAAACATCCCCAGTACCATTGGTTTTTGACATTTTTGTGGTTCCTTTGAAGTATAAAAACAAAACATACACACACAAAAATACTCTTTTCACAGATTTTGGTGAGATTGATACCTCCAGTGATCCAAATTGAATTCTCTCTTATCCTAGAGTCTAAAGAGCAGGAGCATCACAGAAAAATCAGGACTGTTAATTTAAAAAACTCCAAAAATGCACTACAACATTTTGAGTTCAATTTATTTGAGGTCAAATTTCATTACATAAGGATAGATTACATAGGGTGCGGTCACACCAAACTTTAATTCTGCCTATGAGGGTGGATTCTGCCAATGCTTTTCAATAGGAACAGAGCATTTTTTTTTCACATTGAAAAGCAATAGGCAGAATCAAACTTCGGTGTGACCGCACCCTTATGGGTGTTCATGATACCGAGGATTTTGCTGTGCACTAATTCTGGACAATCGCTCAGTGGCCTTTCTCTGCTAGGGATGGTAGTCAGTGGAGCAGTTAGCAGCCCACACACGCACGCACACACACGTGCACGCGCGCGCACACACACACACACACACACACACACACACACACACACACACACGCGCACACACACACACACACACACACACACACACACACATGCGCGCGCACACACATACAGTACACGTATGCACGTGTAGCAGAGTGGCTCAGAGCCTCTGCCTGCAGACCAAAAGCTTAATATCAACCATTTTTAGGGGGGAATTCCTCTTGAGGCTAGTGGATAAGTGGCTGTAGTGTCCCCTCCGAGAGAAACCCGGGTTTGAATCCTGGGCTCGAAACCCGGGCGTTACACGTGCACGTACATACATGGACCTATAGCCATGTTCCAAAACAGTTCAATGACACGTGTCGTAGATAAAATGGAGTATAGGGGATGGGGTGCCAGGCACTTTTTTTTAGTGTACACAGCAAGAACACTTAAGTTTAGAGGCTCCTCAATCAGTTCTGCTGCGTGTGTGTGTGTGTGTGTGTGTGTGTGTGTGTGTGTGTGTGTGTGTGTGTGTGTGTGTGTGTGTGTGTGTGTGTGTGTGTGTGTGTGTGTGTGTGTGTGTGTGTTCGATTGTTTTCCAAAAAAGAAAAAAACACACCTTTTGCACTTCATTGTGACTATTCAAGAATATTCCTTGAAAAAAAAGGAACAATATATCTTATAATGAAATTGCGTATGTATATTTGTACTGAATATAAAGTCATATCTATATAAAGTGACAAGCAAGAAGTTTTATAGGGAATTGACCCGAGTGTAGCAAAGAAGAACATGTCTTAATGGCCGTTCACATCAAGCTGTATAACTATGAAGATATCGTTTTCAAAAGTCCACTCCACAATTTCAACAAAGACGATGGTGAACGATATTCTATATTGCTCACCATTGTCTTTGTTAAAATTGCATATTGGCCATGGTTGTAATTAAAGTGCTTGGTGTGAACGTCCGTTTAGTGACAACATCTCTTCTTCATTTGCACTGACCCAGTAGCTATTAGACAGATGAGAGCTCCTCCCTGTTGTCAGTTCACCTTTTGCTTTACCCTCCTTTCATTTCATATCATCACGTAAAAAACAGTGCTGGGCAGTAACTAGTTATAACTTAAGGAAGGCAATATATATATATGTATATATTTTTTTACCTATTTAACATAGGTTAAAAATATATATATATGTATATATTCTCCAGACCATAGTAGGAGGTTGTCACGTGTGAAAAAAGAACAGATCTACAAGCGATACAACACCTTGATAGCTTGTAGATCTGTTCTTTTTAAGCATGTGCCCTCTCACAGAAGTATTGGGTAGCAAAAGTAATATATTAATATAACTTGTAATGTAACTAGTTACTCTTGATACCAAGTAATAAGTAATGTAATATTATGACTTGTTAAAGGAGTAACTCATTAGTCTTCCTGAGTAACTTGCCCAACACTGATCACGTGTGAATGAGAACACACCAGACCACTGCTGCTTGTCTGGAGCACTGGTCCTCAAACTTGAGGGGGTTCCAGGGGGTCCCCAGCAAAATGTGTTAATGTAGCATCATTGAAATCTGTTTAACCATGTTAATCCTACTTTACTCAATGATTTGAAAATAGCAGAACTCTAGGTTCACGATGTGTCACGAAGCGACGCGTTGTGAGCTTGCAGATCGGCTATTTGCAAAAGAAAAATCTTGAAAGAATCTTGAAAGAATCTTTAAAAAAACAAACAACACTAATCTTATGGGGGTCCCTGGCACGCGATCTTTTCAAATAGGGGTCTGTGGCCAAATACAATTTGGGGGTGCTGGATGTAAACATTTTTGAGAAGCACTTGTGTAGAGAGACTCTCTGACCACACAGCAGTCCAACGTAAAATGTCCTGGACAAGAGATCCTCCATCTTTCTAACTCTAATGACTCATGTTGTGTGTAGAGAGTCCACATTTGAAATTTTAATCACATTTTGCCACCCTCATTAGTGGGTGGCAAACGGAAAACCTACACACACTTACATTCAGAGACTGTACTTCAATGGAAACCATTCACTGTATTCTGTGAATACTTCAGCAAGTATATTACTGTTTATTTGTAGATTTGATGTATAGATAGATAGATAGATAGATAGATAGATAGATAGATAGATAGATAGATAGATAGATAAAACAAAAACACCACTGTTTGACACTCAGCGATTCTGAATTGCAGAACTGACACTGTGTAGTAATGGGAGGGTAAAAAAAAAGAAGCTGTGAACTGATTACTATTAGGATTTGAACATCCACCATTGACCCATATCGCTGAAGGGCACTTGTTCCTGTTCATTGTTTTATTTGTCGTACTTTCTATCGCATGCAATAAGTGAACGAAAACAAAACACAAAAAAAAAAACTAGAAAAGTAAAAGGACCCCACCATGTCATTTATTTTGTATCTGAGGGATGTCTCCAAAACCCACAAAAAAAAACAACCAATATTTGTATTTTCAGTTTCCAAAAATGTCAAGTTCAATAGTGTGTTCTGTAGATGTACAAAACTGTCTGACAAAAGCCTAACTTATGCTCCTTCATGCAGCGGTGTCGCGTGCCGGAAACGGCAGACCTTGAGCTTGCAAATCTGCTATTTGCGGCGCGCGACACGGTTGTGCGACGAAGCATGAATGGGGCTTAACTCTGTTTCTGTAACGTGGTTTGATCACAAACAGGGGTTTTATCTTGTACTGTATATCTACTCACATGGACAATCAAACGGAGGCGTCTTAGGAGCCCGTGTAAAGAAACTTCTAGAATCCGTTGATGTGGATCAAAGCGGCTTGAATCATTGATTCAGGAGTTTCAAAGTCTTTGCTGGAGCCTGTGGAAAGTTTTTGGGAGTGAGAGAAATATTTTCCAGGAAAAACTGCTGATTGACTATAAAAGAAATACATATCGGGACACAAATCCTCTTCCAATCTCAGTGGGATTTTACCTGTATGGATGAAATAAAAGAGATGACCAATAAGACAAAGAAATATCCATTTAGGACCCAAACTGGTGGGGAAAAAAACCCAGTGTCTTTAATTTTCAGTCACTGCAGAATTATTGAATTCCCATAAAAAAAAACACTACTACTCAACCTATTGAAAAATAATCACAGACATTTTACTCTGTATGATGGATATACATTATATTGGATGGATTTACATTATAAATGATGCATTGTGACTATGAAATTCAATTTCAGTGGTCAAAAAAGAAAGTATTTTGAAGCACTGTTATATTGGGAATTTGTTTAGTGTCATATTTCCTTACTGTATCTGTACCTGGCGTGGCTGCTATGGGAATATTTTAAGACTGTTTCCTTGATTTTTTTTAGACACGGTAAAATCCTCAGCGTTAATTTAACCATTTGTAACTTCTAAGAGGCTACAAATATAACCATTTGGTTACATATGTACCGCCTCAGAGTTCAACTAATCCCAAACCAAGGATCAAGGGGGAACTTTAAGTGCACTGAGAGATCTCTCCACTAGGTGGAAGTGTTTTGCTTTTTGCAATCCTCATGCCTTCATTAACATCAGATTCCCTGTCAAAACATTTTTTTAAAAAGCCTGCTGTTATCATCCAGTGTCTACTCTGCACACAACAACTTCGCCCTATCAAGTGTGAGGAAGCTATATTTACTTTTTCCCAAAGGTGTACAGTATGGAATAACACTAAACAGACATTAAAACATTATGAAAGAACAGAAAAATAATAATATATCTAAAAAATTGAAGACACAGTGTACTGTCTATGTATAAGACACTCCACAGTTAAAACTAGCTAGGACTTAACAGATTTGAATCACTTTTGTATTTTTGAATAAAACCTGTAAATACGTTTTTAAAGGGGAAAAAGTTGCAAATTCTTTCTTTTGTAAAAAAAAATAAAAATAAAAGAAAAAAGAAAAAAATTAAAAAGGACAAAAGTTGTTTTTCAAAGTTTACATGATTAATTCCAAGCCTTTGTATATTTTTGAGCTGTGCGACACCTTCAGTCTTGTATTTATTTTTTGGGGGTATAACATTGTGAAGATTCCATTATTATATATCGTATTCATTTTAACAGCTCATCAGGCTTCTTAGTAACTGTGCATAGAAAAAGCCAATAAATGTGATTGCGTTGAAATGGACTGTCTGCTGCCTGACTGCTGTTTTCTCAAGTGCACTGAGGGATCTCTACACTAGGTGGCAGTGTTTTGCTTTCACAGTCCTCATGCCTTCTTTAAAGGTAGAGTATATAAGTGATTTATATTTTGTTAAAATTAAGTGTTAAATATCTCTATATTCTGATAGCAATCATTGCTGTAGAGCACACATGGGCAACTTACAGCCCGAGGGCTGGACCCGGCCCTTTGACCAACAAAATAGTTGGCCCTATTGAAAAGTAGTCTCATGTCTACCAAATTCATGCAGTTTTAACATAATTCAGCACCATGTATTTCAAGTTTCAATCCAATAGTCCAATGTGTGGCCCTTCAACTCACTGTATCGAAGTCAGTAGGCTCCCTGGAAAGATATGCTGCCCACCCCTGCAGTATCAGGGGTCTGCTTGTCTCACCAGCTCTTTAGTAAGCAGAAAACAATCATTTTCAGGTTGTGATACTAATTTTACCAATCAGGAGAAAGGAGTCATACAGGATACGGTATAACAAAGTGAAATTGAAAGTGATGTAACAAAGAAATGAGCAACATTGAAGCTGATCAAAAATGGGTACACTTTCCTGAAATTGGCAACACATCTGAAAATGTCTATTTATTAAAGAGCCAGAGAGACAGAGAGATCCCTGTTACTGAACAAATTACTCTATAGCAATTAGAATATAGAGCTTTAACCTTTTCATACAAAAAACAACAACTTTACTACACTCTCTCAACATACTTTCCACATAGTGCATACACTGCAGCTACAGATTAAAATAAACAGTGAATAGCCTATAATAGTGTCAAAGAATAGTTCAAAGAAAAGGAAGGAGTGTTGTGGAAGCCACATTACTCTAAAGCCTAACTGATGAGGTCATCAGCGTTGCCAGGTTTTGTGGGAAAAATAAGCAACCAGGTCTAGGTAAACAAGCCCAAAAGAAGTGACTAGGCCTCATGATCACTTAAAGCGTATACACATCGGCTATTTGAAAATAGCTGATCTACAGGCTCACAACGCGCCGAATTGCAACGCGCCGTGAGCTCGTTGATCTGCTATTTTTGGAATGAAATGTGGAATATTTGGAAGATTTTTGAAACATTCTAAAACAACACAAATCTGGTACGGGGCTAGATGGGGTTACGGACAAATATATATTAATTGGGGGGTTAAATAATGATTGATGCGAATTTGGGAGGAAACGCATATTAGCAACCCCCCTGCAACTTTACAGAAAAAGAAGCCAAAAGTGGCTTATAACAAGCGAACATGGCAACACTGGAGGTCATCCTCAGTCTGAACCGGCTTGACTCTAGCTGAACAATGACTCCTATTGAGCTGTCTGTCAGTCTCCCTCAGTAAGACATCAATGATCCTTGGAGAAAGGCTGGACTGAATGGCGTCTCCAGTCAGTGATAGTACAAATGAGCAGATATGGAGTCAGACAGGCTCTACAAGAGGGCAAAGCGCAAACATGCAAAGGGCATGAATGGGGGGGGGGGGGCTTGCCGCTGGTCAAGAGATCTCTCTCTGTCTGTGTGTGTGTGCGTGTGTGTGTGTGTGTGTGTGTGTGTGTGTGTGTGTGTGTGTGTGTGTGTGTGTGTGTGTGTGTGTGTGTGTGTGTGTGTGTGTGTGTGTGTGTGTGTGTGTGTGCGTGAGTGTGTGCGCGCGTGCGTGTGTCCTGACTTCTACCACAAAACAAAGAACTGGAAGTTACCATGGTGGCCTTGTATTGGAGTCCGGGGGGATCTCCCCAGAGGTCCTTAGGGGGTTCCAGTGAATCCCCAGTAAAAAAGTTAATATAGCATCACAATCAGTTGACCCCAGCATCCATATTCTGGAGGGAACATTAGCCAAAATGACTAAACCTACTATGGCTATTTTTGACGAAGAGATTTGGTGTGGATGGAGAAAGAAAACAAAGTACAGGGCCAATTCAGGTCTAATTGACCAAGTCTAGAGGGTTTAAGTAGTTAGCCACTTTAACACTATTTTATACTTCGGCTATTCACAAATAGCTGAAGTTGCCGATCTGCTATTTTCGAAACAAATCTTGAAAATGTGTGAAAACTCTTGAAACACTGTCAATTTTGATAATCATCCTGAAAGACACACATCTAATGGGGGTCCCTGGCACGCAATCATTTCAAATGGGATTTCTTTGAAATCAAAATGCTTGAGAACGACTGATGTAAACAAATGTTTAATTGTGTGAAGGTATATCAAACATATTTAACAAACCTCTTTCCTGAAGTTAAGAGTAAAAAGACTCATATATTATTTACACAGATGCAGTGGAACGATAAATGATGAGGCAGAACATAAAAAAAGAGTACGCCGATAACATTTATCAGTGTACTCTTTTTGTATAAATGTGTAGTCACTGTATAGTAATAATGAACAAGAAAGGCTACCGACCTCTACAAAACAGCCTACTAAAACCTGAGTATCACATTAAAGCAAAACGGTTCAAGTATTAACTTGCTGACAACTAGGAGAGCAGTGGTGTGAGAATGCAGGTACAAAATAAACGATTTGGTCTGAAAATGTTCTGAAATGTTCAGAAAATGTGTATTTCTGCCACTGGAAAGGAAAAAAAAGGATAAATACTTCCAAGATTAGAATGTGTATAACTTTTCAGAAAACATCTTCATCCAGTAGGTAGTTATAAGACAAGTGAACGAAAACTATTTCAGGCAGAAAAACCTTGATTAAACATTGATACAGGCTGATACACTTTGTTACAGTACAAAATGACAGCAACATTTTGGCTTGTTTATATACAAAACCGTTCCTCCATTATCTATTATCTTTCATAAGTACCAGAACTATCTGTACAATATTGTAAGTTGACAAATGATGACCCTTGCTGTCATTTTAACATCAGCTCTTACAGTATTCCAGTCATTGTGCGTGCATACTTCTCTGTGTGTGTGTGTGTGTGTGTGTGTGTGTGTGTGTGTGTGTGTGTGTGTGTGTGTGTGTGCGTGCGTGCGTGCGTGCGTGCGTGCGTGCGTGCGTGCGTGCGTGCGTGCGTGCGTGCGTGCGTGCGTGCGTGCGTGCGCGCGTGCGTGTGTGCGTGTGTGCGTGTGTGACTGTCAAAGCAAAAATACAATCATATAGCCAAGTCAGTATCCATGGAGACCGAGACAGCAAATAAAGAAGCTGTCTCTTCAATGAGGGCTTTCAAATATTTCTGTAACATGAGCTGGGCTTACACAGTCAAATAACGCTCAGTGCTAAGTTATCCATTTGTAACTCACGAGTGCACAAAGCGTAAACAAAGGGGACGGCGGTTACATTTGCACAGTACACTCTCAGATGTTCAATTAACCCATTATAAAGCCGGGAAACCATCTGTGACATTTTAGATTTTTGCTATATATATATAGCATCTTTTTTTGAAAATTGTTATTAGAACATTGGTTTAGAACAGTGGTTCTCAAAAATAGCAGATATACAAGCAGCAAGATATACTTCGTCCTTGACACGAAAAAGTTTGAGAACTGCTGATTTAGAAGGCATTCGTAGAATCGGCCTCAGGTCTTAATGGATTAACACTGAGGATATGACTGTGTAAGATCAGATCTCTTTATGTATTCATAACTGACACGCACCAATCATAGTGTAGCTTTTAGCACAGCTCACCTCATACAGTCAACCCCCTTGTTCAAACCAAAGTATCTGAGTGAAACAATAAGCAAGGTTGTGTTATTGCATTGTGTAAAATGGTACAGCAACAAGTCATCCACTGCCAGGACCTGAACCGGGCCCCACAATTTTGATCACAGAACGTCCATCATAAAAGCCCAGAAGGGCAATGTTAACATTAACGCTGAAAGGGCACTGTGTCCGCAACACATGAGAAAGACCCGAGAACCCAACGGTGAGGTGATGAAACGCAACAACCAGTATCAATGTCTATAGCCTGATTTAGGGGCAGAGTCCACAGAACGTTATTTTTGCGCCGCGTTTCCAGCTTGCAGATCTGCTATTTTGGATACGTTTGTGTGACGCTGTAGAATGATCGAGTATCAAAAAACCCACAAAAGCTTAAAATATGGAGATAAGAGGTTTCTACCCGACAGCAACGATATACAAAGCTCTCCTCCGCTCATAAAACACGTTCTGTGGACACAGGCTTTATACTTGGTTGCACATCTGATCAGGGTTCCCACACATTTTTAACAAAGATATTTTCAAAACCTTTCCATAACTTTTCCAAAGTATTTTTACCCCATTTCCAGGCCTACGGCAATCATATGGTGCAACAATGAGGCTCTTACACCAGTGTGCTATCAATGAATGCACCCAGACACACTCGAGTGACGGCGTCACGTGACAAAAATAACAGATCGACAAGCTAACAGCGTATCACGGTGCAAAATGACGTTAAAGAGATGTAGATCTATTATTTTTGTCACGTGACATCCTGTGTACATTAGGCCGCACTCGCGCAGCTCGTGCAGCGTAGCACTGCATTTTAACACGTTACATATTTCATGTGATGTTATGTTTTGGGACATGTTTTTTTATGAACAAAATCAATAGCCAAAAACGATGTATATTCAATCATTTTCCAAAAAACTTTTGATTAATACCAAACCTTTTCCAGGCCTGGGGAAACTGTTTTGCTAAGTGTTTTCATGACCGTGGGAACCCCGTCACAATGTCACATTGAGACAACGCTCAAGCTTGTATATCGGCTCGTTTATGTGTGGGACACACCGGTGGGCAACTACGTATAAATCAGGCATATAGTGTGTGTGTGTGTGTGTGTGTGTGTGTGTGTGTGTGTGTGTGTGTGTGTGTGTGTGTGTGTGTGTGTGTGTGTGTGTGTGTGTGTGTGTGTGTGCGTGTGTGCGTGTGTGCGTGTGTGCGTGTGTGCGTGTGTGCGTGCGTGTGTGTGTGTGTGTGTGTGTGAGAGAGAGTGTTGTGTGTACTTGTGTGTGCTATTGTTTGGTCTGTTTGAGTTTCTCTATGTGGTGACAGAGCTTGAGGGCGGGGCCCAGCTTCAAGCCCATGTACTTCATGATGACATCACTCCTCAGCAGCATCAGAGCCCGGCCGTCGATCTCCTGCACAGAAAAGAAGAAACAAAAACTCTGTCAGCGTTGCCAATGTGCTGCATGGAAGAAGTTCTCTTATCGTTGCTGTCGGGCAGAAACCTCTTATCTCCATATTATAACTTTTTGTGTTTCTTCGTAAATTAACGCCCTTAATACTACAGCGTCGTACAAAAGCATCGAAAGTAGCAGATCCACAAGCTCGAAACGCGGCGCGAAGCGACGCGTTTCGAGCTTGTCGATCTGCTACTTCTGATGCTTTTGAATTTGAATCAACAAAACCTGTTGATTAACTTCTTTCTTCCGTTATATTGAATTTTAAAACGAAGCGACGCGTTTTGAGCTTGTCGATCTGCTACTTTTGATGCTTTTGAATTTGAATCAACAAAACCTGTTGATTAACTCCTTTCTTCCGTTATATTGAATTTTAAAACATGTAGTCAAAATTGTTTTTGTAAACAGGATCATATGCTATCATCCGTATTTAAAGTCCCACAAATATTTTTTTTATCATTGTTTCTCGCGCATAACACTTTCAGCGCTTCGTGACGCATTGTGAGCTTGTAGATCGGCTATTTTTTGCCGGAGGTTTTCCCCCAGAATAGGGATGCTGGGGTTCAAGTGGTTACTGATCAACTAGCAAGATAACAAACAGGAAGAGGTGTGTTGCAAGTCACTCACATGTTTCCTGAACAGCTCCACATGGGGCCCCAGGGTGAGAGGATCAGCCTCTAGAACAAACCCGATGACGTCTTCAACGGACCAGGAAGACACCATGTGGCCCGAGCCCTCTTTGTCCTGCGGCGCGTGGTCTGGGCCCGTTGTTGAGCTCGCTGCTGTTGTGTGCAGGAAGAACATCTTTTAACCCATGCAATCCGCGAAACGCATCTACAAAATGTCTTCTAAATCCTAACAGTTTTCTGAAAAACGTATGTTTCTATATCATCGGTTCTCAAACGTTTTCATGTCAAGGACCTCCAAAATTATATGTATTTTGCCGCGGACAGACATATCAAAATATGCTGTTCTAGGAACCCCCCAGAAGCAAAGATTTGAGTTAAAAGTGTTGCTTTAAGTTTATGAGTTGGGAGCTTGTAGAGTGGCTATTTTATTTTATTTAAAATATTTTATATTGACATTCCCAAAATAGGGACACCAGGTCGAATGTGGTTAAAGGGTTATTTCACTTTCAAACATGTTTGGGGTCATTTTAACGTCTACTCGGGCTATAGTGAACACTCCAAGTTGCTTGATTCAGTATTTAGATACAAACCTATACAAACATGTCCCAACAAATCCTATACAAACCCATTGAAACTTCAAACTCCAAGTGAGGAGTCTGTTTTTTTCAATTACTTTTGAATTGTTGGGGGGAAATGAGAGAAAGTAAGAAAAAAAAGGAAAAAGAAAAATAATAATGAAAAAAGTTATCGAAAAAACACGGTCTCCTCATTAGAAGGACAGTATCAGTCACCAGAACCAAGGACGGGTGTTTTAAATGAATCTGACATGGTTCAAATGGAGTTTGAGGTTACAATGGGTTTGTATAGGAAGGGGGCGTGTCTGTTAAAATGAATATCAAATATGTAAATACTGAATCAAGAAACTTAAAAACTGTCATGGGGTGTTCACAAAAGCCCAAGTTGACGTTAAAATGACCCCAAACATACATGAAATATTCCTTTAAGTCTGTCTGTGGATTTTATAATTATTTAACAAATAAAAAGTATTAACAAAAGCTTGTGACTAAATAACTACACTGGATCTGATTGGAACACAGGTTCTTTTTTTCAAGGTTTCCGCCTTGATAATAATAAATCATGCTACAATTGACCCTACCTTCCACTCGTCTGTGTGTCCGCATCACAGCCAGATCAGCTGGGTTGGAGCTGACTCGCCGCAGGGGGGTAGGTGGAGGCGGTTGTGCTGGGTAATAGGTACCTATTACGGTGCCTGCCTGAGGCAGGCGATAGTCTGACGTGTTGCGGAGGGAGCGTGCGCCGGAGGCAGGGTCAGTTGTAGAGCCATCATTGGACAGGCCGTTCTCAATATGGGAGAGTGGTTCTGTGAGAGTAAAGCCATGTTTTCACTACAGTACCAGTATATTACCGGCAAGAGAAATTGCATAACTTGCTGGAATGGTAATGGGATAAACCAGTTTTCACACGTCCTACTTGGCAACAAAAGTGCTGGTATTGCCTGATTAGCAACCATTTTCATTTGTTTATTTTCTAACGGTATAGAAGGCTACATTATACTCGTGCGAGAGGTGATTGTAAGCATGCGAGACTGCGTGCCCGCTACATCGAGTCAACCGGTGCAGCTGTGAATGCCTGGGTGATTTGCATACATACTATCACTGTATGTATGCTGTATGTATGCAGCTCTGTTGTTGGTTCTTAAAGAAACAATAGACAGCCGTTAACGCCACTTCGCACCTCACCACCCCCGTCTCTCCAAACAGTGATGTTAACATTGGTCCCAGGCTCCAGCCAGAGCAACAGGAGTTCATTTCACCTCTTTGCTGTCTGTGCGACGCATGTCTTCATGGAATAATTACAACAACTGAACATGGACAGGTAGCTATATAGCCTATAACAAAACACTGCTGAAAACTTAAAGGGAGACTAGGTAACTTTGAGCCTAAATTAAAAAATATATATTTTGCATTTTTTCCAGCTATCAGCCACTATATAATTATGCAGGTGTGTTTTTTTGATTGATTGATTGATTGATTGATTGAAAAGTTTATTTCGAATATGGCAATTTAAAAACAAAAACAATATAACAAATGAAAGCAATTAATTCTGTTTAACAGATTAACAGAAAATGCATATTCGAAAAGGAGTGAGAAGAAGCATAACTTATAGCTCCCACCCCTTCATCCATACATACATCCATCCATACATCCATACCTACATACCTACATCCATACATACATACATAAGTCTGTGGGGGGAGAGGGGGGGGGGGGGCTCGGCCGGAGCTCTTAATTGATCCCTTTGAACTTCAAAGGGGTTGTGCATTGAGTTGATTGATTGGGCCATAAAAGAGTCAACCTCGTTAGTGCTCTCTCTAATTAATGAATGCATCAAAGACAGCAATCACTTTGATACCAGTCAGAGAGGGGAGGGGGGAGGGGGGAGTGTGTGTGTACAAACCAAGGGGCAAGTCTTAGATATTTACGATGAGGCTGAAAAAATGGCCAGAGTGGCGCTGTTTTACCCTGCGCCGACCTGCGGTGTCAGAAAGAATTTATTTTAACGCAAGTGAATGGGTTTTTTGACAAACTTTAGACTAGATTTTCTTACTGTATTAAAAATTGTCATAAATTCTATATGCTTCCAGTCGCTAGTTTAAAGTCTCCTTTCAATCATCAGGATATGCGTTTTGCTAAATTATGGTCCTATTTATTTTAAAATTGACAATAAAGTAGGCTATTCTCTAGGAGGGGCGGGATGATTTGATTGACAAGCTACACAACCAATAGCATTCATTCCCCGCCCCTGTTCTTGATTGACAAGCTACCCAACCAATAATGGTCTGGTCTCATTCTGCAGGATATGACGCGATATGACGCGATATTGAAAGATGGCGGACCTACAGTCTTGGAACAACGGCTTCATTTTCGGTCTGTAGAAAGCAGCGGAGTGGCTTTGTCCATCTCATTTATACAGTCTATGGTACAAACACTCTGCAAAGTTACCTAGTATCCCTTTAACGTTTCAGAATTGTTTTTGAGTGAGAGATAAAATTAATAATGAGCGTCGCGCTCTCACACACACACACACACACACACATGCACATGCGCACACACACGCACGCACACCAGTCCAGTACCTGTCTTGGTCCTGTCGTAGAGGTGTGTGTTGGCGTAGGGACTGAAGGGCTGGGAGCTGAACAGACTGTCACTCTGTAGATGCAGACACATGTTCTCCAGGAAGCGCAGGACGGACGAGGCGCTGGAGACCGAGGGAAGCTTCACGTAGCGGATGCCATGCTCCGATCGCACTGTGGACCCACAAAACATACACACACTTCAGACAGACACTTTCATCGGGATTCACTTATTTGCACAAGCATGACCAGAGTTGATCCAGAGTTTTTTTGTGTGTGACATAACATGAAACCTTCAAGGGCTTATAAGCTAATACACCGACATAACATCATACAATCCACAGAAACATACATTTAACTCAGAGAGGATACCTAGATGACACAAGGAGGAGGCTGGGGTTTGATCACTGGCAAGTGAAAAAAGTGTTGTATGAACTCTGAAGAATGAACAGTGATCTGGTTAAAGCAGACCATTAATTCCCTGTGACTGTAACTGTGTTGTAGCTTGTTAGCAAATGTGAATGAAGGGAGATTGAGAGAGCTGAGCGTGGACAATCCGCCGTGGTTGTATGTATGTATGTATGAACTTGTTAGCGAATGAGAATGAAGAGAGATAGTTCAGGCACCTCACTATCACAATGCTCACTATCAGTTGGTTCTCAAACTTTTTCACGTTAATAGCGTTGCTGTCGGGCAGAAACCTCTTATTTCCCAACTTTTTATTTCATAAATTAATGCCCTACGTGATCACACTACACTGTCACTACAGTGTCACACAAACGCCTCAAAAGTAGCAGATCCACAAGCTCGAAAGGTTTTGAGCTTGTGGATCTGCTACTTTTGATTCTTTCAAATTTGAATCCTGAGAAGTGACATTGGACATATGAGGTTTCCACCCAACAGAGACGATATTTGGCCGCAGACCCCCATCTGAAAAGATCTCGTGCCAGGGAACCCCCCCCCCCATACAAGATCTGTGGTCTTAAAACATTTTTTAAATATTTCATTTCTGTTCACACTTTTTGAAAGATTTTTTTGAAAATAGCCAATCGGTTATTTTCAAATAGCCGATGAATACAGGTTTAAAGTGGTTGAACAGATTTTTATGCGATACAAACAAATTTCGTGGGCCTCCACTGACATACATTACCAAACAATTAGCGGCAGATGGCTTTTTAGGGTTAGCAGCACCCTCCCCTGCACTCGCCCCCAAACCCCTACTGTTTGTCTCCTCTGTGCACCCCACCCCCACCCAAGCTTTCATAAATCCACCTCATCCCACTTAAATCTATCCCACATCATCTACCCCCGTCCCCCCCACCGCCCTCCCTCCAGACCCCTCATGTCAGACACCCCAGGGAGACCCAATCCCAGCATCCTAAACCAGGTTAGATGCACATGTCACTTCTCATTACCGACACACTGCTCCAATAAGCTGCTGCCACAGGCAGTCTTTTATTCTTTTGCCCGCACGCGCACACACGCGCGCACACACACACAGCCAAGTGGCCTGCCCAATTGGTGTGTACCTAAACCAATTTCACCTGGTTGATTGCCTATCCAGGCCATTTGGAATTAAGAATACATTAGAATACATCCAGCACTGCCACTGCCAGACAGAGGGATGGATGGATGGATGGGTGGGTGCAGTGTCTGTAGACGGTCATCTCTAGTCTCTCTGATTTCTGCCTGATGTTACGTAGCTTGCGATCATTAAGCCTGTAACTGGTGCTCATGTTGTCATGTGCTTAAAATGCCATAATCCAGTGGTTCCCAACCTTTCTTCCCTAGGAGCCCCCCCCCCCCCCCCCCTTCTTACATCTGACAAAAGTTGTAAGAATGCACACAGACACTATATAGTTGTCGACGCGTTGTGAGCTTGTAGATCAGCTATTCTGTTTTGTTTATTTTTAGGCCAGTTTTCACAATATAATGACAAGGCCAAATAGGGATTCCAGTGCAATTTTGAACTACCTCCAAACAGACCAGGCCTCATGGCCCTCCCCCACCCCCCACCCCGGCATCAGAGAGGCCCCGGAGACCCAGCCATAATGTGTGGTTGGCCGTGCCGCTGCGCTCACCTCTGATCACCTCTCCTCCAGAGTGAGCCTGGCTCTGTAGGAAGGACAACAGCACAGAGGGCTGGTAGGTACAGTCCACACAGGCCTGGACAGCCTGCTGGAGCACTGCGTTGACCGGGGCCGGGCCGAAGTGGTCGGGGAGCTGCTGCACCAGCTTATGATCCAGATGGGGGCCGTAGTCGCCATGCTTGTTCACGTACACGCACACTGTGGGAGGACAACGTCAAAGTGAACAACGCTTAACAGAACAGCGGCTCATCACAACATATATGTTTAGAAGAATATATTATTTGATATTCATTTTATCAGACACGGCCCCTTCCTATATGAGCTCAACAAAAACACACCTCCCTGCTGCGTGAGAGGGCGTGTTTATACAAAAGTGTTGTAAAGCGGTATACCCCTTTAGCTCTGAGAGTGTATGAATGGGAAACTTGTTTTACTGTGATGGTGACATGAGATGGAGAAGTTCAGTGGTCAAACATTCATGAGAATAACTCCTATCTGGTGTCATATTTACCTGCACAGTCTACAGTGCATTAGTAGCGTTGCTATGGCTGTTATCCGTAGTGGTACAGATAACAGACTACATTAGAAGTGGTGGTGGGTATGAATGTACCAGTACAAACTACATTAGAAGTGGCGGTGGGTATGAATGTACCTACAGACTACATTATAAGTGGTGGTGGGTATGAATGTACCTATACAGACTACATTATAAGTGGTGGTGGGTATGAATGTACCTATACAGACTACATTAGAAGTGGTGTGGTGTTTAATATACCTGTACAGACTACATTAGAAGTGGTGTGGTGTTTAATATACCTGTACAGACTACATTAGAAGCACTGCTATGGCTGTTATCTGTTGTGGTATGGCTGGAGCTCAGTCTGTTCTCTGGGGGCGATAGTACTGCCACCGACGACGTCCCCAAGGACTGCACCAACCGGGGCTTCCTCTGGCGTACAAAAAAAACACACTTCATTTAATGAACTGTCCTGTAGTCAACAGAGGCTTTTAGTTGATGACACAGTCAAATCCAGAGTGTTCATTTATTTTTGTCAGAGTTTAACTTAAATTAATGGGTTCTACCATTAATATGGAAGTTGTTGTTTTTTCGTTCCTACATCCATGCATCTCCTACAGAAACCCATTACAGCAATGCATCTCAAAACCATTCATCTGTACATCAGAGACACAATCTCCTGTAAGTAAATCACTAGCCATGTTTCCATGATGTCCGGCGAATTTGGTTCAACGAGATAAGCAGTAGGCACTAAATTCAGTCAGGTGACAGGAATGGCGATTATTATTATTTAATGCTTTTTTTGTCTGAACAAAAGATTTTGAACAGCCTATCCTGCCAAAATTATGCCAAATATGTGTGGAAACTATTGATTAATGACTTGTTACAGTGTTACCGTACCCACCGGTACAGAGTACCATTTCTGCTGACTTTTGCCCACCCGAGCACCTGTATTACTTATAGTTACATACCACCACTTACTGGTGAATCTAGGTAGGATTATATCAATCAAAATTAAATTTTTGTTTACAAAGAATTGTACTGGGCAGATATAAAAACTTAACGATCTACAAGCCCACAACGTGTCGCATTGCGACTCATTATGAGCTTGTATTTCACCTCATTTTTCAACAGATTAATTTATATACAAATGAAAGGAAACGATTCTGACGATTATGCAATATAATTGCGATTCTCTCAAATAATTGCGATCAGGTGATAATTTAATATTTTTGACAGGCTTAACCCTTGTGCTAAGTTTCTACAGTGTAACTGACTCTCTGACTGTGAGTTAAACTGCCGGTCAAAAATTACCCGAATCTTTGTACCCCCCTGGTTGTGGAACAGCTTTTCATGAAAATATGAATATGGGCAATGTTTCACTTTTTCTAATGTTAGGGTCACTTTAGGAAAAGCCAGGTAGAAACCTCATATGTCCAAAACTGTTACTTTTGAGGATTCAAATTCAAAAAAGTATCAAGTATTTTGTGTGACGCTGCAGTTTAATCAAGTAGGGCGTTAATTTACAAATAAACACAACAAATTTGAATATGGAGATAAGAGGTTTCTGCCCCACAGCAACGATATGCTGTCGCGTATTTTTGCTCATGTCCTGTAACTGTATCTGAACTGCTGCCTTTGGCGACTGAATGTCCCTCATGGGAGCAATACAAGTCGTTGTTGTCGGGCAGAAACCACTTCTATCCATATTTAAACTTTTTGTGTCCTTTCTTAAATGAACACCCTACTTGATCATACTACAGCATCACACAGAAGCAAAAGAAGCAGATCCGCAAGCTTGAAACGCGTCGCTTCGGGCCGCGTTTTGAGATCTGCCCCCCCTTTTATGTCACTATCATGAATTTAAACTGTATATTTCCTATATTGTTGTGTAGATGTTTTTGTTGCACTGTTGAATTCTCCAGTTGTTTTGAGTGTTGAGTGTTTAGAGGACCACAATGGAAACGAGCCTCCGGATTTTTGTGTCGTCCACTTGGTGTGTTTTTAACTCTTTGTACTGCCTGCACCTTTAAAAATCATCAATAAGGTATTCAATCAATCAATCAATCTTATCACCTTGCTACCAGGTTTGGGCCCTCTCTTCTTGTGTGGTCTCGGGGCCAGTTGGAGGCCCGCAGGACCGGTTCGGGCGGGACTCGGACTCGGCGCTCCGTTCACCGCGGCCGCGGCCGCTGCCTCGGCAGCCGCCTTCAGCAAGGCGATGGTCTGGGATTTGGGCCGTCGGCCTCGCACGCCCTGGAATCAAGAGACAAGAAGCTTTTATTTGTCTCATACAAACTCATACAGGCACAAGAAATGAAAGGCAAAGTAACTGTTGCTACACCAATGTCAATAGTAATTGACGTGTTGTGAGCTTGTAGGTCTGCTATTTGCGATGTGCGACACCGACATATAACGGAGCATAAATCAAGCTTTAGGGAGGGGAGAAAATAGTGTGCAATGAGGCGTAATGAATGCACAATAAGGTTGTAACCCTATGCCATATACACAGGGGTATGTTCCTTTAAGTTGGTGGCGGGCTGAGCTGTTCATTTGTTTACTGCTGTTCTGGTGTAGGGGGAAAGCGGTCACGTGTAAACAGAGCAAGTGATATTTTGTTGTTACTACGGATGATACAAGTTAGAACCCTGGCTGTTCACGTGGATCTATTTAATCTATTTTTGTTAAATCAATCACCAGTTCTCCAGCACAGACTCCTTCTTTCGTTTAGTATAGAAGAAAGGATAAGGATTACCCTGAAAGGGAAGAGGAAGGTGGTTATAAGGTATAGCCATTTAGCTGTAGAAAAACACATGTATACGCGGAAAACACTGGTATATACTATCTAGAAAGAGAATGTGACGTCACCCCGGCCCATTGAAAGTATTAGCAAAAACCTCTAAAGACGGCGCCTCCTGTCCATTGAACTCCATTGAACGGTTCCTCTAGCTATATAGCAGCAATAGTAACAGTACCTGGTATTTATACTAAAAGCAGCACGTCATAGTCACAATAGTAAGTCACACCAACATGACAAATACCTTGCGGACGGGGAGCGGGGGCAGCGGGTTGGGCAGGCGGTAGGAGGTCTGCATGGTGGAGGAAGAGGAGGCTGAGGAGGAGCGGCGTGTGGGGAGCGAGGCGGTGGAAGAAGAGACAGGGGCCAGGAGCGCTCCGGGCAGGGTGACTGAAACACACAGGAGTGGCAGAGGGAGTGAGAGGAGCAAAGCAATACACAGTGGTGGAAAGAAACCATGTTTTACATTTACTCAAGTACTGAAATGTTTTGGTAACATTAATTACTTTACTTGAGTATTTCCGTTTTTCAATAAACTTTCTACATTTACTCCCAGAGGCAACTTTTTACTACACTACAGTTATTTGACCGATTACTTACCAGTTACTTTGCAGATGTAGGTTATTATGACAAAACATGCCCTATTTTATACTTTGGCTATTTCTGCTATTTTTGAAATTCCGCCTATAATGACAAAGCCCAAATAGGGAGGTCAGGTTGAAAGTAAGATCTCACTGCATTTCAGGGCAAAGACAAGAGAAACAGGGAAATAAACAACTGAGCAGCCCTGCACAGAAGATTTCAAGTGTCCTCTCAGAGATTGGCAGGTCCTTTTTTCCTTTAGCCCCTCCCCATACCATTATGGGGTCAAAAGTCACTAGCCCCTGCAGAACTACCAGGTAAACCCCTCCACATGTTTCAGTTCCCCTTCTGCTCACAATGCATTACACAAAACATAATGATTATACTTTTGATAATATCATCTAAAAAAACTCCCTAATGAGGCATCCTTAGCAGGTATACATTAGTGATATAAAAATGAATAAAATATATATATATTTGTTTATATATATATAAAAGCACAGCAGCACTCTAGTATAGGTAATTTTTGCTATTCAGCAGCAACGATCTTCTTCGCCAGGAGAGGTGTTAAAAGCGAGGAAGAAAGAACTGGCTTTTGTTCGAAAATGACACAAAAGCAGCGGGTCTGACAGCTTCTGTTTTCATTATTCTGAGCGTGACTCTGTGATTTGATCACATAATCACACTGTGTGTGCGTGCGTGTATGTGTGTGTAAGTGGTGGGTGTGTGTGAGAGAGAGAGAGAGAGAGAGAGAGAGAGAGAGAGAGAGAGAGAGAGAGAGAGAGAGAGAGAGAGAGAGAGAGAGAGAGAGAGAGAGCGAGAGCATGAGTGACAGAGAGAGAGAGAAAGAGGGAGAGAGATAACATCTCCCGTTTCAATACAGCCTATTGCTTTGCTGAGCGCTGGAGCCTGTGAGAGTGCATGTGGAAGCTCTCTCATGGGGCCTGGGCTTTCATTATAACCTCCTTGACTGAGGCGATATGGAAGGACTATGGCGGGCTTTACAGTGCTCTCCTAAGGGCCAGACAGAGCACCCTGAAAACTGCTTCATTGAGTGAAAGAGAGACTAGGAATAGGGGAGTGTATTGTTTCAAAAGGTGAAGGATCGCTCCCTCAGCGAGGACACTCACACTTTCACAGGAAAAACAGCAATGCCATACCACCATCAAACGGTGAGACATTTAGCTGGTTTGAGATGGAACCCAGAAGTGCTATAAATTAATATGAACTTTCCATGGGAGATCATGACTGGGTGCAAGGTAATCAATCAAGCAATGCATTCCTTATAGTGGAAAAAAAATATTATATAATATGCCGTATGTAGGGCGGCAGAGGCTCAGGAGGTACAGGCTGGATTTGGAGGTTTTCTCTGTTCGATCCCCAGCTGGGGGATGCGTCCTTAAGCGAGACACTTAACTCCCTAACTGCTCCTGATGAGCAGGTTGGTGCTTTGCATGGTTTCCTCCAACGGCGGTCACGTGTGAATGGGTGAATGTAAAATACATTGTAAAACGCTCCGAAGGGTCAGACAGACTAGTAGATAGGCACTATTAGGCACTGTTATATATACACATATATATACACTCACATATACACACACACACACACACACACACACACACACACACACACACACACACACACACACACACACACACACACACACACACACACACACACACACACAAATATATATATATATATATATATATATATATATATATATATATATATATATATATATATATATATATATATATATATATATATATATATATATGTATATGTATACATATATATATATATACACATGTATATATACAGTATACTGCAGCGCAGTGATTCTCAACCATTTTAATTCCAAGGACCCCCAGTTTGACATGCATTAGGCTACGGACCCCCATTTAATGGCCTTTCTATCCCTGGGACCCCAATTTATATTGTAAAATCACTGTTGATTTAACTCTGAGAATGTACAAATGGAACCAAATCGACCCGTTTTGACCCGATTTGTACACTCTCAGAGTTACAGACCCATAAGGGTCCATTTGGTTTCTATCCATCATTTAGCTGGGGACCCCCTGGAACCCCCTCAAGTACCCCTGGGGGTCCCCGGACCCCACTTTGAGAACCAATGCTGTAGCGTATATAAGCTAGAACTACTGTAGTTCATACATTTATTTTGTAAGTACACTGCAGCCAGCCACACTGCAACTCACCCAGAAAAAAGATTTAAGGTAAACATCATGGAACGTAGGCTGTTGTATATCTAAGTAATAAATGGTATGGACTCAAACAAATCCTAAATGAGCCATGTCCAGCTCATATACTGTGTTACCAAAACAAGGGCGGCATATGGTGTTGATCATGACATTGTAATTCCAGCTCGACCAACTGACCTGCGTAAGCCAGGGCCTCGGGGGCGATGATGTGTGCGCACGTGAGCGTGCGCGTTGCATACACGAGGAAGGCGCTACTGGGAAGTGTGTCTCCGGGGCTGGGGGGAAGGGCCTGTCTGAGTTGCCTCAGTCTCTTCTAATTGCACTCTCTCACCCCACCCACCTTCACATGTCTAATACCTTTATAAATTCAAGGACCCCCAGTTTGGATTTGGCCATGGACCCCCGTTTAATACAATTTTGTTATCTCTGGGACCCCAATCTACAACGTACAATCCTCAGTGTCCAAATGGACCCGTAAAGGTCCATTTTGGTTCCATTTAAGCACTCTCAGAGTTACAGTCCAGTAAAAGGTCAATTTGGTTCCTAACTATCGATCATTTTAGCTGGGGACCTCCTGGAGCCCCCTCAAGGACCCCTGGGGGTCTACTACAGTACTCTACAGTCTACAATGCAAAACACTCCAATATTCATTCATTCATACATGTGTTGGAGAGTGCTGTGTAGCTGTCCAGAGCCAGATTAACTTGAAGAGCTGCTGGGCGATGACTTCAAATCATTATCAAAAATTATTTCAGGCTTGTAGATCGGCTATTTTTTGAACGCCACCATTTTACAACAAAGTGTAATACAGGGCTTTAAAAAATCTATTAGCACTGGTTGATTTGATGATAATATATAAGATAGGAAAACCCTGCATCTCGATTATTCGATTAACCTGAGCAAGATTAAGTCGGTTAGAGGTTCTAAATGTCGGTTTTGATATATTTTCGGTTCGATTGATTTCTTCAAGACATGGTCAACTAAAGGCATGGCAGATTGCATTTTGCTCCGGTTCCACTTTTAAAAGTACTTCCTCAGCAGTTGTGGGATTAAGTCTGTAAAGTGATCTGTGTTAACTCCATACATATGAAATTAGTATTTTATAATACTTTCATGATAAAGGAAAAGTCTGATATATCCATTGTCAATTTGCCATTAAGTATTTCTGACTAAACCCTACAGCTTACACTGAAAACGAGAACATGATTACAAACATGTGGTGGTCAATGCTCACGTACTTAGCCAACACATATTGTCATTACTGGACTTTATTACAGGCATTCTATCAGATAAAATTATACACTAGGATGAAGTTTGAGGACTTTTAAAAATGTGACTTAAAAAAAGTGTGGCTGGATCAACTGCTCTTCTGCAGTGTCCCAAACAAAGAGACCAGCTTGAAACTATGGCTTTAATCATTTACATTTAGCTAGTAGCTAGGAAGTTGCTTATTTTACCAGCAGGCATGCAACAGTCAGTCAAAGGCTGACAACACATGTCTGTTCTAGTGATGTTGCCATGGGTTAGCACTGGCTAGTAGTAATGTATCTAGGTATTTATTTTATGCTATAACGCAATTTTGAAAGGAAAATATTTGGATCTGAATGAATGACCCTTTAATCAAGCACTCAGTCACTCCTGAACTGAGTGGAACATTAACTCATTCAACTTAACTTGAATTAGCGTGTATCACTGACTTATCATACAACTTTGACATAGATTTAAATGAATATGATCTAAGTAAGTCTAGTCTAACACAAGATATGGGGGTCTATGAAAATAAAACACATGATCACAATGTAACACCAAAGGGAGTGCATTTAAAGTGCCTATTGTGCCACAATGGCTACACATGAAATCAAAATGCATATTTACGCCATAAAGGATGAAAGAGAGCACACCAGCAAAGATTTGGAAGACAAAAAAGGCAAAGACATGAGACTCACCAAGACAACCTCACTGAAAAAAAGCAACAACTTGTGTTAGCAGTGCTTTTCGCTGCAGCAGCAGCAGTAGTAGTAGAAATAGTAAAGTAGTTGTAGTAGTAGTAGTAGTAGTAGTAGAAGAAGAAGAAGAGGTGTAGTAGTAGTAGTAGTATAATAGTAATAGTAGAGTAGTAGTAATAGAGTAGTAGTAGTAGTAGTAGTAGTAGTAGTAATAGTAGTGGTGATCCAAAACAATAACAGTCACTCACTGCAGTTGTTTCCTGGTTCTCCTTTTCAGGCAACTCTCGTCTTGTTTTTGTCCCAAAGGGTTTTTTCCCCCCTCTTCTAATTTGTCTTCTTTCCAACTCCCTCTACCGCACACTCACTCACTCGTAATTTGCTACTTATTGCCTATCTTCTGTATCTCTCTCTCTCTTTTATTAGCTTTCTACACTGCTTTTCTCCCTCTCTCTCCCGGCCGGCAGTAGTCCACTCCACAACAAAGCCCACGCTGGCTGCTGCTAGCTGAAGGCGGCCGCTGTGTGTGTGGAGCTTCCCTCCCTGTGTGAATGAGCCACATTAGCATAGGGCTGGGGAGGGGAGGGGGAGGAGGAGGGAGGAGGGAGGGAAAGGCAGAGAGAGACAGAGAGAGACACAGACTGAGAGAGAGTGATAAAAAGAGAGTGAGAGAGAGAGGTTTTTATTTTATTTCACACTTGCTTTGGCAATGTAAAACTGAAAAACGTATGTTTCCCATGGCAATAAAACCCCAGTAGAATTGAAATCAGAGACAGAGGGAGAAGGGGGGGGGGGGGCGGGGGTACTGGAGCCTTTTATTCATGTTATCAGTAGGCCCTATCGACAGCCCACATCAGTCACCTGCTTCTCAGTGACGCCGGGTACGGGGGAGGTGAAAGGGGGGCTGGGGTGAACGGCAGGGCTTGGGGTGGGGGGTGGGGGTGGGGGTGGTGGGGGTGCTAAGGGGGGTTGGGGGGGTAAATGGTTAAAATGGACCAGAGACACTCCTCACTCAGATGGGGTGAGGGGAAGAGACACTCCTGCTTTAGCCATGCAAGCTAGTTTAGGCACACGCACTGTGGAAAGCACACCGGAGCGCACACCAACATAAACATACGCGCCTGTGTGTGTGTGTGTGTGTGTGTGTGTGTGTGTGTGTGTGTGTGTGTGTGTGTGTGCGTGTGTGCATTTGCTCACACACAAACGTGCACACACACGCACGCTGCCCCTAAGAGGTCGTGCTGTGTGTAACCCTAGCCGAATCAGACACTCCCACAGGGGGAGGTGAAAGATGGCAGGGCCCTGTGTCAGGAAACACTGGCACAGTCGGATAGCAGGCCAGCAGCTTTCCCCTGCCTGAGAGAAACAATATGCAACAGACACGCCCAGAGGAAGTATGTCAAAAGCACCACTCTGTAATCTGAATTGTACAAAGACATCTCACTCTGGAAGGAGTTAGGACCAGATGATGATGTTTGTAAACAAATGTGTGGAGTGATATTTCCGGGTAGAATGTCTATGGATATCTACACAAAATAAAATAAAGTGTCCAGAACATTAGCTATGTCTAGTTTGTCAACCTGTGGTTGAATATTTAGAACAAAATAATATATTTCTAAGTGTCTGTTCCTACAGAAATAAGGTTAATGAATAATACTGCTCAAATGTGACGCTGCTGGCAAAATCTATCTTGGAAATACTTCTTCCGTTGTGATAATGTCACAATGATTTGGTCTGCAATGCATAACATTTAGCTTATATAAGAAAGTGATAAAGTTGATCTGCAATTTTCTATATCGACACACAAAAATTGGGCTAGTTACTTGATGAAAAAAAGAGGATAAAGAACAGAATTTTGCATAATGACAGGGAAATAAAGAAATAAATATGATTAATTAAGATGTCTAAAATGTATCATTTATAAGATTTATCATTATTATTATTCAATGAAATGACCAAAACAACATATTATTAATATGTCATGTTAAATTAGCACGTTAAACATGATTTTACTATATAATACATGTCTCATTCTGTCAAAAGTTTACTGTGTTAGTACTGACTGAAAATAATACTGAAGAAACATTAAAACAAAGTTCTGATGTCCGTGTTGAAATGTAAATATTGCACTAGCTGTGAATAAAGGAGAAAATAACTAACTTTGATCATAAATACTATCTATGCAGTTTTCACATAATTACAATTCTTGATTGCCTCTAATATTCTTAGTTGGGTCAAATCTTCATGAAAAGCAATTAGAAATGTGAAGATTCTCATAACAACAATAGAGGAAGTCTTCCGTCCTGTCAGTATCTCTCTATTGTGATGTGCAGCTAATTATCAGCTCATTATCACTTCATCCTCCAAACCCCCATCGCCCACGCATCTACTCACTTACCTCTACTCTACTACTCTAGTCTACACAAACACTGGTTCTCAACAGTGTTAACAGGTTTTGCGAGAAACAAGTAGCCTGGTTTATGAAAACAAGCCCAAAAGATGCAACACATGAGCCCTTTAAACCTATATACATCGGCTATTTGAAAATAGCCACAGGGAATATCCTCGCGGCCAACCAGTGGGCCCTCGCCCACAGGTTGGGGATCGGTGATGTAGTGTAACCACACACACAACAAGGGTATGTGTTGAGTTTGCAAGGGCCTGGCACAAACTAGGACTAGAACCAGATGTGTGATAATGATGTGGTACCCTTAAGCAGACATACTGGATTTGGCGCTTTTTTTGTGCGTGTGCAAGTGCTTGCACACACACACACACACACACACACACACACACACACACACACACACACACACACACACACACACACACACACACACACACACACACACACACACACACACACACACACACACACACACACACACACACACACACACACACACACACACACACACAGTCTCCATCTCCCATCAATCACGCTTGTTTCCATGCTTTGTTTAGTTTTGTTTAGAGCCATGTGCTTCCCGGTCAGTGGAAACAGACACAGCAGTGTACAAAGGTAGTAAAATGCTGGATTAGATGTATAGATAGGATGACACATATTAATCATGGCTGCTACTGGCGGTGGCATCACATCCGGTATCTCAAAATGGGCACAGGCACACTGAGAGGTAACTCAGTGAACATGCTTATAGACCGTTGTCATAATGTCTACGGATAAACATTTTCTGATTGTTAAAATCAAATTCCAAATAATCTTCTCATCAGCATATCAACACGTCACGATGCAACGCGTTGTGAGCTTGTGGAACGGTTATTTTTGCTGCTTTTGTGTGACACTGTCATACGAGGAAGTATTTACAAGAGACATACAAAGTTTAAATATGGAGATATGAGGTTTCTGCCCAACAGCAACCATATAAAGATGAGCCGATTGGGATCTAGCTAAATGTTTTGGGGTCACTGGCACAAAATCACTTGACATGTTAAAATAATTTCAAATAAGTATAACATTCATATCATAACATTAATTACCTTAATTTTCCTTCTTCTTTTTACCGAACAGGTTTCCAGATTGCATTAAAGGTGACAAAACAGTTAGATTTTTTTTGTAAATAGATACTTTGCAATTAAGGAATACTTTTTTTTACAGAGCAATATGTAAATTAAAGGTTAAGGCATTAGCTTCTCAGGTAGTAAGGAAAATATACAAGGGTCTCATAAGATTTTTTAAATAAGAAAATAAAGGTTTCTATACAAATTGCAGACGCAGAGATCTAATTCATTTGCTGAAAACGCAGAGATATAATTTATTTGCAGAAACTATTGAGATTAGACATAAGACCATATAACAGTGAAGAAGACCATTATAACAGTGAAACCCAAATTGGTTGATTTCTGAATAAAGCCAACCATTACAAATGTATGTTACATCTTATATGTTCCATCTGTTGTTTCCTTAGGATGTATGGTGGGGACCCCCATATCAAGGGGTTTCCTGTTTACCATTGCTGCCATGTCTGCTTATTGACTTTAGGCTTGTTTTTCTCTAAAGTCACTTGTAAATGTTGGTAGTTGAGGGTTGCGTTTTTTTTGGGCTTGTTTCCTAATGTTTTTTTTTTTTATGTCAAGTCCCCCAGATTAATATGCATTTGTCTGTGGAACCCCATCTGAAAATATTGCCAGGGACCCCCATGCAAGATTTGTGTTGTTAAAATGTTTAAAATATATTGGAAATTTCACTTTCACTTTCTTTCTCCAGTATTTAAAAAAAAATATCAGATCTACATGATGCGTTGTGAGCTTGTAGATCTGTTATTTTTAAATAGCTGATGTAAAGTGGTAAAACTTAGCCTAGTCGCCTCTTTTGGTCTTGTTTTCATAGACCAGGCCGCTTGTTTCTCTTGAAAGGTCTGGCAACACTGCTGATTACCTGCATTACGCCTGCAGTAGCCTATACCTCTATGGCAGTAGCGTACTAGGGCGGAAGTAGCCTCGATCTCCAGACTTTTATTGTTTCGTTTTGCTAAAAAATAAAAGCCTGGAGGAACGCGTTGGTGTACCGGGTATGAGGAAGTGTTCATTTCCCCAACCAACCAGAGTGCAGTGGGCGTCGCTCGTAATGTTGTGTTAACGGGGCGGGGGTTGACAGACAGATCGGTGAACCAATGGGATCAGCCGCAATCTCTCTGCGCCTCTATACACCCGCCCCTCTATACACGAAATCAGGAGCGTTGGTGCAGCCTAGGGCGGAAGTGAACAGATGAAGCCATGTAGGGGGCAATGGCGCTGCCCTAGAGAAGGGCCAAGAATAAGGTGAATTCCAATTGCACCAAAAATGTAATCATAGGGGATACTTCAGTTGAACCTTTGAGACAGAAAGGGGTCAGTGCTCAGAAAAGGTTGAGAAAGCCAGGTCTAGAACACTGGCTCTTAAAGTGGTGTCCGGGGACCCCCAAGGTGTCCTTGAGTGGTCCTTGAGGGGGCTCAAAAATAGCCGATCTACAAGCTCACAACAACACGCCAATTCCACTTGCTTTATTCCACTTGATTTAATATATAGTGAAATGAAAAGGGACAGGAAGTGCATAGGAACTAGGAACTAATGACCTTAACACTACGTTTTGAGTACAAACTAACTCAAACTCACTTTGTTTTTTAATCTTAAAATGTTTTCAATCCTGAGATATTATTGCACATAAAGGACTATAATTATGCATTTAAAAATGTGTACAGGAACAAACTTATACAAGAGAGAGCCACCCTTTAAAAATGACTTGCATTCATGTAAGCAGATAGTCACACAAGGAAAGGTTCAGAAGTGATGAAACTCCCTTTTGAGAAACTGAATTCTACTCAACCAAGCTACTGTACATCTTCAGAGAAGCATTGTGGTCTCCATAGAATGATTTTTTGCATTATTCAAAACATGCTTAATTTGCATACCCTCTTGATGCAAAGCACTGGCCTACAACAGAGCCAGTGTATCAGGATCTATGCTTGTGCTGTCCTCTAGTGGTAAAAAAAAGTATGTAGCATCCTTTTTTAGGTTATTTTACCACCAGCATTCTTTTAAACCCACTGTTAATTATTTATCCCATGCCTATCCTGAATGCAGTATCCTTGAATGTTTGCTTTTAGTTTGATTGCACCAGCACACTAATGTCCTACACTTGACAGCACTAAATGAGTATTTAATAAGATAATAATCATCTTTGTCTTTGACTTATATTTATTCCAGGGCTCCTACCGCTCCAGATAAACCTAGTTATATTCCAGTCCCATGACATGAACTGGTTCTGAAGCACTATTTATTGTCTGCAACTATAATCTAATAATGTCAATGTGGACCATATTTCAATACCTATATTTTGAATGATAATGTATAAGAATTGGTGCTATACAGTATATAGCCAACACTATATTTTATTATGACTGTCCCTGAGATTTGGAATTGCTTCCATCAAACACAAATTACAAAATAGTATCTTGTCATTTCAAACACTAAATAGAACCCACCCGTCTTTATTTAAGTAGACATTTATGACATGTTCAATCTTTTTATGACCATATATGCATATATTTTACAATGCAAATAAAGTTGTTGTTGAAGTTAAAATGAATATGAATTACTTTGCAGCTATGTAGCTTTTGAAAGCTATGCTAAGTATGCTAGGTTTTATATCAAATATATTTTACACAGAAGAGTAATTCTTCATTCACTCCTCTCTGCCTTCCCCGTCACATTATCCACTGCTAATTCCTTTCCTTTCCTTTCAGTCCAGAACTACAGACTGGTAACATTTTTATTTCATTTTGACTTTTTATTTTCAATCTCAGTAATTAGTTTTAATTCGTTTTTGAAGTGGGTTTGGTAGTTTAGTTCTACTATCCCTTGGATCTGTCATCTCTCCTGACAAACTATCCTATCACTGTTATGCTGGTGACACTCAACAGTTTTTCTTCATCCCTCCCTCTGCCACACAGGATGAAGAGGGCATCTCAAAGTGGTTGCCTTCCCACCACCTCAAACTCAACGCATGTACCGTATGTACTAGACTGAAAACTCACCTCTTCATAACTTACACCCCCTAGAACTTTTCATTCATTGTTTCACTTCTTGTTGCCTATTTTCAACTTTCAATTTTTTTTTTTTATATTCACTCCATATTCGGGCATTGCTGACCTGCTGTATAACTCCATATATGGAGCTGGCTGACACATCATGACATAATTTTGATGATGAGAATATCCCCGTCAGACATCATATAAAATTAATTTCCACAAGGACGAATAAAGCATCCATCATATAAGGAGTCGTTCAGTCTCCATCAAGATTCTACCTCCAAGATCCACCATCTCCTATAAAGGACATTATCATCAAGACCACTCCAACTGCCATGGCTTTCAAGGACTCTGGTAAGCCACCTGTTGAGACTGACGTGGCCATTCATCGCATCCGTATCACTCTCACCAGCCCCAACGTGAACTCGCTGCAGAAGGTCTGCACAGACCTGATCTGCCGAGCAGCTGATAGACCTGCACAGCCCGGCTGATAGACCTCCGGCTGATAGACCTGCACAGCCCGGCTGATAGACCTCCGGCTGATAGACCTGCACAGCCCGTCTGAGATCACCTCCATCAGCATTGAGCCTGATGTAGACGTTGACGTCACCATTGCCAATGTGTAAACCAGGCCTGATATTCTAATATCAGGCCTGGCAGAAAGAAAAAGACTCCCATTGGAGTCTTTTCAAAAGCAAAAAGGTTATCTCCCGTCTTCAACTGGTGCAAAATTCTGCAGCTAGGTTACAACAAAGTCTAAGAGACATGAGTCATGATCACATTACACCGATCCTAGCTTACCTTCTCTGGCAGCCAGTGAGTTTCAGAGTTGATTTTAAGATTTGAATGATGACTTTTAAAGCCTTGCAAGGCCTGTCTCCCAGCTACATCTCTGATATGCTGGAACCGCATAAGCCGGTACACAGCCTTAGATCCTCAGGTAAGGCTCTCTTAGTTAGTTCCCAAGACAAGGCAAGAAATATGTATTTACTAATGCCAATCCTTTTTTATTAAGTCTGGCTAATGGGAGGGTGGGCCAGCCAGCGGGCGGACCACGGCTACATCACTCATCACATAACCATAAACAAACCTGATATGCCCATATATAGGCATGTCACTATGACTCAGACATAACCATAAACAAACCGATATGCCCATATATAGGCATATATGGAGATCCAGTTCTCCAGAGCCACAGATCCGACTGCTATGCCCATATATGGTCATGTGCATAATGGGACAGACCGACTTTGGCAAGGACTCAAGGGAGTGTGGTGCCCGCTGCCGAGTAGTTAATAATAATGGCAGATAATGATAATCGGCCTCTACGCTATTCTTCACTGGCCCTTAGTCTAATGCTGCACATCAGCAGACTTGCAGCTGACAATCTGATAAGGACATCTAAACATTATTTGTTCAAAAAAACGACAGTAATTAGGATTTCCTCATGTAATTGGGATTTCCTCAATCAAAAACAAATCCAAACAAAATAACTTCACTGGGCGAATAACTTCAACAGACATTTTCTCATTAAACTAGCACAGCACAATCAATCCAAATGACATTAAAGCTGCAATACTGACTATAATTACAATTATACCATAATCAGGGCAAGAGTATCCAATTCTATTCATCAGAGAAAGAGCTGTTAAGAGTTGCTAGTTTGCAGATGGTGAGCAGAATCATTGACATACATACCAAGTTACACATTGGAGAAATCTTTCAGCGTAGTTAAACTGACCAAATCCTTATTATTCACCTTTTCACAGTCACATTTTTGTTGGATTATATCGTTTTACATTGTTAGCATGAGCTTTTGTCATAAGACGTTACATAATACCTTTTGCAAATGGAATGAATAAAAACATTTTAGCAGTACTTACAAAAGTTACCAGGTGGCTGTAAGCTGTGTTTTGTCAGGGAACACCAGCCGACAGGGAAGATGTCTCTTGAATCGAAGGGGCACCAGTAGTCAAAGGCTCCCCGCCAGCCGTCAAACATGACAAAGATCTCTTGACCCCTGACCTCTCCCACTGTGGCCGGACAGATCAGGTAGGGGTTCTTCCTGTCTACGGCCTCCAACTTCATACCGGGTTGGAAATGGTTCTTAGCAGGACTGGCTGGTTCCTACATGCACACACGCATGCATGTACGTGCACACACACACACACACACACACACACACACACACACACGCGCGTGCAAGCGCACAAGAGCGCAACAATGAGAGCGTAGAAATGTAAACAATCTGGAAGGGGCCATTTGGTTACATTTGTAAGATAAACTAACACTTACTGTTTATGTGGCTATGTTAGTACAGAGCTAAACCCCTTAAAACGGGGAAAGCACGTGTAATTTTAGATTTCAGCTATATGAGTGTGTACGTGTGTCACAATCTTTCAAAAATAGCAGATCTACAAGCTCATAGCGCGTCACTTTGTGCCATGCTATGATGACCTTGTAGATCTGCTATTTTTTGAAAAATATTGAACATTTTTGCAAATGTTTGAATAATATATACTTTATAAAGCATCTTTAACTAAAATCTTTGCGTAGAGGTTTCATTGTGCATTCACTTTTACTATGTGATTCATGGGCCATGATTAAGCTTTAAAGCTTAATCATGGCCCATGAACCACATAGTAAAAGTGAATGCACAATGAAACCTCTACATCCATTAGGTTAATACCTTCTTGAAGGCTGAAGCGGGGGCCATTTCTGCTCCACTCAATGTCCTCAAGAGGAACATGGGCCAAGACGACGCATTCATTCTGAAACCTGACAACAAGGTCAAAAGAACAAACTTCAGACATCATGTGAAGTATAAGATACCGTTTATATACTAACATGACTCAGCTCAAGCCTTTTTCAAAACATACCATACGGTATATGCTTATACACTTTTAAAATATGGAATCATTTAATACACAAATGTTATATCTTAACTCTTTCACTGCAAGACTTATTTCTGGCTGCGTGTACTCACTGCCAGCGATTCTTCGATTTTCTTACCTTTTGAAGTAGTCACAGAATATTTATCTCCAGTATACTCGATCCCCTGGTGGTTGCTAATCACGGAGGGTTTGTTCCGTGAAAAAAAAAGTCATGGCGACCTCCCGTTCGCTTGTTATACCCAGTTGAAAGTCGCATGTCAAAAATACATAGTAAAACACAGGAGCCGAGATACAGGATTTTTAAGTAATAAGTTAACCAGGAAATGAATGGAGCAGTAAATCTTCGGTACACGTTACCTCCTGGTTCTTTGTGAGAAAACTAAAAAATAATAATAATAATTCAAATTAAAAAAAAAGTTACCCTAAAAGAGTTAATAGTAACTGTTAACCTTCAGTAATACATAGCTTCTCATTTTAGCAACATTTGATGAAATGTAAGACTTTTTTTGTACTAAACCCGTGCGGGCACTGGCCTACTTGGGAATTATGCAAGTCAGGAACGTATGCTCCACCCGGTTTGGTAATACCTATTGTACTTGTTGTACCTATTGTCAGAATATCCATTGTACCTGACTTTCTATCTGTGTCCCTTTTATGCCCACACAAGGGAGATTTCAGTATCTGTCTGTCTGTCTGTCTGTCTGTCTGTCTGTCTGTCTGTCTGTCTGTCTGTCTGTCTGTGTCCCTTTTATGCCCATAAATAGAGATCTCAGTATCTGTCTGTCTGTGTGATTTTACCACCATTTACCTACTTGAAAGTATCTCACTTGTCAAATAAAATGACAAATAGCATATCAACAAACTCACAACACGTCGCATCGTGACACGTTGTGAGCTTGTCGCTCGCCTATTTTCACTATTCGGCATACAACAAACTATACTATATATAGTGAAAGGCTTGGTTGGTTAAATGCTAACTAACCCAATGGTGGCTGTAGCATGTCTCCGGTCCTCTCACAGGTTCCAATTGGTTGGATATCTGACGAGTCGACTAATCGCCAGAAGTCATTGGTGTTGTCACTACCATCCAAGCGCAATCGCAGACGGGTACCCATCATGCCCATCACCGTGGCGATGCACACAGAGTTGTTGTTGCGGGGGTCACGTGCTTCCAACTTCATACCGGCCTTGAAGTCAGTTATTGGGGGGATCCTGGACTGCAGGGGACCAAACAGAGAGGACTTCATTCATAGCCATGCTCTAACATCAATTTTAACCACTTTCACAACACTTTTACAAAGGAGTACGAACTTTTTAGGGTCCTTGCTTGGCCCCCCACATTTACAGTATACCGTATAAGTATAAGTATAATTATAAAATGTGCTGTAATGAACAGCTACCTGTCTGAAGCAGTTAGGGGAGGCGGCGAGGGAGGAGGTCTCCTTTAAGTATTCTTCCCAACTGAATGGTTCTATCAAATAGGGAAAGATGGACCTTTGTTAACTGAAAGCTTTTAATTACAACCGTCTAAAAACCTTGATACAGGACAAAGAAAAGTATCTACCCCCTCAAATATCCCACTATGTAACCATATGGCTTGCCATAGATTGTAGATAACTGACATGTAGCTAAATTAGATATGACATGGTGGAACAGATCATTGCAACGCTACTGGTATGTAGTCATGCAGTGTTCACACTAGACGCGACAAGCGGCATACAACCATACTGGTTGATGCCTTTATTCGTGATGAAAAGTCGACCGCATGAAAATTGTGACGCTTTATTGCTGCGTAATATCTGTGTATATGTATTTTTTTCAAATATATTTATGTCAGTGTGTAAGGATCTTTAAGAGTATAAAAGCAGACCTGTAGGATTGAACTTAATAATAAATGGGATGGATGTAGAACAGGAACAGAGGAAACAGACAAATGAAACATGTACACGGTCAGAACCAACCATTGGATTTATCCAGAGCAGATCCTGCTGTCACACTGCTTCTTCTCTCCTTCCTCTCTTCTTTTTGGTCTGAAATGAGAGATGATTCAACCAGTCATCAGCCTCAATTAAATCATCAGACTCGTACTACACTGCAAAGTCCTGAGGATTAATCGAACTCTGTTACACAAATGTAATGTGTATGTATGTACATTTGCACACTCTCAAGAGTTACAAATGGATAGATTATCATTTTACTATGTACCATGGGATTACGGGTTATAAGTGTGAAATGACTGTAGGACGGAGCATAATGTTAAAATGAATAAATAACACAAACAAGAAATCTGCAGCTAATCCTCACAGATTTGCATTCTGTGTTGAGGATGCTCAAACGGGGAGGTTGTTTCAATAATCACCTAGTCTCACAAGCCTGACTGTTTACTTCCACAATTTTCAAATGCTTCCGTCATACATTCGGATATTGTGGAATAGTTGTCTGGCTACATGAAACTAATAATCACCTGCATTGAAATGGTGTCTCTCATGCTAGTGACTACTGTTGCTGTTAAACAAAGCACAGTTATGTTAGTGTTATTGAAGCAGATTGTGCCTACCTCTGTGTGGTGTTCTACCCATGATGACTATGGGGAACCGCACTGCTCCAGCGGCGAAATCGGACAGGACCTTGTTGATTCCTTAAGCGTACACTGGAGACAAGAGTACAGGAAGGCATAGTTCATCCTCATGAGCTTAACATCGCTAAACTGTGTGGCGAAATATTCCTGGGAGGCCAGAAATAGAAAATACAAGTAGTCTACCTGTTTTAAGCCTTTTTGTGTGTTTGTGTGCACAGAAAAGTAATGTAAAGGATGCCTATTTGAAGGTATTAAACAGTTGTTTTCATTATACAGTGGTCTCCCACCTCATATTTTTTACTTTGTATCTTTGCTTTTTTGAGAACCCTCTGCACTTTTTTTGTGTGTGGCAGATCAGAAATAGAATCAGAATCACTTTACTGCCAAGTATGAAGTTGACACCAGAAAATGTCTAAAGAACTATTTGATGGCTACATCAAGGCTACATATAGTCACTGTTACAGAAATATAGGACTCTGATTATACAGGAATATCCAAATTGTTAACCACCTTAAACCCTATTTCAAAAATAGTGGGAAAATATAAGCTATTTCCACCATGTTTGAATTTTCTTGCACAAAATAGGGATGCCAGGTTGAAAGTCATTAATGTAACTCTGAACGTGTAAAATGGAGACATAAGGGTTTTTAGACTCCAGATTTTACTATATACTGTGCAACATTACTAGACAATGATGATGGAGTAATACCTTTAGTGCACATGAAAAAATAAATCCATACAGACATTGTAGCCAGTTACAACAAAGTATGCAAAACTTTTTGCATACTTTCAAAAGTTCAGACTTTCATTGTAAAACCTTGGATCACTTTTCATTTCAAAAGGTGTTGATTAAGAACATGTGTATCCACAATATCAAAACAAAAAGTACCTTTGATTGATGTGCTTTATTTAGTAAGACATGAGAACAGCTAAACCTTTTGGATTTCTGTCCTTTTTAAACATGACTTCAGTGTAATCCAAAAAGTTCACCTATTGTTTTTAATGTCTCACTTCTAATTACACAGGGATTCTATTCTGCAGATGAAAATGTTGGACCTTTTACCTATTTTTTTTGTAATAAACTAACTATTGATTTATCACTCCCATACTTTTGGAACAAGCCTATAATATCAACTTGTTTAGCAGGTTTGCAGACGGAATGGAACTATGGTATTTTGCAGGTTCAGTTGTCAGAGGAAACAACATTCTATAATAGTCTACTGAAATGACAATACAGTTGTTACCCAAGTCTTCTGAGCAAATCTGGTCCAATGATCCAGTGCATGCTTAAAATAAGAGCATAGCCTACGCTTCCTGTAGTCATTTCATGGTATCAAATCCAAAAAGCTGAGAAAGCAGTAAAAGTATTCCAAGATGAATGATGAAATCCAAATTAAATCTCTGGAAATCGGAAGAGAAGTTGCAATCGCTCCAAATACAGAAGAGGTCTACTTTTGTTGTCTCAACAAGTTAAGCGTCCAGTACAGTGTATTCTATCTGTCCTTTGCCTTCCCCCCCTCAGTCTTTAGCTGTGAATCCCTTTGAGTTAGGGGCCATAAAGATTCCAAGCTGCCATAAAAAGCCATTAAGAGGTGTGCACGCAGGGAAGTCTGCTAGCTAGACATGAAAAGGATTCCAACTCCACTACCAACCCATCTTCAGACTGGGTTTACTTTGAGCTGGCCTGTCTGCTTCTTTCAAAAGGGTCAGACAACTCCCCCACCCCAAACACACCAGGAAGCACTTCATTTTTACAACCTCCATTTCTCCCAAAGCACTGATCTCTGATTAGCGGACTACTCACCAGCGCTATACAGAAAAGATGTGAAAACGGGCCCAAGACATGTGGCCTACTGTTGTGATGTCAGCAGATGTCAGAAAGTTATTCAATTTATCTTTTTTTTGTTGTTGTTATTATTGTTGTTGTTGTTGTTGTTGTGTTACAGAAAATAGTCATTGGGTGGACTTTGGCTGAACCTCATGAATAGTTATGAATAGTTTTTAATCATTTATTTAACTGCCCAATTAAAATATTTACGATAGGCCTACACTACACTGTTATATACAGCAATATAACAAAACTTAAATGCAAGAATCATTATTATATAATTGATTATTCTTTTTTGTTATTTATAAACAGTCTGAAATAATTACTGTATGCTATATTGATATATTGTGTGTATATTCCCACCGCAGTATCAGCAGTATCATTTAACAATTAAGTAGCAAATTCCATTATATGACTTTGATCGAGGATAACCTAAAACGGGACTTTTTCATCACTGGTATCACAAAATATACATTTGAGTTTTTTTTTGTTTTTTCTTCACTAGGCAAGCAGGAACATATCTATGTTCTTTCTTCGCCCTATAGGTGTCTATTTATTTATCCATATACAGTACCTTTATGAGCTGTAATTGTCATTATTTCTAATTATTAATTGTTCTATGCATTAATATAGGCATATATATATATATATATATATATATATATATATATATATATATATATATATATATATATATATATATATATATATATATATATACGCACGCACACACACACACACACACACCGCGCGCGCGTGTGTGTGTGTGTGTGTGTGTGTGTGTGTGTGTGTGTGTGTGTGTGTGTGTGTGTGTGTGTGTGTGTGTGTGTGTGTGTGTGTGTGTGTGTGCGCGCGCGCGTGCGTGCGTGTGTGAGCGTGCGTGCGTGCGTGCGTGCGTGTGTGTGTGCGTGTGTGCGTGTGTGTGTGCGTGTGTGTGTGTGTGTGTGTGTGTGTGTGTGTGTGTGTGTTAGTGAGTGTGATTGGTGGTAAAGATCAGATTCCTGCTGTGAAGCCATCAGACTTCAGGCAGGGCGTGATGAGCGTCACGGTCAAGCCGCTGCACTGCTTGGCAGTGGGGAGTGGGCGTTACCTAAAACGCTTCATATCAATACAGCAGCACATCAAAAAGCATGCGTATAGTTACTTGAACGTGTAACTGTCTAATGGCAGTAACAATACACTGCAGTTCTGTCGTGGCTGGGTGCTGGAGTGGGAAGGAGGGTGGGGGGCTGTGTCTACCGACAACCAATACATGTGCCCCCCCCGGATTGCGTTATCTGGGGCAAATGATTCTCATTGAGGAAGTAGAAGATATTATGTCTTTAAAACGAATTTGGAGGAAGTGTGACGCATTTTCATTTTGGTTAACACATTGTGGGCGGGGACACATTGGACTACACGGGCTACGTTGTATCAAGCAACACGACACACTGTCATTATGTCCAACATGTTTTCGATTGATAATTCATTCACAACAACACGCCGAGCGATTAACACCATATACTGCTAGCCCCCCTGGTCCACAGCGTTAGTGAGTTCTCTCTAACGCTCTCCCAGGCGCGCTGCTCTGCTCATAGACCGAAAATTCCTGCCGTGCGAGGTCTCCAACTTTAGTCAAAATAAACACAACTATTTCGCTACTCACCGGAACAAAGGCAGTTTTGTGTTGTTGAAAGTCTATTCTCCAGGGTGGGAAGCCTCTCAGCACCTCACCTTCTCTGTATGATACACTTTTTGGGCAGAAAATAAAATATGTCCGCCGGATGGAAGTTATTTAATTTACTCCACTGCGCCCTCTACAGATATGAACAATATAAATTACCATAGCCCAAACCTGTAGAGGGCGCAGTGGAGTAAATACAATAATTTCCATCTGGCGGACATATTTTATTTTCTGCCCAAAAAGTGTATTATACAGAGAAGGTGTGGTCCTGAGAGGCATCCCACCCTGGAGAATAGGCTTTTAACAAAACAAAACTGCCTTTGTTTCGGTGAGTAGCGTTTACTCTTTTACTTAAGTTGGAGACCTCGCACGGTAGAGGAATGTTCGGTCTATGAGAATAGCAGCGCGGCTGGCAGAGCGTTAGAGCAGAGCTACGTATGCTGCCAGACTGCAGAGTCCCGCAAATGTGCCCCAGTGTTCCTACACTACGCACCAAGCTCAACGTCCTCAAGAAATACACATGCTCTTATCGCCCATACTGACATTTCGAAATGAATAACCATCTGTGGCGCTTTTGTGCACATCTTGGCAAATATAACGCGCACGAATCCAATCACTTATGATGTGAGAAACTAATTAGGAAGCATAAAGCCATACCCACCGTTTGGACAAGGTATTTTAGATGAGCGACTCCTCACTTTTCATCAGATGCAACCAAGCCGCCATATTCGGTGCACCTCCGCGCATGTCCAACACGCAGGGCTGTAATTCATATTTTTTCGACTGGAGGTATAAAGGAGTTAAGAATTATTAATTGGTAGCCTAGCAGGTTTTAAATGTTTTATATCGGTCCTCCATAATAAACTACGTGGCATATGGAAACGAAAACACGAGAGTTGGGGTGTTTGAATTAGTCAAAGGAAAGGGGAAATTAAAAATAGCCTCATCAGTTAACTGAGATGTAGGCTATTATATCCTCTTATAGAACTACGATAAAACAGTGTCAGTAATAATTGTAATGGCTATTTCCTGTTAGGGTTAAAAAAAATATGATAATAGCCGATCAAACTTGTAGATCTGCTATTTTCATACTTTTTGCCTCTTTCTTATATTATTTGCCAATTTGGCCAATGTTTCACCAGTTTTTATAGTATAGTTTGTTGATTACTTTTGATGTAGTAGGCTAATGGTCTTTCTATCAGTTCACGATAGAAACAGAGAGAGAGAGGGAGAGAGAGAGAGGGTTGAGACTGATGAAAGAAGTGATGAAGATGCAATGGGCTGCCTAGGTGGTTAACTTTTCCTGTTTTGCTCTTAGTTAAAAATATGAAAAAATAATAAAAATAAATAAATAAAAACGATTGAGACTATATTGATTGGGACTGACTGATTGAATAACGTTTATTCTGATTATAGGCTAGCTAGCCCTTCATACACATTTTACCAACAGGCAGTTTGAAGAAATGAATGATTTTCTTAGAAAATAAAAAGCAACATTTGCCTGTAGAACATACTTCCTGATAAATGAAAGTTTATAAGAAACATTTAAACCATAGGCAATATAGAGATGTGAGTGAAAGACTGCAATATATGTGAATCTGCTAACATATAACATATATTTATACCTTAGAATATCTTTTTATTATTATTTTTTTAAGTTAAAGACCCATTTAACTTACATATATATACTCTAAACAGAATCACAATTATTATCAACACCATAGCCTATATACTTAGGTAGGGTATAGGGTAAGTGATTTACTTTGGTTAAATTAAGTGTTAAATAGCTCTATATTATGATAGTAATCATTGCTATAGAGTGTTTGTTCAGTAAAAGGAGTCTCCCATGTCTCTCCAGCTCTTTATTAAGAAAATGCATTTTCAGTGCTCTCTCCTGATTGGCTTAAATTTTGTCACCTACCTGAAAATGTACTATATTCTGTTTACTAAAGAGCTCGAGAGACCCCTGTGACCGAACAAACGCTCTGTAGCAATGATTACTATCAGAATAAAGAACTTTAAAAAAATAAAATACGAACAAACATCACTTACCCTACCTCTAATTTGAATAGCATTTTGTTCTCAATAAATTGTATTGTTAGTTATTTTGCAGAGGATGCATTAAGCTATACATACTAGTTCTGAGTGTTAATTTAACTCTGAGAGAGTAGACTACAATGGACAATACATTTTGTATGCTCTCTGAGTTGAATTACCTCTGAGGATTTGACTGTGTAAGCATGTGGCTTACATATTGAGATTGTCATTGGCCCCTGAGTATTCTCTAAGGTCCCTAGAACATTGGTTCTATACCTTTTCAGACCGCGACCCCCCAAAATAATCATATTTGAACTGGGCACCCCCCACCCCGACAAGCACTTGGAAATGTAGGAGTTGAGGCATTATACATTTTATTTGACTCGGTTTCACGGATAAATATTATGAAAATAGCAGATCTACAAGCTCACAATGCCTTGCGTTGCGAGGCGTTGTGAGCTTGTAGATCGTCTATTTTCAAAAATGTTACCTCTTTCTTATATTATTTGACAATTTGGCCAATGTTTGACCAGTTTTTATATTATAGTGTGTTGATTACTTTTGATGCAGTAATGGTCTTTTTCTTTTCTTTTTTTTAGGTATTAAAAAGGTCTTAAAAGTCCTCAAATGGTCACTTCACTGTTTATCTGGGGATCCCCCAAAAATTCATGTGGGGACCACTGCAAGAACCCTCTATAGCAGTTTTTGAAGTGGCGTCTGAGGACCCTACAGGGACCTTTGAAGGGGTTCCAGGGGGTCGCCAGCAAAATCTGTTAATATGGCATCAACATCAACCCATACAGTATATACATTGGCTATTTGAAAATAGCTGATCTACAAGCTCACATCGCGACACGTTTGTGAGCTTGTACATCTGCTATGTTCAAAGACTCTCAAAAAGGTTTGAAACATTTTGAATATTTTTGATACATACATCTTGTATGGGGGTCCCTGGCAAAAAAATATTTTCAGATGGGGGTCCATGGCCAAATACATGAATTCAGGGGTCCTTGACATGAAAAAGACTGAGAACCACCAGGAATGGGTTGAAAAGTATTTTTACTTGAATGCATGCATTATCCTGAAATCCTCTGCCCCAAATGTTTGGAAAGTTTCTGCAAAACAACCTGTTGAGGCTTTCCGTGCTAATATTATCGACAACCACTCTGTAATGATTCATGAATCTCCAGTGTTGTATCATTGTTTCTACGAACATTGTCATTGTTAAAGTTTTGTGTCCGGGACCCCTAGGGGGTTACAGGGGGGCTGCTAAATCTTGTCTTCTTTTTTTTCTCTCATAAACTAGCATAATCAGCATCCCTAATCTGGGGGAACATTTAATTTTGTCAAAAATAGCATAGCCTGTAGATCAGTTATATTTTCTGTGAAGAGATTTGGTGCAGAGAAAATAGAGCAGACCAAGTACAGAGCCAAGTATTGATTGAGGGATTAAGACATTAAGTGGTTATGTCTGAAAATATACACATTAATAAGATAATGTGTAAACAAACAAACAGAAAACATTTATTGTAGGCTACACAACACTGATGATAGTGCTGAAGTAGCCTATGAAATCTCTTAAAAAGTTTAATAAAGTGTATTTGTTTTGTTGTCTGTTATTATTTTCTTTGTGAGTGTTGTCTGTTTTTTGTTTTGTTTTGTTTGGATGTTGTTTATATCTTACTCTCACTGTTTGGAGATACTCTGTTTATTTGCTTATTTGCTTCAGTAATTGTCTGTACTACCTATGAGTATGTAAAATAACAAAAACGAATAAACAAAACGTTTAAAAAAAAAAAAAAAGTTTAATAAACTGCAATTACATTTTATACAATATGCAGTGAGGGTCCCTGCTTGGTCTCTCCTTCAGCTAAGGGGTCCTACCTGAAAAACGTTGAAGACCCCTGACATATACTTCAAGCCATAGAAGCATCTGCTGGACAGCACACTATGACCCGCCTTCTGGACCACAAGTTTGGTTTACTGTACGGCCATTGGCTACAAGCGAAACGTCCCTGATGCTATTGGCTAAGACGAACGTTGCTCAAAAGGAATGACGATTTTGCTGCTATAACCAGCTGATGCTGAGGTGATGAACACGGAGCCGTTCTGGAGAACTGTTGATGTTCTATCTACATGGATACCTCGCCATCGGTAGGTATATGCCCGTGGATTCCATCCGTTCTGTATGTGCGTGAGTACGATGTTGTGTGTTCGCCTCAGTGTGTGGCCAACTCTTATACGCCACGCGAGGTTTGATCGTTCCATATGATGTTAGTAATAGTCAGTCTTCTCCACATCATCATTTTCATGGACATGATGATGATGATGATGATGCGCTGGGGCTTCATTCACGGACAGGTTCCTCACGTTAGACGACATAATATCACAGCGGCATAAGGCATTTAAAAAGGGCTGCAGTGGCAGCAGTGTCACCTTTTTGTTTGCACGGAAATCTATCTAATAATGGGTGATCATATATGCGAACGCTATTTGTGGATATTGTTGTGCAACAGCACTGTCGTGAACGTGGTCGATCATGTTGTACGTTCTGCACTGGTTACTGTGTGTAGGCTGAGAAGCGCGTGGACAGTGTTGGAATGGATTGGAATGGAATGGAATGGAATGGAATGGAATGGTGGTGCGCTCCGCAGAGCAGGGATGTGAGACGCAGTTTCAGTGCCTCTCTCTCTACCTGTCTCACTCAATCTCCATCTCTCTCTCTTGCCTCTCTCTAGTGTGTGTGTGTGTGTGTGTGTGTGTGTGTGTGTGTGTGTGTGTGTGTGTGTGTGTGTGTGTGTGTGTGTGTGTGTGTGCGCGCGCACGTACGCGCACGCATGCACACACACACACACACACACACACACACACACACACACACACACACACACACACACACACACACACACGCAGAACAGGCGTTCGCATGATCGATTATTATTATTAGGTATATTTGGTTATTGCATAAACCTATGGTGAAAACACTAAGGAAAAAGTCGCTCTCACTGGCTATATAAAAGACGAAGGTCGAATAATGTGGTGAATGATAATCCTAACTGACATTTGTTGCCAGCCTTGCCAGGGGTTATTATTTCTATCCATTCTATCAATATTTCAGTATAGCCTGCAGATCTTTCAACCTTCTTTCCATTTACAAACTGTCTGATCATATGGCCACAACGAGCAGCAGTGTTGTCAACATATGGCTATACATGACTATTGGGTGACATATGCCGTGACAGATTTGTATTGTTACTAGCATTCAGAATGACAGTAATATTACATGAACTAGACCAGCGCCTCGGCCTACTTGGGGCATGTTGGGAAGGATGCAAGTGGGGAATACATACATGGTCATCATACACGTTATGATGACCTTCTCTCTCCTACTTCCCGTACTGTGCCTTCTGTTCTCATCTCAGCCACTTGTCTTCCTTCTCCCCTTCCATCCCAACATTGCTGCCATTATTGTTGCCAGACCCAGAGGGTCGGCCTACGTGAGGCTTTGTCCCCCTTTCGTCCATACATGGGCATAAAAGTCTGTCCACTTTTTGTCCCCCTTTCGTCCATACATGGGCATGAAAGGGACCTCTGAATTTCGTCCCCCTTTCGTCCATACATGGGCATAAAAGGGAATTTATTCTGGGTCTGGCAGAACCAGGTCTCCTGGTCTTGTTTTATCATTCTTTTAGCCATGTTATGGCTTTTGCCCACTTTCTGTTGGCTATGCGGCGTTAAGCGAAGCTCTGCCAATCAGTTAAGCCGACGGTTCGTTTTAGCCAATCAGGGACTTATACTGGTGAGCGGCACAAATGTAACTTGATGCTCCCCTAATCCCTGAAGCCAACGGTTTGGGTTGGCCAATCAGGGAAGCCGATGCATGCAATCTTCCGAACACACTGAGAATTTGTGTGTCCCACTCCAGACAGATATACAAATATTTTTCAGTTCTCGGAAGCCGTAGGTTACCGCTGGTGACCTTGGGGTCATATGAGAGTGAGACACACACAGGCCAAGTTTGAGAAGCTTCAGTCGGACGCTTTTCGCGGTACGAGTCTGCCACAGAGAGACAGAGATTTGGTGAATTAATAGAAAGATGACATTCATGTATCTGTGATTTGTTATGCCCAATCTAGTACACTTTAGGCTAGACTAGTGTCCACAATGGAGGGACTAATGAATCATTTCCTCTCTAAATAGTTTTGGCCAGAAATATGCGTCATCTCATTAAAATCAAAACCATTTTGTTTTGTACAGCCCATTTCCATGCAGCCATTGTAGACATTATTTATCAAGCAAGTAGGCATGCCATTGGCATTGCCAAGATAGGCTTGCTACCATACTGTTTGCTGTAGGCTATATATTTATTTATTTATAAAATATTATATTGATTGAAAAGTGAGTCTAATCACCTTCTCTAAGACAGCAGCAACTCCATTAAACCATTAAGACCTGAGGGCGATTCTACAAAATGTCTTTTAAATCCTAACAGTTTTTGAAAAAACCTATGTTTCTATATGAGTGGTTCTCAAACGTTTTCATGTCAAGGACCCCCAAAATGATATGTATTTGGACTGCGGACCACCATCTCAAAATATTTTGTTTGAGGGACCCCCAGAAGCTAAGATTTGAGTTACAAACATTCACTTTAAATATATATATTTCAAAGATTTGCACAAATCATAGTGTTTTGCCAATTATTTTGGGGCACTTGCAATATCCTCCCGGCCCACCTGTGGGCCCTGGCCCACAGGTTGGGCATCGCTATAGGTTGGGGAATGGGGACACTCACACTACACAGGAAACCACCCACACAAGCACGTTAACCAAATCAACTTGAAAGCTCCCCTGTCTGAAGAACCTCTGAAAACCAAAACTAAGTCTTCATCGACGTTGAATTGTCTCCCAAAGGGAGAATTGGGTCCTCAGAACACGATTTGAAATTATTTGTACATGTTTCACTGTGGCTGTTCTAAACACCAAACAAAGAGCAAAGAAATTGATAAACAAAATATAGAAATAGTTTCAGTCAGTTGAAAACCCACATACCTAGGGTTAGCCTAACCCTTCATAACCCTAACCCTAACCCTTCATGGTTTTCATGCATGGCTTACTGTAATTTACTTTACTTTAGTTGTTTATTTGAGAGGGACAGTATATACAGTATATATTACTGAACAAGTCATTCAATGGCAGTACATACAGTACAGTATTGTACAGTACAGTTAAGTATGCAGAGTAAATGTATTAGGCGTTAGCAAGAATGTTAATTGTCATTCCTAAGTCCCTGACCTATAACAATAAAACAAGATAGCACAGAAGATACAGTATGACAAAATACAATGCAGTGAGTATTAATGTTTGTTTGATTGATTGATTGATTGAATACTTTATTAACAGTTTGCAAAGACAAGCACAGGGAAGTACAGTTCAATTCAAGGTCTGTTAAGAGGATTTTAAACCCAAGAAAGCACTATGCCTTGTTTCCATTGGAGTCCTTTGTACTCAATTCATCGAAACATTTAATGACAAACAAATAAATGAATAAGTTTTAATGTATAATTAGAATTAGAACTTAAAAATAAGCCTAAACTATCGTGGCGTTTAAATAAAGGAGAGTGCGAAAATAGTAAAATAATTTAACATGTGTGAAATTTTAGAGTGCTGCTTTACCAAGTTCCACCTGGACTCTCATCTCTGCAGCATTGTTTGTCCATTTCAGGGTTAGATGCGTGGCTGCAGGGTGAATGTGTGTGGGTGTTGGAATGGGAGTGGATGGAATAGTCTTAGATAGACTAAAGTGTGTGGAAGCCATGTCTTAAAGCCCTGAATGATTTAAATGTGTCGGGAAGCAACTTTACACGTACATGTCCTAGTTACTGTAGCTGCCATCTGTGTCTGCAGCACCACTCAGCCTATGCCAGTGGTTCTCAAAGTGGGGTCTAGGGACCCCCAGGGGTCCTTGAGGGGGTTCCAGGGGGTCCCCAGCTAAATTATTGATAGGAACCAAATGCATAATGGACCCATAAGGGTCCATTCTTAGAGTCATGGGGGTCCGTGTTCTGATATGAATACCAAACTGGGGGGTCCTTGAAATTAAAAAGGTTGAGCATGAGAACCACTGGCCTCTGCCGCACATGATTACGTTCAGGTAATATCTCTCCTGAGCACATTTCTTTCTTTCTTTTTTTAACACATTGCACCTCTGTTTTTGTTTCCTTTTGCTTTTTAGGTGTGATTGTGCGGAGGATCTGGCTGAGAGAACATTTGCGAGAAGGACGGAAATGAGAACCAGAGGGCAATGACAGAGAATTGAGGTTAGGGAGAGAAGAGCTCATGTTGAGGCGGAAACAACCGAGAGAGGGAAACTGAGTCACAGCTGTGGGGGGGGGGGGAGAAAAAAAAGGAAGGCAAGAACCTGGAGGGAAGGCTGGCAGAGAGAGTGATAGCGTGGAAAACACAGAGATGGAGTAGAAGAGGAACGTCGATGGGGCGTGTTCACACCCTTACCAGATGTCTCCCGGACTCCACAGCGGGCGTTGTTTAGCATCCGTCCAATCAGACTGTTTTCAAGCTCTGCCCGTCGCCTGGTCCAAGCAGCTCGTTTCACCTGCTGGAAGAGTCCCTCCCCCCCGGTGATGTGATGAATAAGTTTGAAGTTCTTGGCATTGTGGGAGAAGGTGGGTACAGCTCCACACTGAATGTCTAATATGCATGTACCGTATTGCAGTGGTTCCCAGACAGTGGGTCGGGACCCATTCTTGGGTCACGGCAAAGATTAAATGTCCACTTTTTAATGTTTCCTATATTTAAAATAATGTATTTCAAAAGATTTTCAAAAAGAAATACAACAAATATGTATTTTTCCCCCAATAGTAAAACGCTATTCCATGAAAAAAGAAAGAAAGAAAGAAATATTGAAAATATCAGATCGGCTGTTTTCACCGTTTAAAAAATAAGGCTAAAGTTATTCATTCATAATGTATTTTTGTTAGTGAGTGTTCAGGGGAAACATCACATTTCTCTTTTGGGTCTCAAGCTAAAAAGTTGGGGAACCGCTGCCGTATTGTGTATCCCCCAGTGCCCTTGGAAATCCAGAATGTTCCTTCTGTGACCTGCTGGACACCAGCCACTTCACCATAGGAGCTTAATGAAGGCTGTCCTCCCCCTGGCTGTGTCCTTTGGCTGTGCACAGTACTTTTTACCTGTAGTTCCTTTACAACATTTACCCAGAGCAAGTCTGACCAGTAGTACCACAAAGTATATATTCATATATTTGGCATGAAAACAGTGTTCATGATTTAAAAATGTTTTGCTTGTTTGCATGTGTGCACACATTTGTGTGTGTGTGTGTGTGTGTGTGTGTGTGTGTGTGTGTGTGTGTGTGTGTGTGTGTGTGTGTGGGTGTGGGTGTGGGAGTGATTGGAATGGTGTCCGCAGATGCCTACCAAAAGTCATGCACGTTCTCCTCTACAGCTTATCTAGCATCACATCATTCCTCCTTGATGACTGAGTAATGATGCATTGAGGCCGGGTCAGAGAACTGCTCAGATTGAATAATTGTAAAGTGTTTTAAATGTGGTGCACTCACTCGTCATCACACCAGCTATTCAACCCACCGTTCCCTGGCTGACTCCAGCTAGCAGAAATGACATGCAACCATCTCCTAATCCTAATGCGAGGAGACAGTTAGTGTAACATTGTTTCTTTCCGTTGATGATGATTCACGCTAACGGTGAGCCCTTGTCAGTGTGCATTATTGGAAATGTAGATGCACACAAACAGGACAGTCATAACACAAATTTTAAAGCCACCAGAACGTTTTTTTTTTTAAATTTGTTTTAAGCCTCACTACAGTTTCACTGTGGCGATGACAAGCGTCAGCCTGTGTAGTCAGTGTGTGGACAGGCGCTATATTGGCCTTTACTTCAACTTATCGACGACATCGGTATTGGCAATTGTGCAGCCGATGTGTCCCGATTAGTAACCACTTTCAACCTATTTTGGGCATGTCATTAAAGGCAAAATGTTTCAAAATGTCACTTTGAAACCGTGGTGGAAGGTAACTACGTACATATACTCAAGTACTGTCCTTAAACACAATTGTACTTTTATTTTACTTAAGTAAATAGTATATATATATAGATATACATAAATATATCTATTATATATGCCCAACTATACCTCACATTTTCACTTTTTTGTCTGTCTGACCCCTTTCCACCTTTTCTCTTCCTCTCTCTTTCACCTCCCTGGCTTCATGGTACAGGAGCATATGGAGTGGTGCTTAAGTGCAGACATAAGGTAATGTATCATTTATTCATAGCACAGATTGATGCCTGATTTGCTTATTTCAACCTTGTGCTAAGGTTTCTAATATTAATGAAACTGCTCTGATGTAGCTTGTCTGCAGTTCAAAGTGTTAGAACCTTTAGTTAGGGCTGGGCAATTAACCGAAAATATATCAAATATATCATATGTTTGTTGTTTCTTCTTATATATATCAACAAATCAAATAGAAAAGTACATTTGTTATAGAATCTCAATCTAAATATATATCTCTAGATTTTCATCTCATAACGTGTTGCATCGTGACGTATTGTGAGTTTGTAGATCGCTATTTTCGCTATATATGTATTAATTGTTCATTCATCGTAATCGAGTAGAAGACATATATATGTGCTAGAATATTTGAACCTTTCGTTAAGAAATCTCAAACTGGTTTCAGTTCATTCACATTTTGTGGTGCATGTCAAATAGTATGTAAATCCAAACACTGACAGGCAGAGGTTCAGAGTATAATTGGTAGAATGGACACTTATGTTTTTACACAAAGAATAGCGACTAACTCTCATTTTGATTAATTTTCTATGTTATTGCAAGTAATCTAGTTCCATTCCGTTAATCAATGTTAATATAGTACTTGGTAGCTGCCAAGCAGTGTTCCTAAAAATTATACAGCAGCCAAATTGTTCTTACTGATAAAAAGCCAACTGGTGTCGACTTCTGCCCTCTTATCTCACTTCCACAGCTCATAGAAAATTAATGGAAATGTTTTTGATTATTTTATTTATTTATTTATTTTTTCAACAGTTGCTCATGGTGTGGATGCTTGTAGTACTGATTTAAAGTTACAATAATGCAGGTGGCTTCTGGCTTTTCATGGGTAGAACTGAGAGATTGAAAACAGAACAGGTTTCATTACTCGAGTCATAGTCAAATCCACTCTTTGTGGTACTGTGGTGCACGGACGCATTGAATTCACGACAAGAGCCACAACATACAGTATAGATGATAGTCAGTGTAGTAATCGAAGAATGAAGTAAATGGCTTTTGACATTTATTTTTTTGACAGAAATACCAAGACTCAGGGGCAGTGTTTTGTTTTTTACGTGAGACTTTAGTACTCTACAGCAGTGGTGGTCCAGGGACCCTCAGGGTTCCCTGAGGGGGTTTGAAATGGACCTTACAGTTCTGTAACTGAGAGTATTCAAAATTGATCCATTTGGTTCCATTTGTACACTCTCAGAGTTATGGTGTCTTTGAAATTAAAAACATTTGAGAACCACTGCTCTACAGTAACTTTAGTAATGGTTTAATCAAGCTGGCTCGCATAACAGACCTCTAAGGGCCACCATCAGTCAGTCACAGTCCTTTCAGGACTCATGCAGAATCTGAGAAAACCTGTATTTTAAGATGCGGAATGTGCTGTGCAACTGACATCGTCAAACTTGTCTCATATCAGCTTTCTACATTTATTTTTGGGCCCTTGCTGAAAAGCAGATGTTAGATGTGTATCCCATTTATGCTCTGATTAAAGTCATTGTTATTTTTAGCGTTATATTTTTATGCTTCACCACTAAATGGCTTAGGACTGGAGTTTGCATAAAACAAACACTAATATAAAGTGTGCATGATTGTGCCACTGCCTGGATTTATGTGGATGTTTAAGCTTATTAAAATAAGGACTATGGTATGGATTCCTTTGTGTGTGAGCGCTGATTGCTGAACATATACTATATTTTAGCTACCAGGCCTTCTTTTCAACCAATCATAGCCTGGATTTCTGTTACTGGGCAGCTGGTAGCTAAATGGCTAACATCCTGTAGTATTGTGCATGCTTATGTATTTTCATTCAATCGGAAAAAATATTGTTAGGTTGAGTCATATAACTCAACTGAAAGGGTATTTGTTGACGTTTAATGGAAGATGAGTCATTCAAATGACCGTACAATGGAAAAGCCCTTTGCGAAAGATGATGAGTGGTCCCCAACCAAAGGAAAACACACAACAGTGGTTTTGTATTAGCCAAGCAGCATAGACAAGGCAAGGCAAGTTTGATGTATAGCACATTTCAACAACAAGGCAATTCAATGTGCTTTATACAAAACATTAAGAGCATTAAGACACATTATAAAAGAACACAATAAAATATACAATGCACAGGCGCAGGTGTAAAGTACCTGTCCACCACCGTGGAGTCTAGGGCTTTGAATGCATCCAGTTTGGCCGAGCGTCTGTAGGAACACAATGGGCCCGGGCACATGACATCAGTTAAGATTTGGGGGTTAACTCCGCCCACTCTCGACGCCATTTTCCTTGACGACTAGTTTGACGCGTAGTAACGTCTGTCTGTAGTTCTATGCTTCTTGTCGAGCAAGCAGCAAGTAGTCGTGACGGTGGTATCTTAAATACAATGAGATTGAGCTAACAGTTAAGTTTTGTTTCTTTATGTGTCCAGTCGGAGAAAAGTTGTCTATAGCGTGGCTGAGTAAACAAGGACTTGTTTGTCTCTGTCAGACGGATCCCATGTATTTCCAGAATAACAGAGATAACACTTGCAGAAAGGTTGTTATTTTGAGAGAGAAATGTCCCGCAATGTGAATACATTTGTACATGTTTTATTTTGATGGTAACTGTTGTATAATAATATAAATATTGGCACTGCTTCCTTATTTATAACTGTCGTCAGTGCGTCACAGCCACGTCAAACTAAATGGTGACGGGAATTATGTCACCCTGGGCGAGCCTCCGCCCTACGCCCGCTCCCTATTGGCTGTGTGCAGGGGAAGGGGAGCTGGGTTGGTAGGGCAATCTTTGTTGCTGCACGTACTCAGACTGCAACAGACAGTGGCGTTTGTAGCATTCATGGTGCCCCCTATGGTTGGAAGTGAAATTGCTTTTGGATCTGCATTGTTTAGAGGCCCCTCAATGTGTGATTCAAATTCGGGTGAATCGGACGCTGCTTTCATGATGAACCACTGTTCTAAACACTCACCAAAGCATCTGTTGAAATAAGAGACAGAACACTCAGATCTATGACTGGAGAGCACACTGAACCCAGTGAACCCACACAAACACACTAACATGCTGGACAGCAATGCCCGAAAAGTCACATAGCGTTAAGGAGAACTCTCATGTTACAGTACACTTGACATTCTCTTGTGCCTGAAATTCCCCTGTGGGATCAATAAAGGTATCTACGTATCTATCTATTGCCATTTTCCAAAGCATACCGTTTGCAAAGACGGATACGGTACAGTATGAAAATGAGACTTGAAACTCGCTTGAGATCGTTAATCCGACACACTACATGTCGTTGTACGTCATTTTATATATACCATGGATAGTATATCAAAATGACATTGTAGTTGAATTTTAATTTTTTTATTGCACAGATTGATTTGAAAAGCATGACTGAAAATATGATTGAATTTAGAAAATATGAAATTCCATGACTCCATGACTCAACTGCAAAGCACAGCAGAGGTAGCCTGGGTGCCAGCCTGCTTCGCTACGTTCGGTGGATTTTTTTTTCTCTCTGCGCTTCTCAGTCTGGAATGCCTCCTATCTCCAGGAGGCGGGACACAGCAGCCAAGGTTCGAAACCTACCGTGGCTTCTGATTGGTCTGTGGTGCGGGGCGGGACAAAAAAAACGGTGTGATCGTTTTGATTCGTCATTCGTTTGAACAACATCCAATCAGCAACGACGTTGCCTAACGTAACATATGTAGTTCCAGTGTAGTTCTACAAGACGAGTCAATCGGGGGCATTCCAGACTGAGAAGCGCAGAGAGAAAAAAAAATCTGCCGAACGTAGCGAAGCAGGCTGGCACCCAGGCTACAGCAGAGGGTGGCATGAACATCCCAGGAGCTTCCCTCCATCCAGGATGTATACAACATGCATCCATCTCTTGTTTTTCCCCAGAAATGTTGAGATCAAACAAGTTTAACCGGGTCATATTCTGGGCTGTTCTGACTTGATGTTGAGAATTTCATAAATTTAAGGGTTGGTCTAAGGAAGGATTGGGATGTAAATCTTGGCAGGTAATAAAATATACATCTGCCGAATAATACATCCACTCTGCAAATATCTTTTTCTATGAACCAAATGGTTTTATCATGCAGTATGTTTGTGCCATTTTGGCTTCACAGTGTGAATATAAGGTCAATAATGTATTACTTGGCAGCCACAATTAGTTTAGCTGAATACTGCCTTCGGCTCTTAACACTCAATAAGGGCACTTCAAATCAAACTATGATTGGAACTCTCAGCATGTGTTTTATTCGATCGAGTTTGGCAAAACTTTGTGTTTTTCTGCATTTAAAAACCAATGAGTTCAGAGCAATTGAATGAAGGATATACTTCTACTGAGTCTAATGACTCATTGATGACTCTAAGCGTCATCATAAACTATAGATGTTAGAGTATTTCTCATCATAGATGAACACCACAAAGAAGATTATATTGTTTTTAAACAAAACGTTGCTTAGAAATCAGTCTTGGAATCTTGGACAATATTTTGGACAAGCAGTTAACATCACCCAAAATAAAATATGAGTGTCAACATGGAAATGCATTACGACAGAAATATTGTCCTCATAACCTAAAAAATACATGCAACATAAGCAAGCTCGCCACGCCTCTAGCTAAAGAAAGGCATGTTATGCCATTAAATTTTCAGTCTGTTATGAAATAATTATTTTATTCTTGGAAGGACTTAGTAGGCCTACAGTCTGTTTGTGGACCAATGTTAATAATTTAACAGCACACAACCTCACAATAAACTACCGTACTAGTTGTAATTGCTCTTTTTCTTGAAAACGTATTTAACATACTGTACAGTAGTAATCGCTATTTATTTCAATTTTGAGTGTAATAGTGCATATAGATGAGAGAACAGAGAACCATGTATATTCTGCACTTTCTATGAATTGTGGCTGTCATTTGAAGTATCTTGGGGACAGGAGAGCCACATCCTTATACTGTAAGAACTGTGGATGACAACCTCAGTCTAGAATCTACATAATCAAGATAGCAGTGTTATATTAACGCAATATAGTATCGTTAAAGTCAGTGTTTTCAAATACATTTTCAATGGATCATGCAGTCATGTTAGCATGGCTGAAGCCCATATCTCTTTTACATGTATTTTAATTAAATTTTGCCGGCACCATCAGTATACTGCCTTACTTTACTTGCATTTAAAATGTTCAAGTGATTTAACGGAAGCATGACACGGTGACAGACTTGTGTCATGTTGTGTCCATATGACATGTTTCCCTGCGTATAGCCAGAGAACACGGGGATAAAAGCTGTCTACCTTTGCTGGAAGAGAGAAATAAATTGTACCTTTCTCTGCTGAAAGCAGGGCAGAAAGGAAAAGGGTGGCAGTCAGACAGAAAAGCGGAGCTCTGCATGTGTATGTGTGGGTGCCTGCGCACACACTTACGCATTTTTGTGACATAGAGGGAGGGGAGGGGGTATTGGTGCTAAATGGGTCACTCTGACAGTAGTGGAAAGGAGACCTGTATGGAATAGGAATAACATAAGAAAAGGATTCCTCCTCATATTGGCCTAGAATCTACTAGGCTACACACTTGATTAGAATAGGATAGAATGGGCTCCAGATTTTGTTTTCATTATTGCCCTATTTTACAACAAATGGTAAACAATATAAATATTAATATCAAGTATGCTACTGTGCTGTACTTCCCAATGTATGCTAGTATTGCTGCATATTTCTATTTAATTTGTGGTTGTGTGAACCCCTTAAACTCTAAATACTTCGTAGTTGACCGGATTCTCAAGGGCCCTACATAACAATATACTAGGCCAACTCTTGTTTTCACTCTACAAAAAACATCTGGGGACCCCCCCCCAGAATCATGTGTTGACCCCCCTGGGCGGTTCCACTCCCAACCCACAGGTTGAGAACCTCTGAGCTAACCGATGCACTGCTAGCAAAGAGGAATGAGGTGTCACTTCTCTTTGAGCAATCATTATGTGCTCTAGGGTTTTGAGCATTATGAATCCTTTGAATTTAAACAGAGGCAGTTGGTGCCCAACATCCTACCCAAAGAGTGCTATGACATCAACAACCTTAGATATTGATGAATACATTGCTGGGGCTCAACATATAACAGTAGCCCCTTAATGTATATTGACTTCTTGCAGAACTACAGTTCCGGTTTTATCTGCTTGAACTACTTACCTATTTCCATGGCTTGTATTTGCTATTGCGTATTGAAAATGTGAAGCTGTATCCATTTTGTGTTACCTGGTGATCTAAAGCATGTGTTTACATCAGTGGAACATTAGCAATTTATGCTGGCTTTGTTGGTTACAAAGGCAAATCAATGGAGGTCACTGGAGGCTATAAAAAGAGATGAGGTACACAGTAAAATCATCAGTGTTCATTTATACATTTTTAACTCAGAGAATGTACAAATGTAACCACATGCACCTGTAAATGTACACTGAGGATTTTACTGTGTAGAATGCACTCACACACTGTACACTGTGTAAGCAGCACTCCCCTTTGACATTTCTCACGCTCAATGACAATTACAGTATAATCCCACCCTGGGGTTTAATTGTTGTTGGTGTCATTATCCCACCTTGATTTCTGTTTAATCACTGAAACCCTGTACTTAGTTGACCGGATTCCCAAGGGCTCTATACTTTGCCCTATGCTTTTTAACACTAAACAACTGTGCCGAAAACGAGCTCAGAACTCAAAACGTGAGTTGTAGATTGGCTAATTTAGCAACGTTCTGCCCCAGAATAGGGATGCTATAGGGTTCAAGTGGTTATGAAAAGAAACATCCTGTAAATCATTGGCTCTCAAAGTGGGCTCCGGGGACCCTCAGGGGTACTTGAGGGGGTTCCAGGGGGTCCCCAGCTAAATGATGGGTCTGTAACTCTGAGAGTGTACAAATGGAACCAAATGGACCCGTAAATTAACATTGCTTTTACAATATAAATTGGGGTCCCAGAGATACAGTATAAATGCCATTTAATGGGGGTCCGTAGCCTTAATGCATGTCAAACTGGGGGTCCTTGAAATGAAAATGGTTGAGAATCACTGCTAGAGCCGTAAAAGATCTTCTCTTATGGGGGTCCCTGGCTTATCTTTTGAAATGGGGGTCCGCCGGCTAATAAGTGTCAATTTGGGGGTCCTTGACATGTTTGAGAACCAATGCTGTAAATATATCTGAAAACAAGACATCAGTAGAAATGTGAACGACCTCTGCAAAGCGACATGGTGTGATGCGGTACAGTATCTGTGGGTTGGTTTGTTTATGCCAGAGCCCTGCCTCCTGGCCAGTGTGCTGGCTCTCACAGTGTGGTCCTTGTTGACAGGGACAGTGAGTTCTAATCCTGTTGTCTGACCCCTCTTGTCTGTCAACAAAAGGACAATGGCTCTGCAGAGGAGCAAGAGACAACAAAGAAACCAGAGTGAGACAGGCCTGTATGTTGTAATCCCCTTGTATCGAGCTACAGTGAAGGCCTGTGTGGTCCAGAATGAAGATGGATCCATTCAAACAGTCAACAGCTGTCAACAACTTGCCCTCTTTTGCTCTTGAAATGAGTGTTACTGCCATCTTGTTGCTAGACACGTTTAAAGGTTTTCAATCTTTTTTCTTTTTTTTTCTAAAGGAACGTTCATTCAAAGAGTAGAGACGGGTACCAGTGTTGATTTTCACGGAACATTTTGATGTAGTTTTAGTCATAGTCTTTTGAATAACATTCCATTTAGTTTTAGTCATATTTTAGTCATCTGAAATGTTACATTTTTTGTCTAGTTTTAGTCTACTAAATATCAAAGATTATAGTCGACTAAATCTACAGTTGATTTAGTCGACTATAATGTATTTTGGTGGTGCCTTGATGGTGTCGTAATGGGTGATTTTACACTTGGTTGCATGCTGAAAATAGCCGATCTACAAGCTCACAACGCCACGCAGTGCGACGCCCTGCAAGCTTGTAGATCTGCAATTTTCAGAGCGCAACACCCGAACGCAACCAAACATAAAATGACTTGTCTAGTTCTACTGGATCTCTTCTCCCTCACTAACATTTTAGTCTAGAGTTTATTTGTTTTTTTATTTGTTGCCAGTATATTTAGTCTTAGTTTAAGTCATCATAGCTTAGTTTTTATATGGTTTTTATTTAGTTTTCTTCAGAGAAAAAAGGTAGTCGACGAACAGTTTTCGTCATGGTTTTAGTCGACGAAATCAACACTGACGTGTACACATGACATTGTATTCAAGTTACAAAAATATAACAACTCTTTGGTTTTATATGTTCTCCCACAACTCCCTTCCACCCCACCCCAGTCCTCCCCAACCACCCACCATCCTTCCCCACAAGGCCGGACATACAAACTACAATATATATACACGTATAAAATGGGTACATCGTTTAAAGAAAAGGTTTTTAATCTCATCTCGGTCTGTCTGTCTGTGTTTCGTGAAAAGCTCTTGTGTGTCTGCGGCTATCGGGGGGGTAAACATGATGTGATCCTCGTAATGCTAGCTTGTAACCATAGAACTCCAAGTTTGGGTTACCTTTTCGGCGGCAGTGGCTCAGCAGGTAGAGTGGTCGCTTGGGGTTCGATCCTCCTTCTGGCTTAGTATTGAACTGTCTCGAGCCAGACACTGAACCCCTAAATGCTCCCGATGAGCAGGTTGGTCACGTAACGACGTAACGACGTATATTGTCATCTTGTACATCTGTAGAGCTACTATTCTCACTATTATTGAAAGTATTGGTGCAAAGCAGTCTTGACTGAATCCGACCATAACCCACATTGTATTTAAGCTAGGAAAGCATCTGTGTCATTTTTGATTTTCGCATTGGCTATTCAAAAATAGCAGATCTACAAGCTCAACATTTTTGAACAATCTTGAAAGTGTGACAATCTTCAAACTACTGATTTAGAAGGCATTTGTAGAATCGGCCTCAGGTTTTAATGGGTTAAAACTCCAGTGTTCTTGGCTCCCAGTCCAACACAGCCTTTGGGACACAGTAGCAGCAAAACAACCCAGCCTCATGGCAAACTCAGCAAGGTCAAGGTCAATCATGTGCACAAGCAGCAGTAGAAAACGTTACTATGCTGGCAAGGCAGCTTAAGTAAATGTGCTGTTTATTTTGTTTGTTTGTGTTTGCCCTACGGTGAAACGTTTTCTGGGTAAAGCACTGGTACATAGTGTGACTTGGAATTGATTGCAGGTAACTTGGACACAAATTCACAAAAATATTTGATGCACACTGCACCAAGTGGGCAGAAAATATATCTCACTCCCTCTGACTTTCAACTCTTATTCTATTAATAGTATCTAACTCTGACATCCATGCCGACCTTCTGTCACTTTCTGGCTTTCTCTCACTATGTCTCTCTGTCTCTCATTCAGTACCTAGATGGGTCAGTGATGTGTAATGGTTTATTTTTCGTGATTAAGTATATATGTATTCATGTGTACTGTAGTTGATACTCACTTTGTCTCACAGGAAACCAACGAGCTGGTGGCCATTAAGAAGTTCAAAGACAGTGAAGGTGAGTAAAGCCTGATTTAAAAAAAGAAGTTAGATTACTTTTCATTAGTTATAAAATCTTATAATCTTATAAAATCATAAAAGAGAAAAAATGGTTACTTACACCAAAAGCCAAAAACAACAAATACGTTTGTGTACCTCTTAGCTGCCACTCGCTTGAGCATGATAAACACAAAAACTATTTAAAATTATATTTTTAGTTGTAATGAGGCTGTTTGTAAGTATGTCACAATTTGTCCACCAGAGGGTACTGAAGCGACTCATCTATGCACACCTAACTTACAATTTACAATTTAAGCATTTAGCAGACGCTCTCTATTCAGAGCGACTAACAGTAAGCAAATGCATAGAGACAGTGTAGTGCCTCAGTAATCTAGGTTTATATAATAGGTAAACCAAGAACCTTGCATCAGTCTAAACGGTATAATATAAAAATCAAAAAAATCTGTACATTCATTGCAACTATAGAAACTGCTGTTGGCGTGTTCTCTCCTCCGCGTCATCAGTGCCCATACCCTAGGTGGGTTTGGCGAAAGGGCCTTTCTGTGTGGAGTTTGCATGTTCTCCCCTTGTCCCCTAGGATAGGTAACCTCACAAAAAAAATGCAATAATCCAGGTCTCTTTACTGCCTCCCCCTGGTCCGCCGAGACGCCTGAAGGAACAACGTGTTCCTTCCACACGCTGCGTCCTACCGGGGAAACTCCCCCCTGTCAGGTGATAAGAAGCGGCCTGCTCACTCCTCATACATTGAAGGAAGCATGAGCTGCAGTTTGGGGCTCTCCCCATGCTGGCAGAGGGAGAGTAGCGCCCAGGATTACAGCTTAGGTTACAGAAATTGTGGGATAACATTTTAGAAAATAAATAATATCTAAATTACATTTTAACCTTTGCATAAGACTCCATGGTCGTCAAGGCTAGGTCAAACGCTACGGGTTAAGGTGGAGTCTGAAGAGGTGAGTCTTCAGATTACGGTGGAAAATTGGCAGTGAGTCTGCAGTTGTAACTGCAATGGGGAGTTTGTTCCACAGTTTGGGAGCCAGAAGAGAGAAGAGTCTGGGACGTGTGGAGCGTTGTCTTGCCTTGCCTTGTTACCTTGTGGTCAATGAATGAGTAGACTAGTGAAGTAGTGACCTATTTTGCTGCTACGATGCCTGAGTGAATGAGAGAATGTGTGATTCAAGCAATAGAGCTCCTATTATGTTTTCCTCTCTTCTCCCCACAGAAAATGAGGAAGTTAAAGAGACCACACTTCGGGAGTTGAAAATGCTCCGCACACTGAAGCAGGACAACATCGTTGAGCTGAAGGAAGCTTTTCGTAGAAGGGGGAAACTCTACCTCGTCTTTGAATACGTTGAAAGGGTCAGCATTACTACATTTCAGTGTTTGTGTGTGTGTGTGTGTGTGTGTGTGTGTGTGTGTGTGTGTGTGTGTGTGTGCGCGCGCGCATGTACGCACGCACGCAACGTATATGCTAGCGGGTAGTGCGGCCGTAAGATACCGTTTGGGGACAGCGCCAGCTGCCTTGTGGTAAATGGTAAATGGTAGATGGTGCATTTATATAGCGCTTCTATCCGAAGCACATTACATTGATTGTGGCATTAACCCATTCACACACACATTGATGGCGGAGGAAACCATGCAAGGCACCAACCTGCTCATCGGGAGCAATTAGGGGTTCAGCGTCTTGCTCAAGGACACTTCGACACTAACTCTAGGGGAGCGCCCCAGCCCGGGATCGAACTGGGAACCATGCGGTTTTCCAGTTCACTCTACCCGGCCACTGGCCACTCTACCCCTGAGCCACTGTATTAACGGGTAGCGGGTAGTGCCAAGGGATAGCGCAGGACGGAAAATAGGGCCCATGATGCTGATCAGCCTAGTATGCAAGATTGTGTGTGCGCACACACACACACACACACACACACACACACACACACACACACACACACACACACACACACACACACACACACACACACACACACACACACACACACACACAGAGACACACAGGGACGAATGCATGATCTCCTGACGGAGATAATGTACAAAGGACAGGTCATCATCCTCTCTTCAACAAATCATACTTGGTGTTTAGTACTTTTTTTGTCATGTCCATACAGTTAACATTGTGTCGATGCCTTACAGAACATGCTGGAGCTGTTAGAGGAACTTCCCAATGGCGTCCCGCCTGATAAAGTACGCAGTTACATCTACCAGCTCATCAAGGCCATCCACTGGTGTCACAAGAACGAGATCGTACACAGAGGTGAAGAATCATTCTCATCCTGAAAATCGATATGATGCATGTGACAGATATTCATACCTAGTTTTCCATGGTTGTCCACTGAACTTGCACAATGCCATCTAGTGCAGTGTTTCCCAAACACAGGGTCGTGATCCATTTTTGGGTCACAGATGTGTTATGGACATGAGTAAATTATTATCTCAAAATGTTTTCAAAAGAATTTCAGAAATTAACAAATATCGATAAATCAAAAACAAACTCTTAAGAAATAGTGAAAATAGCATATCAACAAGTAAAATGCATCGCATCATGACATGTTGTGAGCTTGTAGATCAGCTATTTTCACTAATTAAATAGGGCTTTAAATTATACATTTTAAATGTATAATTAATACGTTTGGGCCACAGGGAGACACCAAATTTCTCTTGGGTCTTGAGCTGAAAAATTTGGGAAGCACTGCATGGTTGTATGGTTGCTCTATGGTAGCGCTTGAGGAAGGGGACAGGTTGTCTTGCTCACTTTTTTCAACCATTTCTTCCCAGTTAATCATAAGCTGGCACCTCTAACCATTATAGAACAGCCGCCCCCATATTATACATATTTGTCAGGGTATGACTAAGGAAGATGGGTATGTCTATGTAAGTTGCATAGTAATCTCTAATTAGAATAATATATGGAGTATAATGGGGTAGTGATGGGTAAGAAGTTGTTGGAAATATGTATTATTTTTTACCTTTGTCTCTCCACAGACATCAAGCCTGAGAACCTCCTTATCAGCTCTGAGGACGTTCTCAAACTCTGTGACTTTGGTAAGTCCACAACCTCATCATCTTGAGCTCCTAAAAAATATTTTAATCAGCGAGGCCTATATGTATGGTACAGTATATACACAATCATCTTTGAGATCTCTAGTGCCTGATTCATAAAAGTGTTTGCCTGGAAGGAGATCCGTTTTTCAAAAACGAGAACACAGTTCACTTGTTCACATAGACAATCTTTTTTAAATTATTATTTGAGCTATTTGCATTCATTCTACATATGCAGAGTTTTGGAATACCTTCAGAAAACATTTAATTGGCTTTGCATCCTTGATTTATATTAAAATGGACTCATTACACAACACCAATTTAAAGCTCCAGTGCAGTGATTTCTTGGACTTCCTATCCTTAGTTAACAAATATCCAGCGTTGGAGCTTCAGCACCCAGCATCAAAGAAGACATCGAGATTTTGGCTAGTTTGGCAAGTTGATGGCTGGCTTTTGTCTGACAGACTGTGGCGACCATTCAGAGCATCCATATTTAAAACCTTGGGGAAATGTCATCTTTTCCACAAAGCTTGCAGTTGTAACAAGGCAACCTAAAAGTGTGCATAGTTCAGCCACTTCAGCACTCTCTGGTGGACAAGTTTGCATACAGAGTGACGTACATACACAGATGGACAAATCATTCTGTGAACTTTATATTAACAATTCCTTTGTTAAATTATACAGCAACATTGAATGTGTGATAATGCAACTCTCATTGCACTGGACCTTTAAAGCATGGTTACAATTATCAGTCCTATTTGTAATAAGGGTGAGAAAATTAGTTCCATTCCACCCTCTTGTTATCAGGACAATTTTAAATAATTAATTTAAATAGGCCTACTTTTCTAAAATGTTCAATACATGGATTAACTATCAGTGATGTAAATAAATAGCTGTGTATTTCACAATATAAGTCATTGGTATTTACAAACTACCAATATTTGTACAAACAGACATGCTCACTCCTGGACTAATCAGAGTCACTGGATGCATTTGAAGATGGGCATGGGGAGTAATTAAGGGGGATGTACTGTCATAATTCAGAATTCCAACAAAAGACACTGGTGTTTAAAAACTGTAATGACAGGAAAGAGGCAGAGGAGAAAACGAAACAGTGAAATCAGTGTGGACAGGGCATCAAGGTCACTGTGGCCTCAGGGAAGATCATATTTTGAAGGGCATGAGGCCAAACTGAGGGGCCACACATGGCCTTCATGGCCTCCATGAAATTTCTACCCTGGTGTCAGGGACCGAGTTGGTCGGAAGGAGAGACACAGGGAAAACTTTGTTGGTTTTAAAACATTGTTCTCTTTTTTTATTTCTTTTCTTTTTTCGTTGTTGCAAATCAATGTTTTAACAAAACAAATGTGCTCAACACAAAGGAAATTAAACTAAATAACAAAACAAACTGGGACTGAACAACACAACTGAACTGAAAACTTAACTAACCAGAATGACACAGGAGGTGGACATATATAGGGACGGGTCAGACCACTGTTAATACAAAAGGGGGAAAAGACAAAGACTACAATTGAAACACACACTCAAAACCCCTGCCCCACCCCATGGTACAGAGGGACTGTGGTGCAGTCCAATTTCTCCAATTAGCTGTAGATCTGGAGCAGCTGATCCCCATTGCTTTGGCCAGCCCATCATGCCCATGTATGTTAGTCAGCACCTCCCACAGAACTGAACTCAAAGAAACTCAGTCAAATCAAATGCAAATAAACTCATAGAAAAACAAACAATAAATTATGTAATTTCAACTTGTTAATAATGTCCAGCTTAAAATAAACACACTAAATATATAAATCAAAAGGAAGAGTTACCATACATTATAGTCTATGTGTGGCTGCTGAGTCAGCCATCACACCTGGTAAATACTTTTTCTATTTTCTGTGAAGTACTGCACATTATTATGGACTGCAGGATATGCTAAGATATATTACACACCGAAGAATAATGTTTTTTAAAAGGCTATATGGTTCCGCTAAAGAACCATTGTATTTAGCGAATGCTTCTTCATATTCTTCATATGGTTCTACAGAACCTTATTTTGTGAAAGTTCTTGAAATGGTTCCTCAAAAAAACATTTTAAGGCAACTTTAACCACTTAAACCCTAGCATCCCAATTCTGGGCTTGTCTTAACGGGCAACTATTCACCGAAAATATCAGATCTACGTATGCATATAGAACCATTAAAAGAAATGGTTCTTTAGCGGACATTGGTATGATGGGTTCTTTCTGGAACCAAAAATGGTTCTTCTTCTAACCTATGGCATCACTCTGAAGAACCAGTTTCGGCTCCAGTCGGCAGTGGCACCTTTAGTGTTCTGTGTGTAGTAAGACGTGAATAATTGTGTTGTTTCTCATTGCCCTGACTCAGGCTTTGCTCGCAACCTGTCAGAGGGCACTGATGCCAACTACACTGAGTATGTGGCTACAAGGTGGTACCGCTCACCTGAGCTGCTGCTGGGGTGAGTGTGTGTGTGTGTGTGTGTGTGTGTGTGTGTGTGTGTGTGTGTGTGTGTGTGTGTGTGTGTGTGTGTGTGTGTGTGTGTGTGTGTGTGTGTGTGTGTGTGTGTGTGTGTGTGTGTGTGTTCTTGTATTACTCTAGTTGTGGGGGCACAATGGCCCCACAAGTGTAGTAGAATTTGATAAATAGACATTGTGAGTGCAATTTACTTGGTCCTCGCTGGAGATATGGTTGTTTTATGGTTAAAGAAAGATTTGGGGAGTTAGGCTTACCATTAGGAAAATAATCATGTTGGAGTAAGGGTCAGGATTTGGCATTTAGGTTTAAGGGTTGGGGTTGGTGGATTTAAACTAAGGTGTCTTGCACCGAAAATACAGTTCTACAAGCTTGTAGATCAGCTATTTTCGGCTTTAGGGTTAGGATTGAAAAGGACATTCATTCAATTGCCGTTCTAAAATGTTAGTACGGCAATTATAACGGCAAGTATATTAATACAAATGTGTGTGAGTAGTGAGTGTGCGTGCAAGAGTGTGCGTGTCTGTATGTGTCTGGGGTGTATCGTGCATGCACAGAAGTTCCATAATTCAGAGTGTGTTCGTTTTACCTATCTCTCATCTCACTGCTCATCTTCAGTCTCTCACACTTCATGGCAACACCATCAGCTACAACCGAGTTAGCATAATGAATCAGGTATTTGCATAAAGCATGCATCACCGCACTGTACTGTACACGCTGTCCCGAATAACGTGTCACATGCTGCTTTCCTAGGTTTGAAACGATAAGTAAAAGACTCAGAGCTGCGTCAGTGCCGCAACTTGAATGTCCATTCTGGCTTGGAGACAGCTGAGCGTCATCTAGGCTCACTGCCGTTCAGTGGTGTAAAGTAACTAAGTACGTTTACTCAAGTACTGAACTTAAGTACAATTTTGAGGTACTTATACTTTACTAAAGTATTTCCAAATTTCAATACTTTTACTTCTACTCCACTACATCTCAGCAGCAATTATTGTACTTTTACTCCCCAACAATTATTTGAAAACTTTAGTTACTAGTTACTTTGCAGATATAAATGATTACATAATAAAACATACATTAACCACTTAAGCCCTATTTTATACTGTACCTAGGCTATTTGAAAATAGCCGATCTACAAGCTCACAACGCGTGGCATCGCGACGCGTTGTGAGCTTGTAGATCTGCTATTTTTAAACATTTTTGTACTTTTACTTTTACTTTTGGTACTTTAAGTACATTTTGATACCAATACTTTTGTACTTTTACTCAAGTAAATGTTTTATTCAGGACTTGTACTTGTAACAGAGTACTTCTACATTGCAGTATTGATACTCTTACTTAAGTAAAACATTTGAGTACTTTTTCCACCACTGCTGCCGTTTGCCTGATTTAGTCAAATACCCAGGAACATTTATTGAGACAGCGTTTGAATGCCGCCCACTCAAATACTCTCTCCCTCCCAACTTCACTGATCTTTTCTGCCTCTGCTCTCTCAGCTCTCTCTCCTCGTCATCTCTCAGCCACACTCCTCTGTTCCTGAATGCCTTGAAATCGCCATGTTCATCGGTGACAGCCAGTCAGCCATCACCACCACCACCACTAACATCCCTGTTCATCCCCCCCCCCCACTATTATCTCCTCTTGGACTTTACGTGTGATATGACATAAAAGTGAGATGCACCTGTGTATGTAAGCTCATTACAGCCGCCATTCTCATCAGCACCCTGTCACGCATTACCACTTAATTGGCAAAATGATCCTCTGTTCTGATCAGAGATTTGCTGAACCTAACACTCCACCATCCACTCCCCCCCCCCCCCCCTCTCTCTCTCTCTCTCTCTCTCTCTCTCCCAGTGCTCCCTATGGCAAGGCGGTGGACATGTGGTCAGTGGGTTGTATCCTGGGGGAGCTGAGTGATGGGCAGCCCTTGTTTCCTGGTGAAAGTGAGATAGATCAGGTTGGTGATAGATGGGGCTATATATACGCCAAAGATCGGAGACGCTTGCTGACTAGGCGGGGTTTTGAACTGACAGCATAGCATAAAGCGCTTGATTTATAAACCTACCGTAAGTAACACTATATCAAAGTGCTGGGCTTAAACTTAAAGTATGTTTCTTGTAACAAAACAGTATTAAAGATGGCACTAATACGCCGTCGTATGCTTCTCTTTAGCTTGGGAACTTTCTGTCATAAACTGCGCTCTCTGTCATACGCTGTCCGAGTAGACTAATGCTAATCTGCCTGCTCCATGTCAGTAACACGACAGAAAACATGAGTAGAGTTGTATGATGTGAAGGTTGAATTAATAGTGTGTTTAGCCTTACATTGTGTAAGTATGACATTGCAAATGAAGCCAACACGTGAATCCACTCCAGCGTGACGTCAATGGAATTGCCGGCATTTATACAAATTAGATTGCATAGATGTATGAATCAAGATCATGATTTTATTTTTGATGAATTGTGCGGCCCTAATCTAATTCGTCACCGTGGTGGCAGTACCACTCAACGTGTCAAATCAAGTCACAGCAGTGGTGACACTGGGTTGCGTTTCTGAAGCCATATGCATAATATCCCACCTCTCCACTTTCGCTACTCTTGATGACTTAACAATGCACAATGCAGCTTAAAGTGTAATTTGCTATGAGCGTGCAGGAAAAACACATGATGTTTGTGTGTGAATGAGGGGGTGGTACGTCTCTAGTATGCATCTCTGAAGATTTTTGATAGAGCTTCTGTGATAGTCTCCACTGATGTTTGTGTAAAGAGTTGCTGTGGATGTTAGATTGTTACACTGAGGTGGTCTTTGCAGTGAATGACCTACAACCAGAAAGATTGCACAGTGCTCTGTTACCATGTTAGGGTGAGTTCAATCACTGAGGATGTTCTCTGTGATGTTGTGTCCTCAGCTCTTCACCATTCAGAAGGTGCTGGGGGCTCTCCCTTCAGAGCAGATGAAACTCTTCTACAACAACCCTCGCTTTCATGGAATCAGGGTAAGGAACTCCCCGATTTAACTCTGTCTGTCTGTCTGTCTGTCTGTCTGTCTGTCTGTCTGTCTGTCTGTCTGTCTGTCTGTCTGTCTGTCTCTCTCTCTCTCTCTCTCTCTCTCTCTCTCTCTCTCTCTCTCTCTCTCTCTCTCTCTCTCTCTCTCTCTCTCTCTCTCTCTCTCTCTCTCTCTCTCTCTCTCTCTCTCTCTCTCTCTCTGGCCTGCCTGGTGGCAGTGTTCCAGCACCACCATGACTGAGTGGATTGCTATGACTCATGAGATAGGTTGGTGTTCACTGTGGCACCAAGAAAAATGGTCCTGTGTGTGTGTGTGTGTGTGTGTGTATGTGTATGTGTGTATGTGTGTGTGTGTGTGTGTGTGTGTGTGTGTGTGTGTGTGTGTGTGTGTGTGTGTGTGTGTGTGTGTGTGTGTGTGTGAGTGTGAGTGTGAGTGTGCGTGTGCGTGTGTCTGTTTAGTTTGATCTCCAGTAATACATTTCTGTTATTATAATTTGCTACGTCTTGCTGGTATAGATAACATGCATCGTGTATTGGAAAGCCAAAGATGTATATTCCTTGTCGTCAACATCAAAGTAGTGTGTGTGTGTGTGTGTGTGTGTGTGTGTGTGTGTGTGTGTGTGTGTGTGTGTGTGTGTGTGTGTGTGTGTGTGCGTGCGTGCGTGCGTGCGTGCGTGCAGTTTCCCTCAGTGACTCATCCTCAGACTCTGGAGAGGAGGTATCTGGGCATTCTCAGTGGTCTGATGTTGGATCTGATGAAGGTAAGACTGTGTGATACCACTTCACATCTTCATGGTGTAACATAATGCTTTATCATCCATCTTTCACGTCTCCAGAAAACTCCATCTATGCCAATATTTATTTGAACGATGTGTGCAACAGTGATTCTCAACCTGCGGTCTGAGGACCACCAGGGGTCCTTGAGGGGCTTTCAGGAGTTCACCAACAAAATAATAAATACAGCAGGAGTTGCTAGTTGCATAGCATCAGTTATACCACTATAACCCTAGTTTATGCTTCGCCTATTCAACAATAGCCGAAGCTATTGTGAGCCCTTGATCATCATCTGCTATCTTTGAAAATATTAGAAAAATCTTGACAAACTGTAAAATATTTTTTACAATAATAATATTCTTTTACATTTTTAACACAAAACACAATTCTCTTATGGGGATCCCTGGCACATTTTGAGATGGGGGTCCGTGGCCAAATACATATCAATTTGGCGGTCCTTGACATGAAAATGTTTGAGAACCACTGGTGCACAAAGTATTAAAAAAAGGTCCTCTCCTCACTGTGCGTGTGCTTCCTCCACCAGAACCTGCTGCTGCTGACCCCCACAGAGCGCTATCTGACAGAGCAGAGTCTGAACCATCCGGCCTTCCAGCCCCTGAGGCAGGTGGAGAGAGACAAGCCTCCCCCCGGGTCTCCCAATCCTCCACGCTCCTCCAAGCGGAAGACTCACCACCATGGAGAAAACACTGTTCCTACCAGGTCAGATGACCATCGAAGGCTTTTTTCCCCCCGTAAATTAATGCCCTACTTTGTCGTACAAGAGTTTCACGCACAAATAGCAAAAATAGCAAAAATAGCAGATCTACAAGATCACCATGTGTGAAGATTTTGAAATTTAAAGTGGATAAGTGTGTTTTATAAATATTTAACCAATGAAAAGTATTAACAAGAGCTTGTGACTAAATCATAACTACATTAAATCCATTTTTCCATTTCCTGCATCGTAATGGATTTGGACATACAAGGTTTCTGCCCGGCAGCGATGATATGCAACTGGCATAAAACCCTGCCAGTGCACGGAAATGTCACCTGTAAATGGAAAAGTCCATTCTATACTTTTCTATTTCTATGGTCAATGTATGGCTCGGGCTAAATCTGGAAGCTGCACCTAGTTTTCATTCATACAGAGATCATAGTATGTGAGCGGAGTTGAGGGGGGAGAATCCCACTCCAATCCCACTCACCAGGCTTTCGTGAGTGGGATTCACAAGGCACTCACTGCTCCAATCTACCCGAAGCGAAGGGAGCGAGAGAAAAAAACATGTGTATTTTTTCTACCCCTTCCTCTGCAGGAGTCATGTTAAGAGCACGAGTCACCGTCGTTCCAATAGTAAAGAGTGTTCCAGCCTCCCTCGCCACGGTGACCTCCATCACCTGGGTAACGAGAACTTCCTAAACGGCAACAAACCAACCCCTCCCTCCAACTTGAGTCCCACCCTCCACGCCAAGAACCAGTACATGTCTCAGACCCTCAATCGCTCGATCTCGTGCAGCAAAGACCTGGCCAATAACAACCTGCCACACCTCCTCAGCCCCAAAGACGCCAAAGGCAAGATAGAGTTTGATTTCAACCTGGGGCCATCTTCCACCAAGCTGCCAGAGCAGGCTCCCGCTGCCAAGTATGGCCACAGTAAGTCCAGCTCCTCTCGCTCTCAGCAGCAGGCCGGCCGCCACCCCTTTCTGGAAGGCAAGACTAACACGCTGCAGTCGGGGACGGAGAAGCAGCACGGCCGACACACCCACAGCATGGCGGACTCTGCCCACGGCTCCATGTCGTCCTCCTCCAAGAGCTCCGCCTCCTATCTCAGCCTGTCCAAAAGCCACAGCGCGCTGAGCGACGCCAAGTCTGTGGGCAACCTCAGCGACGCGCGGCTGCACCCGGACGACCCGGGCTCCAATGCGGCGCCGGGGGTCGGGCCCGGCGCCCGCTTCTTCCCGGCCAGCTGTCTAGACCTGAACGCCCCCCCGCCGCCGCCGCAGGGACCCCCTGGCAGCCCCTCTGCACGACACAGCGAACGCTCCGGGCACAGTCCGGCCTCTCGTAGCGGCGGTGGCAATGTCCGAATGGAGAGCAGCACCCTCGACTCTTCCTCTCGACACAAATCAAGGCACAAGACTCTGGCACCAGGTATGTTGATGATGCAATCTGGGGTCAGTTACTTTCAATAGATTAAAGATTTGTATTGTTACATACAGGTGTACAAGTTTAACTTTCTTCGACATTTTGCAAATAATAGATTGATAAATTAGATAGACAGATAGACAGACAGACAGACAGACAGACAGACAGACAGACACATAGATAGACACACAAAAGCAGAAAACATGGTGCTTTGCGCGGTGTTATCAGCTTGCCCAGCATTGCCGGAGTTATTAAGCTGACAAAGTAACCAAGTAACACATGGATCAGCACGTCCAGGTTGTGGTACCCCATTTATTTAAGGATTTAACGTTTTTGACCAACAAAACCAACATCCTATCCTTGGTATCGAACCTAGGATAGGATGATAATCTCTTCCACTTTCCCTTCGTGTCTCCTCCCTGCACCTCCCCTCGTCTGCAGAGGAGGCCAAAGCTCCAGAGCTGTTGGACCCAGGAGGAGGGCCGGGTATGGCCTCCACTCACACCCTGCCGTCCCCTCACGAGTCCTACCACTACGGGCTGGGCTACACCTCCCCCTTCTCCTCCCAGCAGCGGCCCCACCGCCACTCCATGTACGTGCGGAGGGAGCGCCACCGGCCCCACGGTGGCGAAAGCACGACGGCGGCCCTACCCACCCCGGGGCAGGGGATGCCGACCCGCGCCAGCAGCCTCCAGCTCCTCTCCCCCCAGCTACAGCACCGGACCACTCTCACTACCGGACACTCCAGGAGCTCTTCCAGAGAGGACTGCACAGACAACATGGCGAGGGTTAGCGATGGCTGATCAACATGTGTTTTTGAAAGTTAATTCATATACAGTAGGAATTTGCGAGTGTGCCTTTTTGGTGTGCTTGGGTGTTATCTGTATACATTAATGCATGTGCACGCCGGGGGTTGGGGCTGGGCAATTCACCCAAAAAATATATCGAAACCGATATTTAGAACCAATAACCTTAATCTTGCTCATGTATGTTAATCAAATATTATCAAGAAGCAGTTTATTTTTTACGTCAAGGAATCGACCAATCGACTAGTCTGATTAAACGCTTGCTTACTTTGTTGTGCCATGGTGGCGTACAAAAATAGTGAAAATAGCCGATCTACAAGCTCACAACACATCACATCGGGACACGTGAGATTGTAGATGTGCTCTTTTCACTATATATGTATACATCTTTAATAATTGTTGATTAATCGTAATTAAGACAAAAGACAAAAGTTTGAAATAATCGTGATATTGATTTGAAGTCACACCGCCCAGCCCTAACGGGGGCCTATCACTGTCTTACATTGTCATTGCCACTGCTCAACGCTCCTAGTTCAGTCTGCTTTGACCCGCACCTGTTCGTCTTCTCAACAGAGCGAGCAGTCCCCTAAAGACATCAGCCACCCATGCGCCCCCATCAAAGACTCTACGAGGGACAACACTGCCGCTTTTCATGCACAGCGCTCTAAAAATGAGGTCCGAGCCCATCACTCCCCATCTCCCTCCATGCTCACTCAATACATAACTGTTAGCTCTGCTGACTGCCGGGTGTCATAGCTTTCTCTGTTCCTGAAGCCCGATTCGTACTTCTTCGCACAACATTGTTGCACATCAAAAATAGCAGGCCTACAAGGTCACAACGTGTCGCCTCCACGACGCGTTGTGAGATTGTAGGCATACTATTTTCTGCGTGTGACACCGCCATGCGAAGGAGCATAAATTAGGCTTTACGCAGGTAAACAGCTTCTCTCCACTGCATATCACTGTTATAAATGTAACACTGAAAGGGTACCAAGATTGTCCCAAATGTCTTGTGCTGTGAGCCATTGCAGAATGGAGTAGCTAATATTAAGGCAAAGGTCTTGAGATCAATTGTGTGAGCCATTTAACTTGAGTTTTTGGAGCAGTGCTTGGAGGGAGGAAAGTGGTCAAATCGCCCCCCTCTGCTGTTTGTGTACAAAACATGCATGAACAATGAATTGCCTCAAATGCACATTATAGGTTTTACAACATACACATGTGTTACTGTATGTTGCCCCTATTTTCAGTTATATTGGATACCATGACAGTGTTTCATATATGCTTCTGATCTGATCAAAAAGGGAAGCACTGCATCATCTTGCACCGTTTAGTTTTTTTGTTCTTTGAGTGTTGACACAATAAAACAGTGCTGGCTGAAGTTTAAATAAAAAAAATATTCTGCCATTATATCTTAGCCTTAATGGAAGTTCAAGTTCTACCTGATTTTTATAATCAACTAGAAAGGGGATACTGAGATTAAAAACATTTTTTAACAGAACCAGCAGATGGCGTAGGTCTGCACTTTCCTTCTCTATTGCCCCCTGGCATAATTTTGTTTTAACTTTTTAAGATGTGTGTGTGTGCATGTGTGTACGTGTGTGTGTACATGTGTGCGTGCGCGTGCGTACATGTGTGCGTGCGTGCGTGCGCGTGCGTGCGTGTGCGCGTGTGCGCGTGTGTGTGTGTGTGTGTGTGTGTGTTTTCCAGGTGGCTGCTATGTACCATGACCCGGGACCTCATCTTGATGATGGAGGGTCTTCCAAGGAAAACCGCATGATCTTCAGTGAGTCAATGCCTCGAAGAGTTGGCAGCTTTTACCGAGGTAAATAAGAAATATTAAGTTAAATGCAACACTTTATAATAGTTAGGGGTAAGGTAGGGTAAGTGATTTTCTTTAGTTAAAATAAGTGTAACATAGCTCTATATTCTGCTATAGAGTGTTTGTTAACAGGAGTCTCCATCTCTCTCCAGCTCATTCAGAAAATGTATTTTCAGGTGGGGATACCAATTTTATCCAATCAGGATAGAGAACTCAGTCAGGGTACATATTAAACAAGTGAAATTGGAAGTGATGACACAAATAAATTAGCAGACAAAATTGGAACTGGACACTATAAAAACATTGCTGAAAAATGGGTACTCTCTCCTGATTGGCTGACATTTTGTCACCTACCTGAAAAGTTTATTAAAGAGCTGGAGAGACAGGGCGTCACGATCACAGCCTCTACAGTGGGCCCATGTGACTGTTTGCCTCTGAGTGTGCCTCTGCCCCTCCCTTGCTCTAGCCTGGGCAGCATTCCATTTTCGGGTATATGATCCGGTCGGGAGCGGAAGTAAAAAAAAGAAAAAGTGGCCGGATAGGCAGAACCGGAAAGACGTCTCACCCCAAAATAGGTCCGTGCTAATAAAATCCTTGATACGGCATTGTTTAGCTTATTTTTTAAATGTAAATGTGCGTGCACTATCCGGAGACTATTTAGCGTCGGTATTATCCCACGGGGAAATTCTATTCCATTTAAACCGCAAAACCGGATAGGCAGAACCGGAAAGAGGATTCTTTTTTTTTTTTTTTTTTCAGTAGGCGTGGTCTAGACCGGATCATATGTTGTCTTCTGGAACGCAGACCAGGCTTTCCTCCGAGGTGGAAAGACTGGTGATGCGAGGTTACCCTTGCTCTGCTCCATGAGTCTGATTGCCCTTAATGCCATCACCTGTGAGGATCAGCTGAGCCTGGTTTGCTGACGACCTGCTGTGACTATAAAGACTGTGTTTCTGTGTGTTTCCAGTGCTGGTTCAAAAGTTGTTTGTCAGGGTCCTTGGTGTCATGTTTGGTGTAATGTTGTGAGTTCTGTATAGGTTGTTAAATCTGCACTGTTCCTACTAGTGAAGTTATGTTTGAGATCCTCATCTGCTTTGTCTGAGTTCCTGCTTTTGGGTCCTACCACACAGCACACTAGTTCCTGACACAGGAAGACCTCTATGACTGAGCAAACACTCTATAGCAATGATTACTATCAGAATATAGAACTTTAACCTTTTAACAAAAACTAAAAAAGATCACTTACCCTACCTTTAATAACCATTTAGTAATGGCTAAAGGTAGTGTAACGCTCTATATTCTAAGAGCTGGTACATCTGGTATTTTAAAAAAAGTTAACTTTTTTAAAAAACTTTTTTTCAACACAAATTTTTTCTTCTGGGGGTCCCTGGAACAAAACCTTTTCAGATGGGAGTCCGCGGCAAAATACATATATATTTTCGGGTCCTTTCCTTAACCCAAAAATGTTTGAGAACCACTGTTAAAGAGGAAGTGTTGCACAGTAACACATGCTGCAGAGTAAAGCGCCATTGCAAACACACACACACACACACACACACACACACACACAGTGCAGTCCAGCTTTGTCAGAGCCCACAGAGAGAGTGTGGAGAGAGATCTCCGCCTCTGTGGTGCTGAAAGACGGGATATATAGGCTAATTAAGGATAATCTCACTCATTGTTATTAATTATAAGGAGGTGAGCCTACCTGGGGTAATGGCAGCTAGCGTTAGCTATTCATAATCGTCTCCTCATCTCTGTTAATAACATCACTTTCCGAGGGTCAGTGAGACAGACTGCATTCCACATATCCTTCTGATGGATTTTGAATGGCTGCCATATGATGTCGTTCATATAATCGTGCTGAAAGTGATCCAAACTATATTGTCCTCGACTATACTATATAGTCATGGATTAAAGTTCTCAATCGCCAAGACTGATTTCAGTCATTTGGATTCCATGGAAGCCAGCATGTCTCCTATGGAAGCATGTTGCGCAGCAAAAATAGCCGATCTACAAGCTCTCAGACGCATTGAGAGCTTGTAGAAAGGCTATTTTCGGTTATTTTAAGATTAGAGCATTTGAAGTGGTCAAACTAGCAACATGTTCGGAAGCATCTTCCATAATATCTTATTCGTCTCGGATATTTCATATAAAAGCAAAGGTTAAAGCCTTAATTGTGATTTCTTCACCTGGTCGGCAGTATGTAGAACAACAGGAACAATATTACTAAAGCGTCCTAATTTTACATGTTTTGTTCATTGTTTAGGAATCGGCGCTAGTGTGTGTGTGGGGGAGCCTTTCACACTGTTTCACAAATCGCACATTAGGACATTTTCAGTCGTGAGATTTGATGTTGCTTTAATCCATGTATAGTTCAGTGTTCTCAAAGTGGGGTACAGCAAAATTTGTTAATATAGCGTCACAATCATTTTAACCACTTTAACCATATTTTATACTTTGGCTATTCAAAAATTGTGAAAACGTGTTCAAATCTTTTGAATATATACAGTATATGTTTTTTTTCTTTAAAGAAATATGTTTGGCTTTTTCTGCCTTTATTGATAGAATACAGTAGACTGACAGGAAATTGGGAGAGAGAGATGGGGAGTAACACTCAATAAAGGTCATCGGGATCGGGATTCGAACCCACGACACGCCGTCAGGCTTTAGCAGTCTAAAATTTCATTTTGGGGGAACCTTGACATGAAAAGGTTTGAGAACCAGTGCTATAGTTGTTGTTATAGTTGTGGTGTGGACGCTGCCATCCATTTGAGTTTTATAAAACTACATATTTAGTAGTTATCGATCGATATCGTGCTTGGTGTGAATGGCCCTTAATACTATTTGACTTTTTGATTTGATTCCATCTTTTCTTCTGTTTTCTGCCCCTCTCCAGTCCCCTCCCCCAGACCAGATAACTCCTCTTCTTTCCACGATGGTGTTGGGCAGGGTAGAGGGCCAGTCATGCCAGTTTTACCAGTTGTCCCAGGAGACCCAGGCGTCATGGGCAACATGTCCAAGCGTCAGACTGCCTTTGACTGGTGAGGTCTTCGTTTCTGCCTTCTTGTGTCTTCTACACGTCATGTTGAATGTGGTTAAAACATGCACTAGTTTGTTGGACCACCTCATCCACAGCAATGATAAAACAAAAAGAAGAAGATTAATTTCTATGCAAAACTGACCCTCGCAAATTGCATGAATGTTAGTAAATACTTCATTATAGATGTAATCAAGCGTACTTACTGTATCATACTGTGTCTCCTCATGTTATTTGGAAACACAAATAACGCACATCCTCCGTTCCTTGGTGCTGAGCTTTAACTGTAAAAACAGTAGTAATAAGACAAAGATATGGCTCGCAACTCACTTTGATGCTCCAGGTTTTATTTCTAACAAACAGCTGATACGACGTTTCGACCCTTTCGGTCTTTTTCAAGTATGATGACATACTTATAATAAAACCTGGAGCATCAAAGTGAGTTGCGAGCCATATCTTTGTCCTCATGTTATTTGCACAATCCTCCCTGAAGTGAAAATGCATAAAGTGCACGAAACGACGAGCTAGATAATCAACAAACATGTTTCTAGGCGCAGGTTGCATTAGAAATATGCAATTGTTTTTATAAATCTGGCTCAGAATCTTTGGACTTGGGTATTGGACATTACACTATCAAAAAACACTTCAAAACAGAACAATTTAAAAAAATCAAAAAATAAATAAAGCTATTTGTTATATATCAATGAATTGATGAACCACTTAAGCGTTATTTTATACTTCATCGCACAACTTGTCGGGCAAAATTTACACCATTTTTACCTCTGATGACATGCCCAAAATATGGATAGATGATTAATTGATCATTTTATTAGATTATCGATGAATTTGTCTACAAGCTCAAAGTGTGTTGCTTCGCGCTGCGTTTTGAGCGTGTAGATCTGCTACTTTTAATGCTTTTGTGTGACGCTGTAGTTTGATCAAGTAGGGCTCATCAAATTACGAAAGAAAAACACAAAAAGTTCAAAGCTGGAGATAAGAGGTTTCTATCCAACAACAATGATATACTGTGCTCATTGGATGTGTAGGAGCGCTGCGGAGGCCATGGTCATGAGTCCTCCAGAGCCCCCCAAGGAGAAGGAAAAACAGGGCTTCTTCAGAGCCATCAAGAAGAAGAAGAAGAAGAAGACACAGATGGTAAGAAAGAGGCAGGGCGACAGATCATTTAAAATGCTGGCTATTCAAATAATGTGAAAATACTGTACTTATGTTATAATTTGCCATTCTCATAAACAATACACATGTTTTATAAATGTTGGGAAAAGGTGTTTGAACGGATAAATCTGCCCCGCCCCCAACATTCAGTTGAGCAGTTGTGTGATGTCAGGAGTGGAATTCCAACCTGGTAAACTCACCTAAACTCCATACTTATACCATCAATATACATTTAATTTAACTTTTTTTACAGTAGAGATGTTTCCAGAGCATTGCAAACATATCTGGTTTTGAATGTCAGACATTTGCAATGTTCATTTATTGGCCAATATTGTACTTGAAGTACTGGCAATGCAGTGTACCTACACGCTACCTGTAGGGTCACCTTTTCAAAACTTCTCAATTTAAGTCATTTCCATATAATTACATGAACAAATAAACTGATATTGTTGTTTAGATATGGACTATTATGTAAACATGAGAAGTTGTCCCTTATCTGTCGCCCGACCTTTAACCCAAGACCTGGAACGCATCTGTGTCACTTTAGATTTCTTAAGCTATTCAAAAATAGCAGATATACAAGCTCATAGCGCGGCACCGAGTGCCGCGCTATGAGCTTGTAGATCTGCTATTTTTGAAAAATCTTGAAAAAATATTTTTCCGATTTTTTCCAAAAAACTGTTAGGATTTAGAAAACATTTTTAAGAATCGCCTCAGGTCTTAATGGGTTAAAACTTTGTGTTGAGAGTGTTGGCTATGCATCTTGTGTTCTACAGACAGACATGGAGGACGGAAGGAGTCCAGGCATCAGGAAAAGCCTTTTCCCTCTCTTTAGCTCTAAGAATAGCTTAAAGCACAACTCGGCTGTCAAAGTCCTACCCGTAGTGGCCTCGCCCATGGTACAACAGCACCAGCCTACCACGCCCTACCCTGCCTCTCCAGTAATCTAACCTCCTGCACCGTGTCGCTGCATGTTATACCTACATACAGTACATACTGTACCTACGTACTGTACATACATACACACCCAGTCCTGGGTTGAAATCCTCTCAAGCGGTTTGGAATTGACTTGTATGGGCTTCCATACAGCCCAGGATGAAACAATCTGAACTGAAAGGATTTCAATGAATGCATCGAACCCGGTCCCCAAGCTGCACGTTGTATGTGCATCCATATTGTCTTGCTACGCTGTATGTCCAATGCAATCACATTGCATTCGTACTGCACCGTAGGACACAATTTATGCTCTGTGCGAGGCAAATGCTTCCTTTCGTGTCACGTGTGTGTTTATACTCATCGTCATTATCAAGTCACAGTTGTTTACAAAACTTTGACCTAAATACAATACAATACAATACAATACAATACAATACAATACAATACAATACAATACAATGCAATGCAATACAATACAATACAATACAATACAATACAATACAATGCTTTGATAAAACCACACGCAGAGACTATCAATCTCACTCACACATAGTACCCGAAAGCATGTGTACTGTACATAAACGCATACATGTAGAAACTTAATTTATGTGAGTAAGCAAGCACACTCACATACCTACAAATCTAGCTGTTTTATGTTTATTTCCTGCATGTGTGTAAATGTGTGCGTAAATACACACAAGCGAAAACATTAGGTCATCTGTTGTCATGGATTTTATGAAAGAAGATTTGGTGTGATGTCATCACTAATCAATCGACGCCATTCCCAGCTTGTTTTTTGGGTGCATGAAGAGCCTCACCAGGACCTGAGATGTGCCCGCTTCTGACACTGCCTGTTGGTGTTTGTATTGTAAATCAGTGATTCTCAAACTGTTTCATGTCAAGGACCCCTCAAATTCATGTATTTGGCTCCCATCTGAAAGTATTTTTTTGCCAGGGACCCCAATACAAAATTTGTGTTGTTAAAATGTTTTTCCCATTTTCTCTCCAAGAATTTTGCAAGCTCACAACGTCCCGCATCATGACACGTTGTGAGCGTTGTGTATATATGGTTAAACTGATTTTGATCCTATATTAACACATGTAGCTGTCCCCGGACCCCACTTTGAGAACCACTGTTGTAAATGACTTTCGAGGCAAATGCACCACAAATATAGCCTGGTAAACCCTCCCTCCAGAAATCTCATTTCCATTTGATTTCTGGAGTGAGTCTGGCCTGATCGCCCATTCTGCAATATTGGCTGTGTACACCAAACGGACGAGCCTATCAGCGTCGTTGCTCATCGTTCTGTGATTGACAGCGACAGGTGGCGAGTTCGAGTGAGCCCGAATGAAGCCGAGTGCAGCCTGAGTGACGCCGAAAAAAGACGAACGGCAGCCATTGTTGTTCTGCGAGTGCCTTCACTTCTTACTTTTGTTTTTAAAACGGTCTCAAACGTCTTTTTTGAGGCACGGAATTTACTATTAAGATATCGTTTGGATAGAATTTAGTTGTTTAACTTCATATATGTGGTCAATTAATCATGACAGACAAAATTTATATTAAAAATATAAATTTAGAGAACCGGCAGGGGCGGGGAGTGACAGGCATGTATCCCAATAAGGCAACCTATTTTGGGCATGGCCGTCTCAACAGTCCCGTTGCGTCACATAGTCTGGAGGTGGTAAAAATGAACTGCTGATTGGCTGAAGGGGAAAAACGATCATTGGCTGAAGGGGTTGTCAGTCAACGGTATTACTCCCGCCCAACTCCAGCCCACAGCCAATATTGCAGAATGGGCGATCAGGCCAGACTCACTCCGGAAATCAAATGGAAATGAGATTTCTGGAGGGAGGGTTTACCAGGCTACCACAAATACAAAAACAAGGTCAGATATAAATCATTTATCAATACCTCACACTGGTTAACAATATCCTGCTCATTCTTTGTGTGAACGGCAGATTCCTAGCAACGGGCAAGACCACATGTCCCTGCAAAGGGCGTCCAAATCCTCTTCCCATCACAGCAGCCGTCGGAAAAACCGTGAACGGTCCCGAGACAGAGACCGAGAGCAGAGCCGGGACCGGGACCGAGACCGAGAGAGGGAGCGGGAGAGAGAGAGGGAAAGGGAGAGAGAGAGGGAGAGAGACAGGGGGAGGGAGAGAGAAAGAATCGGTGACTGGCCACAGGAGAAGCCAGTCGACTCACACTCTCAGGTGTGTGTGTGTGTGTGTGAGTGTGAGTGTGAGTGTGAGTGTGTGTGTGTGTGTGTGTGTGTGTGTGTGTGTGTGTGTGTGTGTGTGTGTGTGTGTGTGTGTGTGTGTACAGGGACGTGCACATATAGACTCTAGGTGATGCTAGAGCACCTGCCCTTTGCCCTCTTGACCAGAAGTGCCCTTTTGAAAAAAAGAAAAGAAAAAGTTTAGTTTTTTCAGTTTACAGTAGGGGTCTTCAACAGGCGGTCCTCAGAGTTACTACAGGGGGTTCGCCAAATCTTTATGTGATATGATTTTTCTTTTTACCATAACCACTCGAAACCTAGCATCCCTTTTCTGAGGAGAACTTTAGCCAAAAATAGCAGGTCTACAAGCCCACAACGCCTCGCGCTGCGAGGCGTTGTGGGCTTGTAGATCGGCTATTTTTGGCAAAGAGGTATAGGTGTAGAGGGAAAAAAGAGCAGACCAAGTAAAAAAAAAGTATAATTTACTTGAGCACCTGCCCCTCAAAATGTCTGTGCACGCCACTGTGTGTGTATATTCTACAGAACTTGTATTTGTATTGTTTGAAGTCTTAGATATATATATATTTTCGGAGCGTGACACCATCATGTGATGGAGTGTAGTTTAGGACTAGATCTACTTCTTTTCTGTGTAGTTGTGGAAATAAAATGTCTCTCACATCACCATTTGATACATTTGTCTGTGTATATCTCTCTCCTGCCAGAGTCAGCCTCTGAAGTCTCTTCGCCGACTGCTCCACCTCTCGCCGTCTTCGTCCAGCCAGCCCCAGCCTCCCCCGCCTCCTCCCCAAGACTTGCGCTTCCAGCCCCCCCTCCCGAGCGCCCCGCCGCCCTCCTCCTCCTCCAAAGGGGGGTATTCTGACGGCAGGGGCCACGCAGAAGGTAGGGGGCACACCGGGGTGGGCAACTCTGCCCAGGTCAAGAGTCGTAAGGCCAGCTACCCTCCGCTCCCAGGACAGATGGAGTCCAGCTGGCATGTGTCTGCCTTACAGCGGGTGGAGGGCGGGCAGTACACCCCCGAACAGCTGGGCATCAAACCGGGACAGAACGGACCGACCTTCACCCGTGCCTCCCGCTCCCGGATGCCAAACCTCAATGACCTGAAGGAGACTGCGCTGTAAAACGCTGAACCACACCACCTCTAACCAGCCCCACCCCCCCCCCGATCCCTGGAGACACCTCTTAGATCAGTGGTTCTCACACCTTTATTTTTTCTTTCAGGACCCCCCCCCCTCCCCCCACCCCCAGTTCGATTTGTTTTTTATCTCTGGGAACCCATTCTACACTGTAAAATCCTCAGTGTTTATTTATCTCTGAGAGCTTACAAATGTACGCTCTCGGAGTTACAGACCCGCAAGGGTCCAATTGGACCCCCTGGTGGTCCCCCGGACCAGGCGTTGAGAAACTGTGTTTTAGACGCAGACGTAATGTACAGCGGTACAGGTTTACAGTAGAGGCTTATCGGGACATGCAGCTGTGAACGTGACATGTCCAGAAACGTACTGTAGGTTTCTGTTGCTGCTTACGTCTCTGAAATCATAGATGTTGACGGGCAAGACACAGACCAGTGTCTTTTAATGATCAGATCAAGGGCACAGACAATAACAGAGGCATTTCCAGTGTGATATGATTCATATGTTGTTGTGCTTAGAACGTTAGGGCTGCGTCTCAGGTCCTTATTCTCCTCTTTCCTCGCTCCCCTATCCTCACTCGTACAAGGTTATGTAAAGGAGGAAAGGACATCTACCTGTATACTGTACGAAGGTAGCTATGTCGCAGTGCTTCTAGATTTGATTTGAGCACTCATAAAATGCGATCTACACAGGTGTACATGGAAATCTTCACTTGCGTAAAGCGTTCATACACATGCAAATTGACATTTGAAGTTGCAAAGAATGAACTATTCTTGTTGTGCAACTGTCGATCTACACATGTGTGAATATTTTTCTGTGACTTTTTAGCGGCGCTCTCTATACCTGACTTTGTCCGTGTTCACCGTCAATGCTCTGATTGGTCAGACCCGTCAACGCTCTGATTGGTCAGACCCGTCAACGCTCTGATTGGTCAGACCCGTCAACAAAGTGATTGGTCAGGCTTCACGTGACACGTGGCTATAAACACATTATAAACACATATCGATGACAAAATGTATCAAAGGCGCCGCTACCTTCACACAGGGTGTGACTTTTTTTTTCTTTGTGTGACTTCAAATTCAGATTACGTATGTGTGTGTGTGTGTGTGTGTGTGTGTGTGTGTGTGTGTTTGTGTGTGTGTGTGTGCACGCGTGTGTGTGTGTGTGTGTGTGTGTGTGTGTGTGTGTGTGTGTGTGTGTGTGTGTGTGTGTGTGTGTGTGTGTGTGTGTGTGTGTGTGTGTGTGTGTGTGTGTGTGTGTGTGTGTGTGTGTGTGTGTGTGGATTACAGGTTAACATTTCAGTGAGTTTGTGTGCTCAAATTAGATTTGGCAACAATCTACCTTCATAGCCTAACCTCATATGTCCAAAACGGTTTGGCTACTTTTCAGGATTCAAATTCAAAAGTATAGCAAAAGTAGCAGATCTACAAGCTCAAAACGCGCTGCGTTTCGAGCATGTGGATCTGCGACATTTGATGCTATGGTGTGATGCTGTGGTATGATCAACTAGGGCGTTCATTTACGGAAAAAAAAACGCAAAACGTTAGACTTATGGAGATAAGAGGCTTTACATAACCTTGTAGGAGTGAGGATAGAGGAGCTATAGGACAGAGCACAATAAGGACCTGAGATAAGGAAACAGCCCTCTGGCTGCACAGGCAGACACTGGCCGTCTGGCCTCTTGGCTGCCATGTCTTGCTCACAGGACGCTGTCGCAACATGTCACGAGTGGCCAATAACGACTCATGTTTTTCCAAGTTCTGATATTTGATAATAACACAAATAATTTATATCGATATTATTTATTAAATATGTATTTGTTTTCAATTCAAGGATATAAGCTATAAATGACACAGTATGTAGGATATATGGGAATATAAAAAAGGTATATAATAGAATTATTGTGTAATTGCAAGAGCTTTAGTTTCGACACAAAAAGAAATGTATAGATATTTACGTGTTGATAAATCAGTGTGTCACCAGGATTATCTGACTGTGAACTGTCTCTTGTTCATCGCAATTTAGTGTTATTATAACAGCTTACCATATTAAAGGTCTTTATTTAGGGGGGGTTTTGTTTTATTAAGACATGAGACCTATTGAAAAACATTATTTCCACAACACTGAAACTATGTGTTAATTACTCATCTGAAAGTCATTCCTTATCCACCCAGATGTATTAATAGCCCATCTGATGCTCTCACTCTGTTATGCACCTTGGTTTACACATAGATTGATCATCCATTATGTCTCCAGAATAACACACTGTCAATGTTAGGGTTTTTGTGGCAAGGTATTGTTTGTGTAGAGGGCTTCATAGTACAACATAGTAGAGGTTCATCTGATTAATTGATGTAATTGATTATATTTTAAAATCCGTTTAATCCAAATAATTTATTTTTTTGGGAGAAAATTGAAATTTAGCTTCTTCTTTTTTTTCTTCAAAATGTTTTTAAAACATTGTGAAAATAGCCCATACTGATTGACTTAAGGTGGCTTCTGTCTATCAGTCACATTACCAAGGAAGATGTAATAAACAACAACTTAAATACTACTTCAAATTGAGACCATTATGCAATATGCTGTGCATACCTCGCTTTCTACAGTGCCCTAGGATACTAGAGTGTGAATTTACACCAACACTTTGGTTGAAGGCTCTTTTGTCAGTGCTTTTGGAAATGCATTCAGAAAAGTCAAAATTTAGGCCTTGTATCCTATTTTGAATTACATCTTTTTTTCTTTTTCTTTGTGTAGCAGTGATGGATATTATTGACTTGCTTACCTTGATGAATGTTGATCAATGTGTTGCCTACTGGTCTGCTGATTATAGAAACCTGGATCTTTTTATTGTACGCAAATCCGATTTAGTCTCTGCTTCAATATCGTCACTGTCAGGCAAAATTGGGATCGACAAGCTCACAGCACGTTGCGGTGCGACAAAGTAGTAGAGCATTGATTTATGAAAAAAACAAAGTTGCAATATGGAGATTCAAGGTTTCTGCTCGAATATACTCCATCCATAGGTTGGGATACTGCAGAGAATTAGGCCAGGTGTTGTGTTTTTTGTCTCACAATGATGAAAAGACAAAATTGCGCTACGGGTGAACAGATGACAGTTTGAAAGCAATAATGCCGACACTAATTATGGATGGATGATACCATTAGCCAATCAATGGTTAATTGAATTGTAACAAAATAGTGGGAAGAGTTTTGACTGGTAACAGTGGCTAAGAAAGAGAACCGTCCACATACATAATTGAGATATGCGGCTGTGCAATACCTTTTCATGTTGATTTGTTCTTGAACACGACCTTGGTCAGCAAAAAAACTATGGGATCTGCATTTTATTATTTGGACATAAAAATGTTATAGAGCTCACCTTCCCACTGACCTGAAGCCTTACTGTGGATCAGTGGTCTCCAACCTTTTAATTTCAAGGACCCCCATAACTCTGAGAGCATATAAATGGACCCATCCATTTGGTTCCATTTGTACGCTCTCAGAGTAACAGACCCGTAAGGGTCCATTTGGAACCCCCTCATGGAACCCTGAGGGTCCCTGGCTGGACCCCACTTTGAGAACGACTGCTGTATCGTGTCTGACCCAGTGCTAGATGGAGAAGTAGGTTTCACAGCAAAATTCGGAGTGGTAATTTAACACAAAAATTACAAAAAAATAATATTTCAGAATTGACCGTGTCGGACCGCTGTGTGCCACTCACAGTGAATTAAATGGAGAGAATGTTTTATCTGCATTCAATGACATGAATGTGTTTCCTAAAGCTTCATTAGTTTTTGTGTCTTTGTTTTTCACTCAGATGTTCCCCACTTCTGACAGAGTGTAAATAGTGTATCAGAAGAACTGACCATTCTACCTTAAATGACAGAGTATCATAATAAAAGCCAACTGTACATTTTTGAACTGCTCCCATGGTTATTTCACATATAACAGGAATCTAGTAGAGCTAGTTATTTGGTTGAGTTGAGTTGAGTTGTGTGGTCCACACCAATGGATACAGTGAGTAAAAACACATGACAGTGTTACAGTCTTGCTTTATTTACACTTAGGGCAAACTAGGGCTGGATGATATGACTTGAAAACAACATCAGGATTATTTCAAACTTTTGCATCGATTACAATTAATGAACGATTATAAAAAAAATACATGTAGTGAAAATCAAGCTCACAATGTGATGCGACGCGTCGTGAGCTTGTAGAACGGCTATTTTTGCTATTTTTGTATGCCACCATTGTACTGTATAATGATGTATGATACAGGGTTACGTTGTTAGACTAATCAATTTAGTCAATTAGAATTTTTTCATGTCAATTCGTTGATATACAAGACATTTTAAATAGCAAAAAAAAAAGGAAACCTGCTTCTTCGATTAACCTACATGAGCAAGACTAAGTCAGTTATTGGTTCTAAACATCGGTTTTGATATATTTTCGGTTAACCACTTGAACCCCAGCATCCCTATTCTGGGGGGGAACATTCGCCAAAAATAGCATATCTACAAGCTCACAGCTGTCAGCTCAGCTGTGACCTTGTAGATCGGCTATTTTCGGCAAACAGATTTTATGTAGATCGGGGAAATAAAGTGCACCAAGTACAGTGCAACTCAGGTCCGTTTTACTAAGAGCAGAGGGTCTAAGTGCTTAATTGCAGAGCCCTACTTAAAACACATCTTCTGGTTTAGGGCTTGCAATGAAGGCTCAGGTGTATAGGTTTGGGATGGACAGGCCGGCGGGAGGACAGGTTCAGGTGTATAGGTTTGGGATGGACAGGCCGGCGGGAAGACAGGTTCAGGTGTAGGTTTGGGATGGACGGGCCGGCGGTGGACAGGTTCAGGCGGCGCATTTGCTCATGCAGAGCAGGAGCTCCATGCGCAGGGCGATGCGTGTGTGCCACCCCAGTGGGAGGATGCGGATGTAGCGTGCCACAATGGGCGGGCGGAGGAGGTTCTGCACAGAGGAAGAGCGGTCTGAGTTGCCATAGAAGACCTGGGAAGAGAGGAAGAGCACAGGGTCAGGAAGTCTTTGCAAATAAAGGGACCCACTTTTGGATCTTGGACCCATTTTTCTCGTCGTATAGGGTCAGGAGGAGTAAATATCCCTTTTTATGTTTCTTCAACTTTAAAGGGACTCTATACGACTTTCACCATTATTGCAAGGTGTTACAGGGCTAAGGTTCCATTTGCCGCGCTGAAGTATTGTCAGTGTGGTAAAATCCCTGAGCGTGAAAACCACAGTCTTAACCTCCTGGGCTTTATCCTGCCCAGTGTTTAGGGCACAATCTTCACTTCAAAAAACATGAGTCAGTTTGATGTAATGGCGGCCATGACAGGCGCTTTCCTGCGAAATGCATCATGGGAATTGTAGGAACCCTGAGAAAGGTTGTAACAAAAGAGGAATCTTTTTTCCAATATGGGAAATTAACACCGTTAACACCGTTATTTCTGTATAGTCTATAAAAGTCTATTCACCTGTTTCCTAGGCTGTGTGTTTTCCACTTCCTGTCGATTTCATTGGATATCATTGGTCATCTGACCAGTTTCATTGGATTTCATTGGATCAAATCGACAGGAAGTGGAAAACATACAGCCTAGGAAAAAGGTGAATAGACTACGATAACTAGCGACAATTAATTGAAATGCACATCGACAGCATCATAGCGTCCAGTTAATAGGCTACATACTCTGCTACAAGACAAAACAGAC
>NC_139962.1:16405157-16470157 GCF_963454915.1 Gymnoscopelus microlampas
AGTTATTGGAAATCAGCAGGAAACATGAGTCTGAGAAAAAAAATCATATTAAAGCAGAGAAAAGAGAAAAAAAAGAATAAGTAATAATAAATGTACTTGTCGTGTGGTAAGTGTAATGAGTTATTGGAAATCAGCAGGAAACATGAGTCTGAGCAAAATGACCCAGTTAAAAACCAATGGTGTTCAGAATAGTGTCTGTATACAAGAGTATAAGACCAGGGGTTCCCAGTTCCACACTTTTCAGCTCTAGAGACCCAAAACATAGATTTCGTCTCTGTCGGGTGGAAACCTCATATGTTCAAAACTGTTACTTTTCAGGATTCAAATTCGAAAGCATCAAAAGTAGCAGATCTACAAGCTCCAAATGCAGCGCTTTTCGGCATGTTTCGAGCTTGTGGTTCTGCTACTTTTGATACTTCCGTGTGGCGCTGTAGTAGCATAAAGTAGGGAGTTAATTTATTATATTTATATATTCTATTTTAGAATATGGAGATAAGAGGTTTCTGCCCGACAGCAACGATTTGCTTAATTACTTAAAAGTACATGATGAATGACTTTATCCCTATTTCAAAAAGAGTGAAAAAAGCCATTCTTAACGCTCACAGCGCGTAGCAATGCCATACGTTGTAGATCTAATACCATTTATGAAATTATTTAAAAAAAAAATGTTCTTTTTTTGTTCAAAATAAATTAAATAATTATTGATTTTGTGGGAAACGTAAAAAAAGGGGGATATTTACTCACAAGCCAAAAAACGATGGGTCCACGACCCAAAAATGGGTCCTGAGCCACAGTTTGTGAAACGGTGTAAAGAGACCATCTGGAGCATGCATTGCCTGCTGCTCTTTTGTTTACTATACTAGCCTAGAGCTTATCTGATGCAAGGTCATATCCTGTCTAATCTCAGCATTACAACGTGTGAAGCATCACGCTCTGTTCCAGTCAGAAAGCTACCGTACGTGTTTACATAACAGAAAAACACATGTACATAAATTATTACATATTTTTTAAACAACAGCAGCAGTTCCCAAACTTTTCTGGATCTGGGCCCACTTGGAAATCTTGAAAGGCTATCGGCTGCCATGTTAAGAGGTCAGATGGGTGGGCCGTGTGCAGTTCCAGAGCATGTTTATTTCAATGATCAGTCGATCTATTATTTTACGGCTTGGATCAATGGAACTCACGTAGTATACTTTATGTTTTATTCGGTATCACAAAACAAATTTTCAAGGTTTTAAAGAGAAAAAGTACAATGACATTTTTCTTTACATCATATTTTTTATATTAATGTTATATTATCAATACAATCTTAGTATTTGGCCAATTTGTTGAGGGCCCACTTTCAGTATCCTCACGGCCCACAGGCTGGGAAAGTCAGGACTACAGTAAGGTGTATTAGAGCCGGCAGGTTGCACTGAGCCACACAGGGACTGTCACCTGCTCCATGACATCCTATTTGCAGCTTTTTTTGGTTGTGTTTGTGCGAGGGGGACGCTGCCTCTATTCTGAGCCCTGTAATCTCAGCATCATGTTCTAAGAATACGATTATCTGCTCCGCTGCCAGACACACACACACACACACACACACACTCTAAGAATCGTGTCCTAAGAATATGATTATCTGCCATTAACCTAGACACACACACACACACACACACACACACACACACACACACACACACACACACACACACACACACTCTAAGAATCGTGTCCTAAGAATATGATTATCTGCCATTAACCTAGACACACACACACACACACACACACACACACACACACACACACACACACACACACACACACACACACACACACACACACACACACACACACACACACACACACACACACACACACACACTAAGAATCGTGTTCTAAGAATTATGATGATCTGCCATTAGCCTAGACTGGCACGCACGCACACGCACACACAGACGCACACACACACACACACGCGCGATGAGAAAAACCTATAGGCTTGGAGCACAGTTATGTAGACTACATGGAAAGGTGGCATAGTTCGTTAGACAATTGATGTTTTCCCAGGACCCCAACTTACAAAAATACATGATGAATTAACCACTCACTTGTAGATCAGTTTGTAGATCAGATATTTTCACTATTTAAATGTTTTTTTTAATTATTAATATTTTTTTAATAACATTTCTGAAATTATTTTGAAAAAATTGACTGAAAATCTTTTCTTTATTTGGTCAGCGTTAAAGAAAAAAGGGGATATTTACTAGCGATTTACTAGTCTGTGACCCTAAAATAGGTCCCGACCCATTGTTTGGGAACCACTGCTCTAAGGCATTAGAGCCGATCATTGGAGCAGCACCACATTGGGCTTAGAGGAGACTCAAAGGAGCATGCAATGTCCTGTGGCGTCACATCTGTGGTCCAATTGCACACACACACACACACACACACACACACACACACACACACACACACACACACACACACACACACACACACACACACACACACACACACACACACACACACACACACACACACACACACACACACACACACACACACACACATACACACAAAATGGATACATTAACACAGATATTACTGTGTACAGAATGCAATATCCCTGTTCTTTAAAAAGAGACTTTATAGTCCGCTTTTCCTTAAATAGCAGACCATACCAACTACACTAAGTTGACCGGGGTCCTCCAGGGGTCTATACTTGGTTCCCTTCTTTTTCCCTCTACACAAATCTCATCGGGGGGAAACAGCTTGTAGGTCGACAATTTCCGCCAAATGTTCGCCAATTATATGCCCAGAATAGTGACGCTAGAGGGACAGTGAATGAGTGGACAGCCTGTCGGAAGAGAGCAGTGTCCATGGTTGTTACCTGGCATGCAGTCTACGCCACGCACCATGGAGGAGCCAGCTGAGGACACCATGGACGGGAACTCAGTGGGAGATTGATCTTCATCACAGTCACACTTGCAGGCCCTGCTAGTCCACACCTCAGACAACTGAGACAAACACACACACACACACACACACACGCACACGCACGCGCACACGCACGCGCACACGCACACGCACACACACACACACACACACACACACACACACACACACACACACACACACACACACACACACACACACACAAATCAGTATACAAATGTTAGCTATTTTAACATTTTTCTGAAACTTTAATTTAATTGTTTAATTTGGATGTTTTTAATGATACGTTTTGAATGTGGAGGCTTAATAACTCTGCCATTCAGTAACATCTCCTGAGCCTACCTCTTGAGCGCCTACCTCTTGAGCCTGAATGCTGAACAGCACTGTACAAACAGATGGGCAGGCAGGACAACACAGAGGGGAAAAGGAATACACTATTAGTATACAGCAATGTCAAAGGAGACTAAAGGTATGTCTCAACTTGTCAATGCAAAACATATCAATAAAATAATACATATGATATGATACTTTTGTTAGTTTTCACTGAAATGTGTCTTGCGACACTGTAGCTCCATGTGCAACACATAATACACAATTTCATTTAAACACATTTAATGCATACATGAAGAACATGTGAACAGTGATGTCTTTCATTTTTCTGCAGGCCCCCAGATTTTTAATTTAAATTTGACTGATGAACAAAAGGAGTTATGTCTGAACTTAATGCATTTTGGAGCATATTATATCTTCTCTGTCGGGTGGAAACCTCATACAGTAGGTATGTCAAAAACTGCTACTTTTCAGGATTCTAATTCAAAAATAGCAAAAATAGCAGATAGACAAGCTTAAAACACGTCACTTCGTGCAGCGTTTTGAGCTTGTAGATCTGCTATTTTTGATACTTTTGTTTGACACAGTAGTGCAAGTAGGGCACTAATTTACGAAGAAAAGATGGAGATACGTAAGAGGTTTCTGCCAGACAGCTACGATATATAACATCTACTGTATATATGTATAACATCCAGTCTATAACATATATATTCTAATTATACAAAGTATTAGTCAATAAAACATAATCAATTTCAGAGTAAAATCTGGCCAACTCATAAAGCTCTGCAAATCAGTTAGACATTAACTAAAGGGCCATAGATTCACAGTTTTTATGCTGCAAATTCTGAGGAGAATCAATAAAATATAAATTCAGACATTTCATGAAATCTTTAGGCATAAATGAATACGAAAAAAAAAAAAACAGACTGAGTGAAATACGTAATCAAACAGTATAATGCTAGGGACCCAACAATTAATTGAACTAATCTTATAATGCTAGGGACCCAACAATTAATTGAACTAATCTTATAAACAATAATCGGTAATCGACTTAAAAATAAAATATACATTTTAAAAATAACACATTTTTCTTTCAACTTCTTTGAAAATAACTTCTTCCAAAATAGTGAAAATCAAAGATCGACAAGCTCACAATGTGTCACATTGCAATGAGTTGTGAGCTTGTAGATCTGCTATTTTCAATTAATTTTGAACTATAAAACTAATAAATGTAATCAATTATAAAAAATCTGTTCAAAAATGTAGGCCCGATTTCGTTGACATATAAAACATTTGAAACAGACAAAAAAACATGCTTCTTGATTATTCGATTACGGTAATTGAAAAAGTAATGGAGGGAATAATTGCTAAGAAGATAATGGCTAGTTGCAGATTGGCAGCCTACCGTTAGCAGCCAGCAGAACAGCTAGAAGGAACCCTGGCATATGGAGAGGCATCTTTCACTCTGCTTCACCCCACACTAGACTGTCTGTACACTGAGCAGCGCAGCCAGCATTATATACTACACTGGATTACAGTAATCCATAGCACTGGGTGGGTTCCTAAACTGTGGGTCTGGGACCCATTTTTGGGCCGCGGACCGGGTTTTTATGGGTGGTGAGGAAAAATCCCATTATTTAACACATGTTTTTATTACTTCAAAAGATTTTCCAAAAATATACAGTATTTTGTTTTTATATAAATAAAATTAAAGGTGGGCTAAGTGATTTACTTTTGTTAAAATAAGTGTTAAATAGCTCTAATATATTCTGATAGAACTCATTGCTATAGAGTGTTTGTTCAGTAAAAGGAGAGCTCTCATTTCTCTCCAGCTCTTTATTAAACAGAAAATGCATTTTCATTGCTCTCTCCTGATTGGCTTAAATGTTGTCACCTATCTGAAAATGTACTATATTCTGTTTACTAAAGAGCTGGAGAGACCCCTGTGCCCGAACAAACGCTCTGTAGCAATGATTACTATCAGAATATAGTACTTTAACCTTTTAACAAAAAAATAAAAAATACCAAAAAATATTACTTACCCTACCTTTAAATAAAAATGTTTTCCAAAATAATTCAGAAAAAAAATAAAATAATAATAAAATAAATAAAATAAAACAAATAGTGAGTGCAGATTGGTTATTTTCTGTTATTTCTTTAAATACGTGGCTTCATAATGTATGTTTGTAAGGTCGGGTCACGGGAAGACACCAACTTAATATTTTGGGTCACGTGCTGAAAAGTGTGGGAACCCCTGCCCTGAACCAAAGGAATGTAAAGGACATACCCTCATAAAGTCTATAGATGTTCAACTGCTCTCATCTTGTCAGCAGAGAACATATTAAGTTATGTTGTGGGCAGAATACGAACATATCCAGTAATAACTGTACACAAGTAGAGTCACAAAGCATGCTGGTAAAAATAAAACGGTGACGCTGGCCAGGTGGTCCAGCCTGGCATGCATGAAATGAGTGGGTGGAGTAATATATGAGAGAGAGAGAGAGAGAGAGAGAGAGAGAGAGAGAAAGAGAAAGAGAGAAAGTGTGTGTGTGTGTGTGTGTGTGTGTGTGTGTGTGTGTGTGTGTGTGTGTGTGTGTGTGTGTGTGCGCGCGCGCGCGCGTGTGTGTGCGTGCGTGTCGAGATTTGATGCCAGTTCTGGTGTCTACTGGGTGTTGTGACCCATATAACAGACCAGAAGGTGTTTTGTACATTATCAAGGGCAATACTACAGTATAGAAAGACTTTCCAAATAAGGTTCAATAAATTAGAAAAATGCAACAGAAATAGGTCTCAAGTCTAGTGAAACAGCTGGTTGTGTTTGTTGCAACTGAACTGTTGCTCATACAATTCTTCTTAGAAGAAATGAGTACCTCAAAGTGGTTCCTTTGGGGGGGTTCCAAAAGGATCCTTCCTTACATACATGGCTGTAACTCTGAGAGTGTACAAATCCATTTGGTTACATTTGTACACTCTCAAAGTTATTGGAATCCTTCCTTTAAATAAATAAAAAGCTTGAGAACCACTTGACCTAACAGTGGGCCATGTAACTCAGGTGAATGCAATCAAGTCTAATTGCACAAGCTGTTTTCAATTGGACTTCTTCACCACTCTCTTCATTAGTTGCATTAGAAAAGGCCATATGTCCAGTCACAGTGTAGCGGTTTGTGTTCAATCCTGTATTTACACAAGTGATCAAGTTCCTTTACTGTTAGGTCTTGTGGACAGGTACTGTAGCCTACCTTAGTGATACAGCACCACTAGGTTCTTTATTTGTTATGTTTTGTGTGCAGGTACATAAGCGATATATCACCACTATGTTCTTTATTTGTTATGTTTTGTGTGCAGGTACATAAGTGATATAGCACCACTATGTTCTTTATTTGTTATGTTTTGTGTGCAGGTACATGAGTTGTACAGCACCACTAGGTTCTTTATTTGTTATGTTTTGTGTGCAGGTACATAAGTTATACAGCACCACTAGGTTCTTTATTTGTTATGTTTTGTGTGCAGGTACATAAGTTATACAGCACCACTAGGTTCTTTATTTGTTATGTTGTGTGTGCAGGTACATGAGTTATACAGCACCACTAGGTTCTTTATTTGTTCCATGTTGTGTACAGGTACATAAGCGATATAGCACCACTAGGTTCTTTATTTGTTCCATGTTGTGTACAGGTACAGTGCTGCACCATGAAGGCTCCTGCAAGCAGAACAAGATCAAGGGAACCAAAGCAACGATGGCTTACCCCACCTTCATCTAGAGAGATCAAAGAGAGGTCAGAACAACCACATTCTCATTCTGCAAAAAAAAAGCATAAATGTGTTTTTTCCCCCCCTCTTCCACCAAACTTGATTTATCTATCTAGCCTAGGGTGTTGTTGACAATGACATTGGAAAAGGCTTCTTTGTTTCATACCCATAAAAAGTTCATTTTAGACTTTCAGGGTTAAAGGACCACATCACCCATTTTCAGCCTATATCTTTTTACAATTGGTCTCACTAATGCTTGCTCTTAAGAAGGCACGTTTTTTGTGTACTTGCTGTGTCTCAGAGTAGGGCTGTGGATGGTTCATAACTCTGCCTACTAGTGACATCATCAGTAGGCAGGTTTGGTGATTTGATTTAAAACCTTAATTTGTATTAATGCAAGAACAATGACTTCTATTTCAGCATGCTAACATTCTGGCAAAAAGACTGTAGTTTCTATATAATTAGCTTGGAAATCCCATCGGGTGTGATTTTGGTGGCAGGTTTCTGAACTGCCCACCAATGAGATGCAGATCTAGTAGAAGATGTGCCATCTTATAATGCGTGAGGAGAACCAATTATATGAAGATGAGGTTGAAAATGGGTTAAGTGCTCCTTAAATGAATGCTCTGGATTTTACAGTGTAGTGTAGCACATAACTGATCTGATTTTGATTTTGTTTTGTTTTAGGGTCCAAGTATAAACTCACCCAAAAAGTCCACCCTGAATATCCAGTGACATGTCTCTCCCTACAGGATGGTTCTGGTACTGCAAGTCCTCCTGGAAGAAGTGGGAGAAGACCAAGAGATGCCAATGTGGTTTAAAGAGGACTCCAAGTCTCTGGCTTCAACAAGTGAGCCTGGAGACATCCCAGCTGTCAAGGACCAACAGGCAGAGAATCATCCTTCTTCCACCATGGAGCCATATGACACTGGTACAACAGAGACTACGAAAGACCAGACCTGCACATGATGAAATCCAAGCTGAAGCTCAACCTTATGTTTTTATATTGATGTAAACTTTAGGTACAGTATCATTAAAGATTTATTTTAATAAACGGCGTATTGATCAGATCACCAGCTTCTTCTCTCAGCTGTAGCTAATTTAGAGGCACCCACCCACTTGCAGTGCATGGTTCCCAACCTTTTCTGCGTCAGTGCCCACTTAGACATCTAGTAGTACCGTCTGTCAGGTGGAAACCTGTCCAAAACTGTTGCGTTTCAGGATTCAAAAGTAGCAGATCTACAAGCTTGTGGATCTGCTACTTTTGATGCTTTAGTGTGACACTGTAGTATGATCATGTAGGGCAATAATTTGCGGGAAAAACACAAGGTCAAATGTGGACATAAGAGCTTTCTGCCCGACAGCAACGATATTTTTAAGCTTCTATTTATCGGTATCATCTCCCCCCCAGGTTTTAAAGTAAACCTATATATATTTTTACTTAAAAAATATATAAATAAAATCATTACATGTGTTGCTGGGGGCCCACAGGTTGGCAGTGGCTGCTCTAGGAGGGTATTATGTTGCTCTTTACAGCAGGTACATCATGCAGTGTAAGTAGCCTACAGCAGGCCTACTGCTTGGAAATTAAAAGTACTTGACCTCAAGGGATTAGAAAACCACACATCCTGTGTCGACTGCAGGGGAAAAAGCAATCACTGCAGACTTGAAGCGATTAACTGCAACTAATTAGGCAATGGTTGTTTATAAATTCATAGCTTTGTGGGAATATTTTGGAAAATCTTTACATAACCCAGCAGTGGTTCTAAAACTGGTGTCAAGGGGTCCTTAAGGGGTTTTGGGGTCTGCAGCAAAAGGAACAGTTAACCTATTGCATACTTTGGTTACTCAAAAAGAGCTGATCTACAAGTTCATGCAAGTGATGCAACGCATTGTGAGCTTGTAGATGGGCTATTTTCAAACATCTGTAATTGTGAACAATTTTGAATATTTGTGACATTATTTTAAAACTAATCTTATGGGCGTTTCTGGCTTAAAATATTTTCAGATGGGGTTCCATAGTCAAATATCAATTTGGGTAAAGACACCCAAATTGATATTTGGGTCTTACATGAAAATGTTTGAGAACCAATACAGCAGCCCTGTTTAGAGTAGACTTGGTTAGCTGTAGTATACAACCCTCGTAGACGTATTTATGATTCTGACGTTTTCAATCTCTAAGACTTGGTAAACATTAAAGCCCAGTAACATGTTTTTAATTTTCCATCAGCCAAAAGCTACTTGTCAGCCTGACGCCCAGTGGTGGAAAGAAGTACTCAGGGTTTTTACTTAGATAAAAGTAGCAATACCACAATGTAGAAATACTGTTACGAGTAAAAGTATACTGTATTCAAATGTTTACTTGAGTAAAAGTAGGCTATGTTCTATTTTTAAATAGCTCCAAAAATGTTTTGGTTAATGCATGTTTTATAGGCGTATTCATCTAAATATGCAAATAAGAAACTAAGCCAAACTAAATGTAGAGCCCCAGACAGTACAAAGCCACAGCAACTCCCATGTTAGAGCTCAGCTTTATTGGCATGGTAGGTTGTGTTGTGCGTCGGTTTGCCGAATGAGAGACTGGGGGTTCGATCACAGCTCAACTGAACCTATCCTCGCGTCACCAGACTGTTTCCACTCTAGCGTGAATCACTACTTAAAGATCAGCTTATGGTCAAATAATTGTTGTGGAGTAGAAAGCACAATAGGCGTGTATTTGCCTCTGAAGTGGAGTAGTAGGCTAGCCTATAATCAAGTGTAAAGCGTAAAAACATGGAAATACAAAGACTCAAAGTGAAAGTATAGGTAGCCTACCTCATAATTGTACTTAAGTACAGGCTGGCACATAAGTAAAATGCTACTACTTTCCATCACTGATGATGACGACGGCCTGTCGTGTTATTTTTAACTCTATGGTCGTGTGTCGTGCGCTGTGTTCCTCACACCAGATGATGCGCTGCGCAGTATCCATCCATCCATCCAGGGTTGAGCTCTAGGGGGTACGGGCGGGTACGGCGTACCCTTAGTTCTGAGACTGTGGCGGCTGGGGGCTCGCGCGTGCTCCACATGCACTCACCGTCAGCGGCGGTCGTTAACACCTTAAAGTTTAAACAATAGCCTCTGAAGGTTCGCGCCGTCAGTGGCGAGACATTCTCAATAGCGTCTACCTGGCTGCTTTGCATAACATTAGGCTACTGGAGAAAAGCCATGGACTTGAATTGAATGTGCACTGCAGAGTGTGAAGGGGACATTATGTATAGTAGTGTGTATATCTGTCTGTCTCTTATGTCATCATGATTTCTGTGCGTGGGGATCTCATCTTAAACAAGCTACGTGCTTAACTGAGCTATCCAGTTTAGTAGACCTTGTATTGCGAATTTGTACTTCCATGTACTGTTATGTACTGTCATGTACTGTTCTCATGTCTTACTAAATAAAGTACATCAATCAATCAATTGCTTAGCAGAGCACCCAGTTCTCTGAGACAAGACAAAGACAAGTTGTCTGATTATTTTAACTGCTTATGTGTGGGTGAGTCTATGTAAAGGGCTTTTATATAAAACTAAAAGGAAAATAAAATAATTGATTAATTGAAACAAAAATAAAAACAACAAATTAACAATGCAACAAAATAATAAGAAATATAAATACATTAATAATCACATGTTGAATACAGTATTAGTAAGTGGCTATGTGCACATGCCTGCGCACGTGACGTCATAAAATACAGTACCCTTAGTTCAAAAATCCACAGCTCACCACTGCATCCATCCATCCACCCACCCATCCATCCGCGCTGAGGAAAGCCTGATTCATAGATCCTACAACATGGTGTCGCCATCATCACCGTCACTCACTGACAACAGTCGATCTGCGACGCGCTGTGAGCTTGTAGATCGTCTATTGTCAGTGCGCGTCACCGTCTTACCAGGAGTATAGTGCAGACTGAGTGAAGCAGAGGGCTTTCTTGTTCCCTGAAGTATTGTGTCATCTGTAATGGTTTGGTGTTATTGTTTTGTGTAGCTGTAGGTTAGAGTCACAGACAGATAGTGTATTATTCCATAAAGCTCTTTCAATGCAACTAATGTCTGATTTGACGGGATCGTGCGCACACAGGTAAGGCATCATTTCAACTTCATATTGTCAGTGGTGGAAGAAGTACTCAGATATTTTAAAGTAAAAGTAGCAATACCACAATATAGAAGTACTCTGTTACAAGTAAAATGCATGTGTTCAAAATGTTACTTGACTTGAGTAAAAGTACAAACGTATTGGCATCAAAATATAGTACCAAAAGTAAAAGTAGCTACTAAAATGTTAGTATGTATGTATAAAATATGTTTGTATAAAATATGTTAAAATAGCAGTGTACAAGCTCACAATGTGTCGAGCTTGTAGATCGGCTATTTTCAAATAGCCTATGTATAAAATAGGGCTAAAAGTGGTTAATGTGTGTTCTGTAATATGGTTAGGGTTAGTGGAGCAAAAGTACAATATTTGCCTCTGAGATGTAGTGTAGTAGAAGTATTGATAATTGGAAATACTCCAGTAAAGTAAAAGTGTCTCAAAATTGTATTAAGTGCAGTTCTTGAGAAAATGTTCTTAGTTACTTCTTTACACCACTGCATAGTGTTAAATGTTGTCCCAATGACAGCATCAGCATCCAATGTGTTCTTTCTGCTAACTAATCATACAGCTGATGTCTCTCTATGGTGCCTTGTTCTTTCAAAAGGAAATATTTCCTAATCTGAATCCATATAGGTTTAAATTTACTGGATAGCCTAACAAAAACCTTAATTTCTGAAGAATCCCTGCTACATGTAGTCTACGAAAACGGTCATATAGGTTTCGGTTACTGGACTGTCTATACTCCAGGGTCCTTTTGCATACCTTACAAGGACAGCAGAGGGATTTAAAATGACTATTGACTGTCTCCATCTGAACAGGCTACAGTCCTATTATGGTGGGAGTCACATCATGTTACAGTATAGCTTTTTATTATTTAGTTATTCTTTTTTTTTCAGATTTTATTGCTGAAATATGTGACACTGGAGAGCTGCGATCCACTGTCACTGGACCCGTATGACCTCTGGACTTTTTGGCTAATGTCACCATGGGCTGTGGCACCTCCATCGCTACAGAGCCACTGGCTCAAAGGAAAGAGACAGGTAACCTAATAGTGTCCCAGATGACCACACTTGGACACTTCTTCTGACCGCTTCAAGTATTCACCTGAAGTGTAGGGCAGTAGTTTCTCAGAGTGGGGTCCGGGGACACCCAGGGGTCCTAGAGAGGGGGTTCCAGGGGGTCTCCAGCTAAATTAAAGCATCAAAGTCAGTTGAACCGCTTTTATACCACTATGTTATACATTAGCTAGTAGTAGCAGGTCTACAAGCTCACAACATTTTATTGCTATTTTTGAAAAATATTTTGAAAATAATTGACAATCTTTTTTTTGGAATCTTCAATATTTTTAACAACACAATGTTATGGTGGTTCCTTTTCAGATGTGGTCCTTGACATGAGAATGTTTGAGAACCACTGGTGTAGATTATAAGTGAATGATGATGAAACCCTCTATTGTGCTCAGTGCGCAGTGCAATGCATCAGGCATACAGTCATGTCTGAACTGTCATCATAGCTTCGTATTAGACACCTTTCATTGTGGGAGGTGTGAAGAACCAATTGCCATCAAAATAGTTTCAGTATTGGCCGTACACTGTGAAATCCTGAGCGATGATTTAACTCAGAGTGTACACAAGGAACCAAATGGAACCCAGGTCCATTTGGTTCCATAAATGACTGAGGATTTTACTGTGTATTTATGCGGCAGCGGTACACATGGTCCATTGACAAGTTGACTAACCAGCATATCAGTATTGCATTGTAATGTATACAATGGATGGATTATTATGATTATTTTCTACCATTCTAATATTTCAGCAGATATCTTATATCTCCTCCAGCACCACATTAGGTGATGTCATCAACATGTTTGACAGATGGTGGTTTCCTTTGTTCTGCATCTCTCTCTCTCTCTCTCTCTCTCTCTCTCTCTCTCTCTCTCTCTCTCTCTCTCTCTCTCTCTGTTCTGTTTGTATTAATTTATTGTCTCAGGGCCCCTTTCCATGTCCCCTGTGTCTTGTTATCTTTCTCTCTAATCCTCTCTTTCTCACTCTCTCCCACTCTGTTGCACTTGATTTTATTCAATTATGACTTTCATCTTCTGAACTGTAGTCTTCTTCACACAGATGAAACTGCCAAGGATCCCAGCCCGGCTCTGAGTAAGGTCACCCCTCATCTCTTGACATTTAGTTCTGTGCCACGCATGTGTATGCACAGTAATATCCTCAGTGTTCGTAACTCTGGGCAATTATATTTGATACAGCCTGTTTCTGGTGAAAATTGAATTAATTCTGCCTTAAAAGTCTAAAAAACTACTACAAAATCACTGTCCCCACAGCAGCCGCGTTCATGGGAAATGTAGTCTTTGGGTCGTTTGACTCGTTTCTAGCGTCTATTGTGTTACTTTTTGGCTACATTTGTACATTTCCACCTTCAGTTGATGCTTCATATCCATATGAGTAAAATCCCCAGGATGATGTGTTTATTTTTCAAACACAGTTCTTATATGAGGCGATCTAAGATTCCCCTATGGGGATTTCAACACAAAAAATAACGCCGCAACCCAGGGGGATAGCGCCCTCTAGCGGCAGTGATGTCAGGACTTCGGTGCTCTATACTTATTAGTGCTATGGTGGTGTACAAAAATAGCAAAAATAGCCGATCTACAAGATAACAACGCAGCGACGCATTGTGAACTTGTAAATATTCTATTGTCACTATTTATTTTTTTAATAATCGTTCATTAATCGTGATCAAACAAAAGTTCATTATATATTTTTGAAGTAAATTTGCCCAGCCCTAAATTGGGGCCACTTTCTCAGTTCAATTATTTTAACAGTTTACTGTGTGTGTGAGTAGGAGTTAGAGTGCAAAACAGAGAGACTTAATTCTTGCAAACCATTTCCATTTTGTTGCCATTTGTGCACTCTCTGAGTTAAATTGACACTGAGGATTTTACTGTGTATGTATTCATGTACTGTGCATCGATCGAGAACAAGTCCATATCATTTGCATTATTTGGCAACAAATTCATATAAATGGCACTAAAAGGTAAACTTGGGTGTTGTTCTTAGCCATGAAGGCGGCTATTTTAATCCAGAGATGGTACCGGCGCTACATGGCTCGTCTGGAGATGAGACGGCGGTACACCTGGAACATCTTCCAGTCCATCGAATATGCAGGCGAACAGGACCAACTGCAGGTACCACAACGTCTCTGTCGGGTGAAAACCTGATTATGTCCAAAACTGTTACTTTTCAGGATTCAAATTCAAAAATAGCAAAAGTAGCAGATTGACGAGCTCAAAATACGTCGCTTCACTGTTTCGCTTGCTGTTTTTTAATGCTTTTGTGTGACGCTGTAGTATGTATGGTCAAGTAGGGTGTTCATCTACGAAAAAACACAAAAAGTTTGAATGTGGAGATAAGAGGTTTCTGCCCGACAGCAATGACATATTTATATTAGAAACGCATTAGGGCTGTGTGATATGACCTCACATCAATATCACCTTTATTTCAAGCTTTTGCTTCGATTACGATTAATGATTTTTTTTTTTTTATGTGAATAGAAGATTTATTTTTTGTACGACACCTTTGTACAACAAAGTATAATACAGGGTTAAGTGGTTATGGATTAGCTGATATTCAGTATAATATAAATAAGAAAAAGAGGTTGCGCATCAACAATGGGTTTTCTCAGTGGAGTGCTAGACCCAAAGACAGTATACATATCAAAAAAGGAATTTAAAAAAAATCCAAAAAGGTAGCACATCCAAAAATGTCAATTAAATGGAGGACAAATTACTCACATTTCCACTTTTTTATTGGCACACCAATAAAGTGAATGCTTACGCGTTTCGGCTATGAGCCTTCCTCAGAGCCACAGCCAGTGTGAAGTGAGCGGTGCTATTTAAAAACAACAGTGGTCATCACAGTGATGGAAGCTCACTTAAAAAAAAAAAGTATATTTTTTTAAGTGAGTGGTGATTTTTTTTTTGATATTGAGTTATTAATTTCATCATGCGTCTCGCTAGCCAATCACAGTACTGAGCAAAGGGTCTGAATACCAATCAGCCAATCACAGTACAGCGAAAGACACATTTTCACGACGGAAAGAAAAACTTTCGCCACGGATGGGTCCCAAACCCACTTATAGGAACGGCTACACCGCTCAAAAAAATGCTTCTCGATAATTCGATTAACCTACATGAGCCAGATAAAGTCTGCTTCTGTTAACTTCCTTAAGGGCACAGAGTCAGACACACTGTAAAACATATAGGCGTGCCAGGCAGCCATGCATAAACCTCACAGTGCATAGAGTGCAACAGAGCCTCTTTAATGGAAGTTTGATTTCTCTTCTCTCCTCAGCTGTCCAGTTTCTTTAGTTTCATGCTGGACAACTTCACTCATCTGAACGGTAATGAACCAGGTGAGCACGCCTCTACTCTCCTCTGTTGATTCACTCAGATCTCCCCGTCCATGAAGGGCCTTGATAATCATGATTAAATCCTGGGTTAAATGTTGACACAGAAATTAAGGTTTTGTAAAACAATACAAAAATAAACATAACGTCAAAGACTGGTTTCCACAATGTTCAACAATTATATGAATGTGTAACTGTACTCTATACAATATAGCATAACACTGCTTCATGTTACAGTTCATCATGGATCAGTGAGATCAATCGTCACTTAGAGCTGGATAATTAACCCAAAATATATAGAGACCTTTAGAACCAATTACCGGCTTAATCTTGCTCATGTAGGTTAATCGAATAATTGAGAAGCAGTTTTTCCCCCCGCATAATATATCAACATGTCGACCCATACTACAAAATTTTAATAGATCTTTTTACTTAATTGATTTAGTCTGATTAACCACTTAAGCCCTGCTTTGCTGTGCGTGCTGAAGGAGCAAAAATGGACTGCCGTTTTCCTGCTATTTCTTGTTTTAATAATGATTCATTCATCGTAATCGAGGCAAAAGTTTGATATAATCGTGATCTTGATTTGATATCATTGTATCACTCATCACAAGATACTTTAAGGCTCATTGGACATGTTTGTCTTTTTGTAAAGATATGTTTGGGTCGACAGAGGTGCAACAGTTAATCAAACTAATCGATTTAATCAATTATAAAAAAATGTTGATAATCAATACTTTGATGAAATAATCAATTAACAGGTGAAAAGTTTCCAAAAATGTCCCAAAACAACGATAGAGAAAATAGTCACGATGCGACATGTGAGCTTGTAAATCAGCTATTTTAAAACATTTTGTATGACTTGTGCTTAAGTGGTTAGTCGAATTGCTGATATATAAAAATAACAAATATATTCATTAAAAATATATATTCTTGATTGATCAAAAAAGTTATCGATAGATTAATCGCAAGTAAACAATGGATAGTTGCAGCCCTAGGCTAGACAGTAAACGTAATGTTATGTTTCACCAAATGTCCCTCAAAGAGAAACCTTTGGGACCTCTCTCTCTCTCTCTCTCTCTCTCTCTCTCTCTCTCTCTCTCTCTCTCTCTCTCTCTCTCTCTCTCTCTCTCTCTCTCTCTCTCTGTCTCTCTCTCTCTCTCTCTCTCTCTCTCTCTCTCTCTCTCTCTCTCTATCTCTGTCTCTCTCTGTCTCTCTCTCTCTGTCTCTCTCTCTCTCTCTCTCTCTCTCTCTCTCTCTCTCTCTCTCTCTCTCTCTCTCTCTCTCTCTCTCTGTCTCTCTCTCTCTCTCTCTCTCTCTCTCTCTCTCTCTCTCTCTCTCTCTCTCTCTCTCTCTCTCTCTCTCTCTCTCTCTCTCTCTCTTTCTCTCTCTCTCTCAATAAGAACGCAGCCGCTGCTGTTGCATTCACAGAATCGGTGTGCTGTCTTTACATTAAAACGTTATTGTTGTCGTTTTTACAATTATGATTTTATTGTTCGCTAATATGCTTCCATAAAATTAACATTAGATTGGTTCTGTCAGGCCCCTGGATTTTGGTGTTCAAACCCCCAGTGCTTATATTGTTGCTTAGCAACTAGTGTGTGGACAGTGTGCTGGTGTATTGTACCGACACAGCTGTTGCCCACTCCTCTGGACAAGGAGCAACACACTCCATTAACAAACACATCGTTGCTGTCAGGCAGAAACCTCTTATCTCCATATTTTAACTTTTTGTGTTTTTTTCGTGATTAACGCCCTAATTGATCATACTACAGCGTCACACAAAAGTATTAAAAGTAGCGGATCCAGAGCACACACACACACACACACACAAAGAGAGAGAGGTAAATAATAGGATTGTGGTCACAAGCCTGAAGCCTCTTCATGCCTGCATAAATTAGTCGGCTCAGATGGTCATTAGCATTTAGAAGGACCTGTAATATAACAATGTTGAGGTCACAAAGAGCGAGGTATTGAATCAAATGATTGATTATAAAGCAACGTTGTTATGTTAACTAAAACTAACAAAAATAATGGCATACAAAATTCAATTATAAAAAGAAAGGTTTGACAATCACTTGAAAAGAGGATGACGGAAGAGGCCTGTGATGATGATGCTCAGGAACAGGTACAGTGAGACTCAGCACCACATGTCCTGTGTTCCAGACTTGATCTCCCAGTTGTTGGATCCAGTGGTTGACCCCTGGCTGGACAGAGAGACATGCTACAACCTCATTCCAGTGCCAGAGTCCTACAGCGGCCCACGCCTCTCCTTCCCCCTCTCTGTGGCTCACACCAACTCACTGCTCAACGCCTTCAAGAACCAACAGGTTACTAGAGTTTTTTTCATTTTTCATTTGTTTTTTATTTTATATTCAGTTTTGACTTTGTTTTCAATTAGTTTAGTTTAGTTTAGTTTAGTTTAGTTTCTGAAAAGGCTTAGCTTTAGTTTAGTTATCATTAGTTTTTGTTTTTTTATGAGAAAAACTGCCACAACTAAAATAGTGGAAGATTTCATATCCACCCCAAATATTAGGCATACTGTATAATATTGACAAAGACTAAAACTAAGGACATTTTCTGTTTAATTTTAGTTAGTTTTAGTTTGTTTTGTAGTCACAGTACAAGTTCTTTTGTAAAGCCTCTTTTTTATTTTAAAAAATGTATATGGAGTCGTGAGCATTAGAACATGGCAGCAGTCTGAATTACATCGCATCATGACACGTTGTCAGTATAAATCAGGCATTATATTCTGCTCATGCAGAGAGACAGCTGTTTCTCTGTAACTGTCCAGCGGTACTGCAGTGCCAAAGAAAGAGCTCATTGAAATCATACATTTAGCTATAATAGTTTGAGTAATACAATTACAGGAAGGTCTTCCTAACTTGGACCTCCAAGTTCATTGTCACAGAAACGTTCTGGGATTGCTTCTTGTTTTAGCCACTATGTATTACAACTGCGACGGCTAGTATAAAACAGCAGGTTGCAAGTCGTTGGGAAGGTTGCAAGCTACTTCAATGTGTGTGTGTGTGTGTGTGTGTGTGTGTGTGTGTGTGTGTGTGTGTGTGTGTGTGTGTGTGTGTGTGTGTGTGTGTGTGTGTGTGTGTGTGTGTGTGTGTGTGTGTGTGTGTGTGTGTGTGTGTGTGTGTGTGTGTGTGTGTGTGTGTGTGTGTGTGTGTGTGTGTGTGTGCGTGCGTGCGCGCGCGTGTGCGTGCGCGCGCGTGTGCGTGCGTGCGTGCGCTTCCAGGCCCTTCATGCCAGGTATGTGATGCAGCTGTTGTACGAGACCAAGAAGCTCCTCAGACGCATGCCCAACATCACCCACTTGTCTACATCCTACGCCAAGGAGATCACTATATGTGGTAGGTCATCCTTACTTCACTTATCTTGTTCCTTTTAGTGTCTTTTGTAAAGTCCTTGTCATATGATCTTTTGTGGTACCAGGTATCAGGTTTTGACAAGAGGCAGCATACAATGGGCTTCTAAATAAATGAATAGACGGAAAGGTGAATGGCTGTGACATAATATCCCATTATGAGTCGACTACAGCTGTTTCCATCTGCTTCTGTTTTCTACGTTTTCCTCGGGCACTCCAGCCACCTGCATACCCTGTATAACTGGTACCCTTCTGATTTGTGACAGAAGGGTACCAGCAAGAGTGAGAGGGAAGATGTACAAGACAGTAGAGAGGCCAGCCATGGTGTACGGCATGGAAATGCTACAATTCGCTGTATGAGTGACAAGGATTGACAGGATCAGAAATGACTACATTAGAGGATCAGCCCAGGTTAGAAGGTTTGGGGATAAAACAAGAGAGGCGAGGTCGAGATGGTGGCATGTGCAGAGGAGAGATGAAGGGTGCATTGGGAAAAAGATGCTGAAGATGGAGCTGTCTGGGAAGAGGAGAAGAGGAAGGCCAAAGAGGAGGTTTATGGATTCAGTGAGAGAGGACATGCAGGTGGCTGGAATGACAGAGGAAGACGCAGAGAACAGAAGCAGATGGAAACAGATGATCCGCTGTGGCGACCCCGATGGGAAATAGCTGAAAGAGGAAGAAGACTCCAGCCACCTGCATGTCCTCACTGAATCCATAAACGTCTTTGGCCTTACTTTTCTCATCTTCTCAATGTACCCCTAATCCCTCCTCCGCACATGTCAAAAGCACCTTAACCTCACCTCCCTTGCTTTATCCCCAAACCTTCCAACCTGGGCCGATCCTCTACTGTAGTAATTTCTGATCTTGAGTGATCCTTGTCACTACTAAAGCGAATCGTAGCATCCTCAATTCTGCCCCCTCCAACTCCACCTCCTGTCTTTTCGTCAGTGCCACCGTTTCCAAGCCGTACAGCATGGCATTCTTCTATCTTATACATCTTACAGTACATGTTACAAATCACTCCTGACACTTTGGTCCATCCGTTCCACCCTGCCTGCACTCTCTTCTTCCACACTCCCCATTACATACAATTGACTTTAACGGCAACTCTCAATCATGAGTAGAGGTGCAAAATGGAGATCTTTATTTGCACACTGACTACTTGTCTGACTCCTCTCTCATAGCCTCCTTTAACAGATTTACATCTCAACATGCTGACAACAACCAATTCAACTAGACAAAAACTATATCCACACACACTTGCACTTACACCCTTTTCTACTAATGTTTGTTTTTCTCTATCATTCATACTGTGTATCTATAGTTGTATTATTTATGTTGCCAAATAATTTGTTAGTTTTTTTATTACTTTGTATTTTTTGTTGCTAAGTGAGGTGAGATTAACTTAACTAAATCTCAACTGCACAACCCAACCCAATATTATGAAGTTGTTACAAATGTGTGTTTTTTTAAACGTGCAAAAAATATATACACTTGGTATCTAGGTGATCTACATGGGCGGCTTGACGACTTGCTTCTCATATTTTACAAGGTAAATATACATGTTGGTGCTGCTGAATTTAAATGGCAGTTGTGCTGTATTTAAATGAGTTCATTAGGGTTATCAAATGTGCATATCATATAACAGATAGTTTGCTGAATTAGGATAACGACTCCTCCAGATGGCTCCAACTGTAATAAATGAAAGTGTCAGATTTATGTAACATGATGGTGTTTTGTTCTAAGAACAATTGGTGTAACAATATAAAAATATGTTTTTTAAATGCATAGATCAAGTAAGTTTCACATTCTCTTCATGACTTTCACACCTTGCACATTTTGCGTTGTGAGCTTGTAGGTCTGCTATTTTCAACGTGACACCGTCATGCATGGAGCATAAATAGGCTTAAGTCGAGCCTTACAGTAGCTACTTGTACTTTATTTGTTTATTTACGGGACAGTGCACATTAATGAACATTCAATACATGTACAAGAAATGAATCAATTGAACATGATGTCATGTAAACATGCCGGATTTAGCTAGAAGCTATTATTTCCATCCGTAGTCCCACTAGCCGTAGCTAGTTGAACTGTTTCTTTGATGGCCCATTTCCACACGTTGCTTCTTAACTCTGTTCTCCATTGATGTTGCATGAAGGTTTTGAACCAAAATAGTTGTGGCAGTCACGTAAAAATCATCAAAAAGAAGAAAAAAAAATATCTAAAGAAATGTGTTTATGTTGTGATAGTGGATGCTGTTGTTTTTTTCCTTAGAATGGCCTTCCCTCTGCAGACACCTCGTATGTGTTTAACGGGGACTTTGTGGACCGGGGCAAACAGTCCGTGGAGGTTGTCCTCCTGCTCTTTGCATACCTTCTGCTGTACCCTGACCACATGCACCTCAACAGAGGCAACCACGAAGACCACATCATGAACCTCAGGTTTGTCGTTTGTTCTGTAGATAGAATGCAATAATCTATGTATTTGTAGACAAACACACAGTACAGTATGTTTAGAGATTGTAGAAATTCATGTCACACTAAACCTAACTCCTGTTATTTTAACTCTGAAAACTTGATGCACTGGTTGTGTTGTTCCAGATATGGATTCACAAAAGAAGTCATGCAGAAGTACAAGGTCAGATGCACCATCATATCATACATTGTCTACTTCACTGTTTCCCAACTTGTGGGCCGGATACTAATAAATAAGAACTTAAAGTATACCATGTTAGTTCTATTGATCCAAGCCGGAACACAATCGAATGATTGATCATTTAAATAAACATGCTCTGAAAATGCACACGACCCACCCATCTGACCACTTCCGGCTGGTGTTAAGTGGTCAGGTGGGTGGGTCACAAACGCTTTCAAGATTTTCAAGTGGGCCCTGATCCAGAAAAGTTTGGGAACCACTGGGCAATTTGTATCACGCAGCCACTGCCACCTTGTGGCCACTACTGTTTCACTGCATTGCTGCCTGGGGTTGGGAGAGCATTACCTTATGATTTGCGTACTAATAATGGTGACATTCTGTCTCCAGACCTTTAGCCGTGAGATTCTTCAGCTGTTTCAAGATGTGTTCAGCCTTCTGCCCATCGCCACGGTGATCGACGGCAAAGTATTGATTGTTCACGGGGGCATATCGGACCAGACCGACCTCAACTTCCTCAACACAATAGAGAGACACAAGGTTAGAGACTTAGATACCTTGACACGTCCACTCCTATTCTAAAGGTTCTATAAGTATAAGTTCTGATTTGTATCAGGAAAGAATGCAGACCAGACATACAGTAAGTGGTCTAAAAGCAATTTAAGTTTCAACCAGTAAAATCTGGAGTGTTAATTTAACTCTGAGAGTGTAAAAAGTGACATGTAACACACTAAGAGCTGGACCTGGTCATATATTATAATGTTGTTGTCGGGCAGAAACCTTAAGTGTGTCTGTGGGTTTTATAAGCATTTAACCAATGAAAAGTATTAGCAAGAACTTGTGACTAAATAATAACTACACTGGATCCATTGGAACACAGGTTATTTTTTCCCATTGCTGAAAAGTAATAATTTTGGACATACAAGGTTACCACGCTGACAAGTGGAAATTTGATTCCACCCTCATTCTCTTTCTCTGGCTCCGCCCTCAAGGTCAAGTCTGCACTGAGGTTGCCTAGGTATAATGTGGAGGAGCTGGATGTCCGTAGCAGCAGGATGAGAGGGGCAGACAACCCTCACCCTGGCAGCTGTCGTAGCCTCAGGATCCAGAGGACCCCCATTCAGAGGTCCGTCGTCTCATGGAGTCAAGAATGTTATTACAATGTTTTACTACTATCTTTTCTACTACACAGCAAAATTCGGAGTGTTTATGTAACTCAGTGAGTGTAATTAACTCTCCGTATTTAGCTAAGTACACAGTTCAGCAACCAAACGTGGCCATTCTCTCATTAAAAAATGAAACATTTTAGATCTGCAACTAACGATTATCTTCTTAGTAATTATTCTATAGATTGTTTTCCGATTAATTGAATAATCGAGAAGCATTAAAATATTTTTTTGATTTATTTTATATAACAAGGAATTAATTCATCACTTAATCCCTACTATACTGTGTCACACAACGTTGTCCTGCACAAATAGTGAAAATTACCATTAATGTACTTGTAGATCGGGCAATATTTTGAAAATAGTTTGTTGTTGTAAAGATTTTCGTCCATACATGTACATGCCCAAAATAGGGATCAGTTATTATTAATCAATTATTGTCTCCGCCAGGCCGAAAGGCATGGCGAGAGAGTATGTTTTGCACCCTGTCCGTCCGTCCTTCTGTCTGTGAACAGCTAATCTCCAGCACCGTTGGCCTGATCGCAACGAAACTTTGCACACACATTCCCTGGATGCCAATTCCGAAACTCTGCCCCAATTTTTACACATGGGCCTGTTATAGCGCCACCATGAGGCCGATTTCTGACCTGGCGGAGACCTGTGCTCCGAGGAGCACCTTTTCTAGTTTATTTATCATTTTATTCTAATCGATTAAATCGATTAGTTGATTAATTGTTGCACCCCTAAAACATTTGATTCCTTGCAGGAAGAGACACTGTGGACCGCTGAGCCGACAAGAGTCTTCCTCTTCCTCTTCGTCCTCTTCGTCCTCTGTGTGCTCGCCCAGGTCGCCACGCCCCTACCTGCTCTACACTGCTGCCACTGACGTCCTCCAAGTGCCCTTCCTGGACTCCCTTTCTGCTGTCCCTCCGCCCTCCCCACCCCCACCACCCCAACACCAGCAGGAGTGGAAACAGGTCAAACTGCTGAAATAGAGCCTAAGGAGTGGGGGTGGGGCCTGGATCAAGTCATTAGTCATTATTATGGTTGCCATCTGGTGTAAAATACATTATTTATCCAAAATGTCATGTCTTTAATGCCCTAACTCAGCGATTCACAACCTGTGGGCCAGCAGGGGCCCTTATGCCTGATTTATATACTTTGAGCTGCAAGCACACGAAAATAGCCCAATAGCCCTACAAAAATATCCCGACACGCTCTTAACGCATTGCGTGTGAACCAGGTGTGATCCTTTCGTCTCTGTCTCCTCCTAGCAGATAGTGGATGTGTTGTGGAGCGACCCCAAGCCCCAGGAGGGGTGCAGTCCCAACACCTTCAGAGGGGGAGGCTGTTACTTTGGCCCCGACGTCACCCAGAAACTGCTGCTCAGCCACCACCTGCAGCTGCTCATCCGCTCACATGAGTGCAAGCAGGAGGGCTATGAGCTCTGTCATAATGGACAGGTGGGCCATATACAGTATGACTTCAAATCAATATCGTGGTTATTTCAAACTTTGCCTCAATTACGATTAATGAAAGATTTTCTTTTTTAAATAGCGTAAATAGCTGATCTACAAGCTAGCAACGTGTCCCAATGCGACGGGTTGTTAGCTTGTAGATCGGCTATCTTTACTATTTTTGTACGCCACCATTGTACAACAAAGATTAATACATTGTTAAGCGGTTAATCAGACTAATCAATTTAGTAGATTTAAAAAGTAGCATAGTATTATGTCTCTTCATTGATAAAATATTTAGCCGGGACGGCTGTTAATTGATCCCTTTAACTTCAAGGGGATTGTGCACTGACTTGATTGATTGGGCCATAAAAGTGTCAAACTCGTTGGTTCTAAACAGCGTTTTTTATATATTTTGGTTTAATTGCCCAGCCCTCAGGTAGACTGATTATGCCTGATTTACACTTGGGTGTGTGCCATTTTGTGCACTGAAAATAGTGTACAACACAAGTACTTAGCGCAACTAAGTACAAATCAGGATTCGGCAAACTGGTCCGATACAAGACCACTGGAGGCCGTGGCAGCAAGGGTAGTGCATTGAATCACTTGAATGAGATAGTATACTGCTTTTGCTGAAGTAATCAACCTGTGTGTGTGTGTGTGTGTGTGTGTGTGTGTGTGTGTGTGTGTGTGTGTGTGTGTGTGTGTGTGTGTGTGTGTGTGTGTGTGTGTGTGTGTGTGTGTGTGTGTGTGTGTGTGTGTGTGTGTGTGTGTGTGTGTGTGTGTGTGTGCGTGCGTGTGTATGTGTCTTAAAGGTAATCACCATCTTCTCTGCCTCTAACTATTATGAGGAAGGCAGTAACCGTGGTGCCTACATCAAACTGGGCAGAGAGCTTGTTCCTCGCTTCTATCAGTACCAAGTGAGCCGCTCCACCCGCAAGCTCACTCTCACACAGAGGTAGGTCATCTGCTGATGTGTGTTGCAGCAGGCAACACACATCAGTTAACTACATGTTTTTGTATTTTATTTTATTAACTGAGCTATGTTGCTCTAATCATTGGATACTGTGTGTGTGTGTGTGTGTGTGTGTGTGTGTGTGTGTGTGTGTGTGTGTGTGTGTGTGTGTGTGTGTGTGTGTGTGTGTGTGTGTGTGTGTGTGTGTGTGTGTGTGTGTGTGTGTGTGTGTGTGTGTGTGTGTCTAGTGTAAGAGCAGCGGAGGGTTCTGCTCTCAGGGCTCTGAAAGAGAAGTTCTTTGCCCATCGCTCTGAGCTGATGTCTGGCTTCCTTCAGTATGATAATGGTCACACTGGTAAGGTATACCCACTACAATGTCAACATTAACTCTGAGACCCTTTCGGGTCTTTGACACAGGGCATGCATATGCAAGTGCCCTTGATCAGTGGTTATCAAACTTATTCAAGTCAAGGACCCCCAAATTGATATGTATTTGGCCACGGACCCCCATCTGAAAATGTTGTGTGCCAGTTACCCCCAGATGAGAAGATTTATGTAAAAAAAAAAAAGAATCCAAATGATTAAAAATGTTCCAAACATTCTCGATATTTTTCCAAAATATGTAAAAATAGCATTCTTTTTTAATAAGGTTTGAAACAAAGCACAACTACATTGATATCTGATTAAAATTCAAAAATAGCAGGTATACAAGCTCAAAACTTGTCAAAAACACGTTTCAAGCTTGCAGATTTTTTGATACTTTTGTGTGACGCTGCAGTATGATCAAGTAGGGCATTCATTTACGAAAAAACACACAAAGTTAGAATATGGAGATAAGAGGTTTCTGCACGACAGCAACGCTATGCATACTGTATGTGTTACATGTGTGTGTTCAGGATGTGTGTCGGTCAGTGAATGGGCTGAAGTGCTGGAGTCCGTGCTGAGATTGGACCTGCCATGGTGCACCCTTCGCCCACACTTGGCACGTCTGGCAGCAGATGGCAGTGTGGAGTACCAGTCCTGCTTTGAGGACATGAACCCAGGCCACCCACTGCCACAGGTCTATACAGCTACTCTGTTGGCAGGGACGTGCACAGATAGACTCTAGGTGGTGCTAGAGCACCTGCCCTTTGCCCTCTTGACCAGAAGTGCCCTTTTGAAAAAAGGAAAAAAAAGTTTTTTTTTTCTTTTCCAGTTTACAGCAGGGGTCTTCAACAGGGGGTCCGGGACCCCTAGGGGGTCCTCAGAGTTACTACAGGGGGTCCGCCAAATCTTTATGTGATATGATTTTTCATTTTACCATAACCACTCGAAACCTAGCATCCCTTTTCTGAGGAGAACTTTAGCCAAAAATAGCCGATCTACAAGCCCACAACGCCTCGCGCTGCGAGGCGTTGTGGGCTTGTAGATCGGCTATTTTTGGCAAAGAGGTATATGTGTAGAGGGAAAAAAGAGCAGACAAGTAAACAAAAAAAAGTATAATTTACTTGAGTACCTTCCCCTCAAAATGTCTGTGCACGCCACTGTATACAGCTACTCTGTTGCGTCTATAACAGCTATTATGAAGCACAGTATGGTGTAGACTAGTGACCAGTGGTGGATACTAAGTACATTTACTCAAGTACTGTACGTACAGTAAGTAGAATTCTGAGGTACTTTTACTTGAGTTGAGTGTTTCAATGCCTTGATACTTTATTCTTTTACTCCACTGCATCTAAGAGGCAAATGATGTAGTTTTTCTATTGCACTACATTTATTTGACAGCTTTAGTTACTAGTTACTTTGCAGATTTCGATTATTAACAATCAACAATCTTCCAATTTTGTTTTTAAAATAGCCGATCTACAAGCTCACAATGCGACGTGCAGTGAGCTTGTAAGGCTATTTTTCGAAAAGCCGAACTACACAATTGGGCTTAAGTGGTTAATGATCAATATTTATCATTCAATAACATGACATACTGTATATCATTCTGAAATGGACATTCTGCATAATGTGTACTTTTACTTTTGCTACTTAAAGTATATTCTGATGCTAATACTTTTGTACCTTGACTTAAGCAATTTAGAATGCAGGACTTTTACTTGTAACAGAGTATTTTTATCCTGTGGTATTGTTAATTTTACTTAAGTCCAAATTTCTGGTACTTCTTGCAGCACTGCTAGTGACTGACATGTGACGTTGTTCCTGTAGGTTACACCCCACCTGGCTGAAACCCTGTTCAGATACAGGACCAACCTGGAGATCATATTCAACATTATAGACAAGGACCAATCAGGTAGAGAAATATCTGTTTTGTACAGGAAATTGTGTCATGACTTGAAATGTATTCCTCTAAAATGATATCTGCGTGTGTTTTAAATGCATATTGTGCGCGTTTTGCGATAGGGCTGCATCTATCGATACATTTCTTAGTGATTATCTATCGATAACTTTTTTGATTAATCGACCAACTGAGAAGTGTGGTTTTTTAGGTGCATAATTTTTTTATATATCAACAAATTAATCACATAAGTGCTATTTTAAACTTTGTTGCACATGGTGTCATGCAAAAGTAGTTTGTAGATCTGTTATTTTCGCTTGTTTTTTGGACACTTTTCGCCTATAATGACTTACCCAAAATGGGGATAACTTATTAATTGAGTATTTTATTACATTATCGATATGTTTTAAAAATAATCAATTAAATCTATTAGTTCAATTAGTTGATGCAACAGTCTAATATGCGACATTCACATTCAGGCCTGATCTCCATTGAGGAGTTCCGTAACACGTGGCGTCTGTTCAGCACCCACCTGGGTGTGGACCTGGATGAGAGGTCCATAGACGACCTGGCGCGCAGCATCGACTTCAACAAGGATGGGAGTATAGACTTCACTGAGTTCCTCCAGGCCTTCCGGGTGGTACACCAACAACAAGGATCAGCAAGGAGGCTGAGTGACTGAGGCAGAGAAGAATATGCAGTCAAGCAAGAGAAACTGAACTGAGCTACACCTGGAAGTCTCTTGATCAATACTGGACAAAACAAATGCAGAAAAGATGATTGCAGAAAGAAACCTATTCTATATGGATGACAATTCTCACTGTTCCCAGGTTCACCACCGAAAATCGCTGCAAACCTTGAGCAGTGGGGGGAAATGTATAAATATATACCTAAAAGAGGTTTAACAAACCAATGTGTTGGTACTGCTACCAAAAGTAAACAGATTATCCACAGTAGTCAGTGAATCACAGTCCAGATGCCTTTATGTGAGCTTCCAAGGATGGATGACTAGAGCCTGTAGCATTAGGCGCTATAGACCAGCCATTCCCTACCTGTGGACCGGGAGGATATTGTACAGTAAGTGGGCCCCCAAATAATTGACACAACGCTAAGATTTGATTGATAATTTAACATTAATATAAAAAAGTAAAACAAAAAAGTTATGCTTTTTGTTAGTTCCGTTGATCCAAGCCAGAACACAATTGATTGATTGATCATTAAAATAAACAAAATAAATTAAAATGCTCTGAAAATTCGGCTGCGCTGTTAAGTGGTCAGGTGTGTGGGCGAACGCTTTTGAGACTAGAAGAGGTTGAGAACCTCTGCTATAGACACACACATGTCTGACACACACGCTGTATGCTATCTTTTTCATAAGAGAGTCATGCTAATGTGAATGCTGGCCTGTTTTCCAACTGCTGTTACCTGTACACGAAGAAAATAAAGCTCCCTTTATTAAATACATATTCTCACATTGTGAAAATGATAGTCCATTTGCGTACACACACGTGTGTCTGGGTGTGCACATTCACTTAAGTGTTTTACCCACTATGATTACAAAACAATGTGGGAGAGCAGTTAAACACGCCTGGGCATCCTGTCAGACAGAGCAAATTGTGGGGTCAGAATTTACCCAAGGGCAACACACACACACACACACACACACACACACACACACACACACACACACACACACACACACACACACACACACACACACACACACACCATGAACATATACACATAAGTACTAGCTGTCAGAGGCTACAAAAACGACACGCTGAGAGATCAAGACAAGGAGCCGTACAGAGTAACAATCAACTTTAATAGTGCATTCAATGTTTGGGTTCCTGCAAAGTCTGCCTCTATTGGACAGGCTGTTTATATGGTAAATCAATTACTACATTAATGCATCGCACAGCACTGTGTTTACCAAATACAAACTACAAACATGCTAAAGTCATTGTCTGCCCGTTTTTTTTATATTTTTTATCAGGGGCTCGTTCCAGCCATCCTTTTTCTGATCATCCCAGACAAACTCTTCCCTCGCATTCCCCCCTTCATGAACTCTCTTTCACTCCAAATGGTACTTTGTTCTGTTTACGGAACCTGCAGTATACTGTAGCCTCTCCTCTTATCCCCTTACCCCTCCTTTCCCCACCCCACATCCTCTCTTCCCCCTCTCTCTCTTCCCCCTCTCAAACCCCTGAGTGCTATCCCAGGCAGGCCTGTGGATAACATAGCAGTGTGGTGCAGTCTGTGCACCTCTCTGCTACTCTCCATGGGAGCTCCAACAGGCCTGCTGGCCACCATGGCGGTCACTCTCCTCTGCAGCTGCGCTCCAGGTACGTGTTGGGAGTTCATTTCAGTTTAGTAGCATTGCTAATTAGTAGGGGTGTTGGGTGAGATTCATGTAAGAATCGTGATTCTTTTTATCAAAGATTTTTCAAAAATCGATTAAAAATAAATAAAATAAAAGCTGGTTAAGCTGGTTAAGTTAAAGGAGTTTTTACTCTATGGTGTTTGTGATATGAAATGTAAGGTTACCATAATCACAGTAAATATTATCATGTCTTCAGTCATATTCAAGGGCTTTTTTTTTTTTTTTTAACTAATCACTTTCAGTTAAGCACAGATGAGGTGTGTGTGTCACTGTTCAGCTGACGCTCGTTGACACTCGTTAATGTTACTTGCATCAAAGCCATTATGTTGTGTTTCTGCATCAACGATTTTTAATCGAATCGTGACCCCAAGAATCGGAATCGAATCGTGAGATAGCAGATGATTCACAGCCCTACTACTAAAGTGCCCTCTGTGTAAGAGATGCAATGGATTTCAGAGCAGCTCCAGACATGATGTGAGGTGTGTTGATGGTAGAACTGGTTCCTCAGTACACAGAGCTGAGCGATGCAGTGGATTCAGACACCTGGAAAACGGACGCACGTTCTTCCGTTACGGAGGACTGCTTGTCATATTCCGCTGTGATCCTGGTTACAAGCTCCATGGATACCGCACTAACAGCTGCGTGTCTGGGCACTGGTCTAGGGAACTCCCAGCCTGTGTTGGTGAGTAGGTGTGATTTTTCTACTTTTATTGCTCTTATCTTTTCATATTTTCCATGATTATATTCATATACTGTACGAGGCAAATCACATTTGTACGTTTATTTCTAATGATTTTATGCATTATATTCATACATGAGTATAATGAAAATGTGAACCACTTTTAACCTGGCATCTCAATTTGGTAGTAATCTACTGTAAATGTAGATTGGCTATTTTCCCCGTGTGATGAAGTACAGTATGAAATAGGGATTTAGTGACTAATCATTTTAATGATCTTTAAGCCTAGTTCTTATACCCTTATATGAAATGAATGCTTAAATTATTACACCTGTTTTTTATCCCACTGCCAAAGGCTCAGCTTGTCCCAGCCCAGGGGCCCTGGTCCATGGGACCAGCAGTGTGAATGAGGACGTCTCCTGGGCCATGTTCAGCTGTAACAGTGGCTTTAAGCTCCAGGGTCCCTCAAAGTTATACTGCAAGGGTCACGCCTGGAATGGCACCAAGCCTGTCTGCAAAGGTGATCATTCATAACGTCATGATTCTTTCAGTCTGACAAAGACTGTGTGCGTGCGTATGCGATTGCTTTTGTATTTATTTGGTATTTTGGTTTTATATATCTACTCTAGTTTTTTTGTTTACATTTCAGACAACAGTAGATAGAAGTGGATTTGTATGATGTAGACGCTTAAATGTCTGTAACTCTGAGAGTGTGCAAATGGATCCAAATGGACGGGTCCATTTGGTTCCATTTGTACACTCTCAGAATTATGGGTTTCCTTGAAATTAAAAACTTTGAGAACCACTGTACAGTAGTGGATTTGTTCTCATCTCATTCAACTAAGTTAACTGAAATTCCTCCTTCCAGAATCTGACATGATGAGCTCTGCTTCGCGTCCAGCTCTGCAAAAGCCACACATGCAGCTGAACCGTCATAACGCCCAGGCTCCCGGGGTGGTTAACCACCAGCAACACTCTCTCTATGACACCCTCCTCAACACTGCCTCCAAGGAAGCCTACCTCAAATTCGTCTCGTCGTCTAACTCTAACATACCATTGCGAACCCCAAATGGTGAGGGCGGTAAAATGTCCAGCCATGAGCTCCACCTGAAGGAATGGGTTCAATACCCCAAGGCTGAAATCCCCCTCAAAGAGGCGGCCCGTTTACTTCGTCCCGGAGTTCACGTCCAGAGAGAAATTGAAACAAAATCTGGTGCAGAAGAGGGATCTGTGAAACCGAGCAGCGTTCTACCAGACAGAGGAACTGTTAGGAGCGACTCAGTGGCAGACGCAGACCATTCAGTTGACGACATGGAGAAAGGAAACAGAGGAACAGAGTATTTCCCAATGCCTTTGACTCCTGCAACGCAGGTGACCACTGAACCAGAGCCATCTCCTACTGTCTCACCTGCGCCATCGTCAAGGATTCTAACATCAGCTCCGATTGCGGTCACAGACGGTGCTAGCGGGCGTGCTCAGGCAGCAGACACAGTGGTGTCTGTACAAACCCAAGCTTCCACATCGGTCCTCCTGGTGCTTGGTGGTGAAAAAGTGTCCAGCTTGCAAAGCCAGGATCATGTGTCTCCAACTGCATTAGTGACTGGGTCTCCTGATAATGAAGATGTCGTGAACTATCTTTTCTTGGATGAGAGGTCCACACAGGCAGGTCCCGTGGTGGATTCAGGACAGAATGGACAGGCAGGGTCTGAGGGTCCGAAGCTGCTGTTAGGGACCAGGCCTTTGGATCTCATTCAGAGCACAACAGAACCACTGATTAAACATCAGCCTACTAGAATGCAACAAACACATGGTCCATTCACTGGATCTACGACTCCCTCCACCAGCCACACTGTCTCCATCTCACCACAGACATTCACTTCATCGTCTTCTCTCACCCCATCTCTCTTATCGGCTTACTTCTCACCAACTGCCCTTCCGTCCACTTCTACCATAGGCCGTACCTCCACCCGGTCCAATGCCGATGTAACCCCACCCTCTCAGACCACCTCTGACCAACGACCCCCCCATCAAATAGAATACCCCAACCTCAGGACCAATGTCACAGTCAATCCACTTACACTGTCATTGAGCTTTGGCAGACGCCCTGTGTGTCCATACCCGCCTGTACCTGCCCATGGAACCTTCTATTTTAGGAATGTAGTGAACCCAGGTCCCACGGAGTATAAACATTACATCCAGTATGCCTGCTATCCAGGTTACACCCTGGCTAATGGAGACATACACAGCTACTGCCACCGGGGCGGCGCATGGAGTGGGGTCACGCCCGTGTGTCTAGGTGAGTTGTGCTGCTTTCTAAGACACTATTTCTGGACACCCTTTATCATGCTATAATTTGACCTCAGCAATGTTGGGGAAGTTACTTTCAAAATGTAATAGACTGCACAAAAACATACAATACTTATAATCAACAAGACCACAAGCAACGTGGTTACTGTTTGTACAGTAGTCTTGTTTATTATAGTACATATTATGTTTGTGCTTTTAAAATGACAAAAAAATAACGTTATATTCACAACATTACTTTGTGTGAATTAATGCACTATATTACTTGCATAACTTTTCTGTTACTTTCACAAAACACCCTAAAATGAAGCACAAAAGGACTATAGGCATTATACTGAATGGGAGAGGGTAGAGGCTACAATAATATTAATGGTGTTAAAATGCTATATTTAGCAGCATAAACGTAAATGTCAAGCTGAAGCACAAAACTCAGAGTAGTTGAGATTGAAGTGTGATGTTTAAACATCTGTGTGGTCATCAGGTCATGTGTTTTGTACATCAGCCACAGTATCATAACTGACTGTATGGTTTGAAGTGTGTTTGAATTTCTGCCATGCATGGCTACTAATGGACCTGGATTCACATTAACTGGGCTACATTTCAAGCGCGTCTTCCTCTTGTAATTTCCCACCTAAATCTAAATATCTCTTTAAGCCAAACTAGTGAGTAGCAGCTGAAATGCTTGTTCCAAAAACTCACATGCACTTACCATTTCATTAACTGTTCATTTGTGTTGCGTCTGTTTGGACTCAGAGCTGACACCATGTTCAGTCAACAATGGGGGCTGTTCCCAGGTCTGCTTGCACTCTTGGAACCACAACCAGAGCCACAGTGAGTCAGAGACCAGTACCTGGTGCCACTGCAGGCCTGGCTTCACTCTGCTGGAGGACAAGCGTACATGTAGAGGTGAGAATAGCACTTTAAGGTGGTCAGTTTTTACACCCTCACAGTTGCATTTACACTGAGGATTTTGCTGTGTACTGTAGCTGTGAGGGCTCGTATGACGGTAGCATTCATTCATAGTCATCCTTGGGTCTTCCTAATGACAAAGCACTGTGCACGGAGGCAAGCTACAGCACAACAGAATGTTTGTTTTATGACATTGATGATTCACGGTTCACTGACAAGAGTTATGGTTACATGATCTTCTAAGGAGGCTGGGGTTTAGATATATTATTTTAACAATATATATAATTTAGAACTAAATGTAATGTAGCTAATGATACATTAATTGATTGAGACGCAGTTTAAGTCACTAATATGTAGTTTTATTTGTACAGATTATTTGTCTGCAGTTTGACAAATAACCTTGCCTGTCATACAGGTCTCTCTCCCAAACAATAATGTGCAGTCGTGAGTCGTGACTGATTTATAGACAAACTAACATTCTTTGAGCATTCCTTTCATCTATAAGCTTATGACGCGTTGTAGAAGAAATCTTGAAAAAAATAGCGGGACTATTTTTTAAACATTATTAACTCAAATCTTGCATGGGGGTCCCTGGCAGGCTGGCACTAAATATTTTCAGATTGGAGGAAATACATGTTAATTTGGGGGTCCTTGACATGAAAATCTCTGCGAAAAACTGGGATAGCAGGCCAGAGCAGTGCAGGTGACACTAGGAAGCTCATGATGAACATCCAGGCTGAGCAGGCCTCCTGTCTCCCCAATGACAAGGTAGAGATGAAAAGAAAATTGACAAAACATCTGCTTCATGGTCAGCTCAGTACAGGCCCCAGCAGTACAAAAACATCTGACAAGTGAACCTCATTCAGGGGGATATAGAGCTAGTCTACTACGTATGTCTGTTGCTATTCCCCGTCACCTCACTGTACAAATATTTCTGTGGCAGGTGTGTGTGTGTGTGTGTGTGTGTGTGTGTGTGTGCGTGTGAGTGTGCGCGTGTGCGTGTGCGCATGTGCGTGTGCGTGTGCGCGCATACTTGCGTGCAAATGTGTTACTGACATACAGGAGATCACACTTTGGGGCACATTTTGGACATCAAACCAGTTGATTGTGGACAAAATTGGTCTTCCCAATTTAACGCAGTTCCATAATGTTATGCCCGTATTTGTTATGGTTATGGTTGGGGTAAAGGGATAGGGAATGAATGCAAGTCAATCCAATGTCCCAAAGAGTTTGCAAGACCCAACTTGCCTGTGTGTTTGTTTGCGTGTGTGTGTGTGTGTGTGTGTGTGTGTGTGTGTGTGTGTGTGTGTGTGTGTGTGTGTGTGTGTGTGTGTGTGTGTGTGTGTGTGTGTGTGTGTGTGTGTGTGTGTGTGTGTGTGTGTGTGTGTGTGTGTGTGTGTGTTAGATTTAGATGAGTGTGTTGAGGGGCAGCACCAGTGTCATCAGAAGTGTGTCAACACGTTTGGCTCTTTCAAGTGCAGCTGTGATGAGGGCTATCAGCTTGCACATGACCACACTTCCTGCACAGGTACAGCGTGTGTTTATCTGACTATCATGTACAGTATGGGTCTGTGGGGCTGCAATTGTGTTTACATCATTTAATTTCATAGACCACATTCCCATGGTTCCCCTTTGTTATACCCCAAGTATAACAAAATTAGCAAAATGACTGTCGTGTGATACGGTCAATGACTGTTCTTTAAAGGGTCTACACCATGAATTTTAACTTTTTCTTCATTTTTGTGTGTTTTTGGTCTCCCCCACCTCTCTTCTGTTCCAACAAATACCCGACTTCGAGCATGCAGGCTTTCATAGGCTATCTGTGGTTTTTATGTAAATTGGTCTGAAAACAGTCCGTCAGATTTGTTCCCCCTGCCTACGTCACGTCTGGGAACAATTCCTCCCGTTTTTCAGTTCTAACCACACAAAAAAAAAAAAAAAAAAAAAAAAACTTTTTTTTTTTTTTTACTTTTGCCACACAGAACCAGGACATAACATGCATAGAAACTGGCTCAATAGCGCCCCGTGCCAAACAGGACAATGTGGTATTGCATGTGAAAGTGCTTTATAAGCCAGAGAGAAGTTAGTTGGAATGAGTATATCTGAGGCTTGATTTAGGCTCAAACCTTTTGAAAAACGTTTGAGGGACATAAACAATATGATATTAAATATTATTATTATTTTTTAAATTCATGGTGTAGCTCCTTTAAGCTTCTATCATCCTGCTCCTCTCCAGATGTGGATGAATGCCTCCTGCCAGCAGCTGTAACAGGTTGTGTGTTTGGTTGTGTTAACGCTCCTGGAAGCTTCCACTGCCAGTGTCCTGCTGGCTACAGCCTGCACACCACAGATGGCCACTGTCAAGGTTAATAGCAACCCAATAAAGACACTTTTCTTCTCTGTTGTGTTGATTATTAATGGCTAAAAGAGAAAATAATGTGGGTATAAGCATATAAAGTATAAGCATGTTTCTTTTCCACCTGCCTTTGTTTCAGTGCAGAAAGTTTAATTATTTTTATTTATTTATTTAGTAGCAATGCAATAAATAGCACAATGCAGCACAGTCAACACTCACTGCATTATGACTGCATTATTAGGGTACATCTTTTGTGGGCATACACTTAGATGTTCTGCATTTGATTACAATAGATTACAATTTGACAATTGAATAGAAAAATATGTATGGTAACCACCTGACATCCCTATTATAGTCCATTTTCAAAATGTGTGAACATGTTTTATCAAAATCTGTGAAAAAATATATAAAATAGTGAAAATAGCTGAAGCTGAAGCTCACAGTGTGTCGCAATGTGATGCTTTGTGAGCTTGTAGATCAGCTATTTTCGCTATTTGTCGTACAATGAAATATTGTAGGGCTTAAGTGGTTAATGATACGTCCCTCTGTGTTCTTCTTTACAAATGGACCCTGCAGATATAGATGAATGTGCTGTCAAGGAGGGAGCAGGTCCCTGTGAGGAGCTCTGCCATAACTCACCAGGATCCTACAGCTGTTCCTGTTCCTATGGCTACACCCTGGCTGGAGACGGACACGGCTGCGTTCCTCAGTGCTCTCCTGGGTACAGGAAACAAGCCCTCACATCAAGGCTTGACAATTCAACCACACACCGAGAGGAGTGTGTAGGTGGGTGAGATTTTATGCAGTGTTGATTTTGACAGCAAATTTAGATTTAGTTTTAGTCATAGTCTTTTGAAAAAGAATCCATTTAGTTTTAGTCATATTTTTGTCAACTGAAATGTTTTAGTTTTTGTCTAGTTTTAGTCGACAAAATGTTCTACTAGCTCTAAATTTCTACACCCGAGTACAACCAAACATAAAATTACTTGTCTTTTAGTTCTACTAGATCTCTTCTCCACTCGTCCCTCACTAACACTTTAGTCAATATATTTAGTCTTAGTTTTAGTCATCGTGGCTTAGTTTTTATTTCGTTTTGGTCAGTGAAAAAAGTGAGTCAACGTACATTTTTCGTCATAGTTTTAGTCGACGAAATCAACACTGATTTTATGGGGTTATTTATTAATTACAGTATTGAAATTAAACAAATGTACCTGGGGATGCAAAACCTGCCCGCGCCAACCATCTCTTGTAATACATCTCTTGATTGTGACGTTGGACTTTTTGACCCAAATCTCAAATCTGTTGGGAAGCCTACTGATAATTCCCACCACGTTTCATGAGAATCAGCCCGTCTGCTCGTTTCACCTTGACCTTTTTTACCCAAAAGTTAATCATCTCTGACATTCCCTCCAGGTTTCATGAAAGTCTGTTCATCCATTCTCAAGTTATCTTGCTATCACACACACGCACACGCACAAGAAGACCCATTGTTTTTTGCTACCCTGCCTGGAGCAATGTAAACAAAAACAAAGAAGTATTATGAAGGTCCCTGTTTGACGACTTTCTGTGTTTTAGTTAGGATTAGTGAAAAGCCTCACATTGAGATGCTGGATGTATGTATGCTGATTCTTTGTATCAACACAGATATAGACGAGTGCCAAGAGGTGGAGCTACAGGTCAATAAGTGTGAGTGGCAGTGTGTCAACCTACCTGGTTCTCATCGCTGCATTTGTCCTAAAGGATACAGCCTCCAGGCAGATGGAGCTCACTGCAAGGGTCAGTAGATGCACACTAGGGGCCCTATCTTCCGCCAAATTTTCCGATCAATTTTATTGATCCATTGCGCAGGAAATAAAAAACGGATTACAATAATTTAACATTCTCTATAATCAGTAACATGTAGGTTATACGTATGTGTATCAAACATGTTTTTATTCTGTTTTGTATGCAATGAAAGGCTAGACCTTATTATCCAAACGTCGGGATGTGTCCAACATTGCGTATAGTCCTCGGTGTGGTTCCAGAGTTATTGAACACGGCGGGTGAATTAAGTGATTGTGATTGTCATTACAATTTTACTGTAATTCATAAATGTGTGACAGTTAATTCCTTTTGTCAATAAGTTGTGTTCTGGGATAAGGCTAAATATCGATAATCAATACTTTAATAAATGTAATCGAGCCATAAAATAAAAATTAAAATTCTACAAGCTCACAATGCGACACGTTGTGAGCTTGTAGATCTGCTATTTTCAATATTTTTGCACAACCAACTTATGCAACAAAGTATTAAATAAAGCCGAAGTGGTTAATTGATTTGTTGATATATATACAGAATACAAAACTAAATATATTAAAAACGCACTTCTCGATTATTCAGTTAATAAAAAAGTAATCGCTAAGAAAATGATCGATAGTTGCTGCCCCAACGCACACGTACGCTTCCATAAAAACATACTCTGTTCTTCCATACAGCTTTTTGTGTGTCTGTCTTTCTATGTTATGCCTCACCCTGTCTTTAAAAGTCATTATTTTCCACTCTTCCAGATATAAATGAGTGTAATCGTAAGAATGGTGGCTGCTCCCATCTGTGTTTAAACTATAGAGGGGGATATAAATGTGCCTGCCCCGCATCCCATCGCCTTTCACCCTACAGCAGGAAGAAATGTCTGCCCAGGAAAACAGAGGACACTGCTGGCTAAAGCCCTGTCCGGCGACAGAGCATAAATTAGGCTTAAGAGAGAAGCCCTCCTTGGGCCTGATCCAGAAAGACTTCCTACAAGATATGCTGACTTTGTGCCTTTGGGGAAAATCAAGAAAAACTGAAATAAGTAGAATATCACTGCTGTTCTCTAAGCCCTCTTATTGTAGTTCCACATGTTTACATCATGGAGATGCAAGGTTTTCACTGAACAGTAGTACTGTGTTTTGATATTTTTACAATGACAGAAATGTCACCTAATTCTTGAGGATAATTAGCACTTAAATTAAAGGTATCACATTTCAAAACAAGATATTTGGTTAGATCTTTTTATTATTCTTCGACTATAACAAGCATTTTTATAGTATGTAAATACATAATAGTATAATATGGAGGTGTATGATAATTGCATTGTAATGTTAATAGAACCAGTCTGTAAAATGCATTATACCAAATACTATTGACATTCTTCAGTTAAGTCTTAAAATTGTTATATATGTTAACATTTGACAGTTTCATAGATTTCCATGAAAATATTTCCATCCCTAACAATAAAATAACAAATCCATCATTGATCGACACTCGTTTGCATTTTCTCCTGCCTATTTTTCTTCAAAGACTCATCACAGAGCAACAGCCATTTTGATTCCCCTCTCTGTGTACTTCTCAAGTTATTCCTTTAACAGAATACAGTATGACGATGGCTGGAATAAAGCTCTCTTTTCAACATGAAATGCATCTATCTTACACCAGTGGTTCTCAAACTTTTTTTGTGACAAAGACCCCCAAATTTATATATATTTGTCCACGAACCCCTATCTGAAAATGTTTTGTGCCAGCAGGGACCCCCAGGTACAAAAATAGCAGATGTACAAGCTTGCATTAGTGCCGCGCTGCGAGCTTGTACATCTGCTATTTTTGAATATGTTTAAAATATGGATAAAGGGGTTCAAATGATTGTGATGCTGTATTAACACATTTTGCTGGGGACCCCCTGGAACCCCCTCAAGGACCCCACTTTGAGAACCACTGTCTTACACCGTACCAGAAATACCATTCCGAATAATTCCATAATACCATTCAAATAAACATTACGATTACTGTATACCATGCTCATTGCTCACACATAGCAACCCTAATACACACTGGTCTGATAAAACTGATTTTAAGAGGTTATGTGAACTTTTATATTAGCGATCAATAATGGCACCAGTAACGACAAACCAGACAACTTGATTGTTTTCCAGGCACATGATAAGCAATGGACACAGGTTCAGTTGTGATGGGAGTTCAGGCACAAGTAGTAGTCAAATCAGTAGTACAACCTCAGTGTATTCCAGGGATACCTCACTTTCACATTTTCATACCATGAATGACACACACAACACATAAACATAAAAATACATAGACCATAGATATTATAGCCCTCCTATTGGTAATCACAGAAACAACGATTCTCTTTATAAATTAGATAAATTAAATAGTTCATTACAACACAATAGATGTGTTATCACACAGAAATACTTATAAATGGCATATATACTGTATCCAACAGCGTATATATTATAGGCGACATTATCCCACAGTACAACACCAATATTCAGTACCTGTTCAGTATCAGGATACATCTGGTAAATGCTCATGCTGGTACTGTTTATGAAGTTGTGATCAACGCAGGTTCAGGAGTGGAGAACACCCTCTACTTATCACAGACACTCTGACTGCAGTCATCCCTGTATCTACTACACTTGCCTCCACTTCTAACACCTAATCCGCCTTGCAATCACCACTAGGGGTGCAGCAGTTAATCGAACTAATTGATTTAATCAATTGTACAAAATAGACAATGAACAATAATTCAATCAAATAATCTATTAAGAATCTATCCCTATTTTGGGCATTAAATGTGAAATGCTTTAAAAAACAAATACAGAGTAAAAGTTAAAAGAGTCAATCTACAAGTTCACAACGCGTCTTGTAACTATTTCTGCACATACTGTTGAGCGATGAAGTAAAATACTTAAGTGCGTAATTGATTTGCTGATATATACTTTTAAAAAATATGTATATATTTAAAAAACCCACGCTTCCTGATTATTTGATTAATCAAAAAAGTAATCGATAGCATAATCGCTTACAAAAGTATCGAGAGTTGCAGCCCTAATCACCACCGTATGACTACTGTACACCTGTGACTGACCTGCTTGACTTGCCTGTTTGTTCTGCTTCACGTCCTCCTCCACCCCAACCGCCTCCTTTCTCCTCCACCCTGAGTCTCTCTCTCGCCCTACCTTGGGTTCCTCAGCCCAGTTCACACTCATCTCATTTCATTCCCATAAATCAGTTAAGTAGAGGAGTGGTCTCTCACTCGTGAACTACATGATATTGTCGCTGTCAGGTGGGAATCTTGTATGTCCAAAAGTGTTACTTTTTAGGAAATGGAAAAATAACCTGTATTACTGTTCTAATAGATCCAATGTAGTTATTATTTAGTCACAAGCGCTTGTTAATACTTTTCATTTCAAAACCCACAGACACACTTACACGTACATTTTCTAAATCTAAAATGCGTTGCATTGTGAGCTTACACTTACAGTGTTGTGAGCTTGTAAAAACGTTTAATTAAAGAGGAACAAGGTTTCTGCCTGACAGCAAATATATGCAACATTAGTTATTGGTTGTAAACAGAACACATTTAAATGCTATATTGAAAACAATAAATAGGTTTATAGACCTGAGTTACAAATACAATGAAACAAAAATAAAAAAACAAAATAGTGGTTTTAAAATTACTTGCCAAAACCGTGCCGTGTTATTTAATAATACCAAATATTAAATGCTCATTGAGACGTTGAGAAGCACTCAGGAGTTCTATGAGGTTATGATAAGAGCTGCCTTTTGGTCAGCACATCCTTGAGTCAAACACCACACAGTTACAGTTAAGAGCAGTGATACCTGTGAGTTAAAAGCCTGATTTATAATGCACTTAGTTGCGTGCCAGTGTCATGCGCCAAAATGAGCTGATCTGTAAGCTCACATCGCTGTGTGTGCTGCATAGAGCCTATGGTGATGCAACACGGTGTGAGCTTGTAGATCTTCTATTTTTGGCGGGTGACACCGGTGTGCAACTAGGTATAAAGGAAGAATTTTACCCTTCACTGCATCAGGCAGCTGGAACTTGGTAGGAAGTCTTGTACATAGGTGACAGCAGCCTTGGACAAGTAAGTCATGGTGCCGTAGCTGCCACTAGGAGCACTGTCGTAGAAGAAGCTGCAGATGCCAGTGGCTGGGTCCTTCTCCAGGAAATATTCACTGGCACTGAGCGATATCTAGGGATGGGAATGTCAAAGGATGTCACAGATGTATCCAGATCAAAACAAGACAGTGTGTAATAATGGTGAAGGTGAAGGCCTGTCCAATCTTTGGCTATACAGTAGATAGTAAGTTCCAGTGTGAGCAGTTTGTGAATGAAGTCACAAAAATCACAATGCGGTGTTCAGTGGAAAAGCTTGACTACACTGTATATCGGCATCATCCTGATGGCTGCTTGTGGGCCTATCGACTACTGTGGCGATAGTCTACTGGCGAAATGGAAATAGCGATCTTTAAAAATACTTGATCTATAAGTGCAGAAGTGAATTATAAATAAATACTAGAACAATGTTGGTGTACTATTATGTATCTGCATAGTACCAACTTTTGACGTTGAATGCTTCTGTGGAAAATCCAATAAACAAAGTAAACAAAACCAAAAAGAACAATGTTGGTGTAAAGCTGTAAAGCTTTTACAGTATGACGTCATACCTGGTCATTGAGGAAGAGGTCGTTGGCCATGTGCAGGATGCGGTCCACATGGATGATCCCACCGATGCTGTCCACGTCCACATCGGCCACCAGGCCCAGAACCATCACCGTCTCCACCAGGAGCTGCCGGTACTCTGGCTGAGGCACGTGGTTCAGAACAGACTCCACATGCACGGCAAATTTGATCTCTCCCTCGGTCATCTGTGGTACACAGGTCACCAACGCACGTACACAGGCATTCACACAAGCTTTAGATCGTTGAGGAAATCCAACATTCACCCCTTTATTTCTACATCAGTGGTTCTCAATTCGGGTCTGGGGACCCCCAGAGGCCCTTTGGGGGGTTCCATGGGTCCCCAGCTAAATGTGGTAATATAGCATCGATATCGGTTTAACCATTAACCCTATTTTATACTTAAGCTAGTAGAAATCTACAAGCTCACAGCGCATCACAATGCGACACGTTGTGAGCTTGTAGATCAGCTATTTTGGAATATTTTTTAAAGAATTGAACACAGATCTTCTCTTGTGTCGGGCCCGTGGCACAAACCCTTTTCAGATGGGGGTCTGCGGCCAAATACATATCAATTTGGGGGTCCTTAAAATGTTTGAGAACCGACTCTAAAATCTCAGCAACAGCAGAAAAACCTGACCTCTCTAGTGGTAGAGGAGGGCAACACATATCCATCGATGGACAGGCCATGGCACTTCTGTAGGATCTTCCAGACCTTCTGGTAGAAACCCATTGGCACTCTGTTGATAGCACCGTCCAGCCTCCGTCTCCTCAGCCACTGGCCCTGCCGCTCTTCCCATTGAAGCTGGCCGTCACCTGGACCGGTGCCAACCGGGGACAGGATCCCACTAGGGGTGGAGCAGGGGCTGCTACAACGCTGTGTGGACCGAGGAGGATCCGAGGTTACAGCCATGTTAATATGATCTCTATTGCTCACTCACACGTTACACCCATGTTAATATTCTCTCTACTGCTCACTGACAAACAGATACATAACGAAAAGAGACTTAAACTATCATCAGGTTGTACAGTAAGAGATCAAACATACAGTTATCATGCTCCAGGGTGCAAAGCAGTGCAAGTTAGATGAGCAGACTAATTAGTTTAGCGAGTGACACTGGCTGATTGGGTGAATATAAATTATAATATGATGAAGGTACGAATGGCACATGTCATCCTAAGATATGACACTAGGTTACTATAATCAAATTAGAGCAAGTAAATTAGGCTTAGCAAGCCTAAACTAATTGAAAGCAAATAATAGGCTGAAATGGTTTACCGTAGACCGAGGTGAAGTGACATTACTACAGAGGGAAACGCCACCGCTAACAATCTACAGATAGACAGAGATGACAGAAGCTGACAGGAACATCAAATAAACTGATTGTCCAACATGCCTACTCACAGGAAAACAAAACAAAAACAATTCAATAAACCAACGCAATTTCATGCTGAAATAATGAAGAATGTCTTTAGATGACGCAGATATCTGAAAGCAGGATAAACAGCGCAGGTTTTGGATTAAGTACCGTTTTTAGTTTGTAACATGACAATATCCTGTGTCACTGTGGTTCTGAATCTTTGAATATGAAAGCAACATTCTCAGGAGAGAATTATTTTCAAGTGAGGTGCTTGCAACTGGGCACTGAGGGATTTTCTCCTTTTGTAACAGGAAGGCTGAGGAACGATTATCGGGTTTATTGGCTAAATGGAATTTGACTCCAGTTCACTGACTCACTGTACTTACATTCAACAATCAGCAGTCAATGACAGCAATGACTAACAACAGCAAGAGTAGATCTGTGCCTGCAGTAAACAGTGCTATCATATAAAGTGAGTTTGTGAAGTGGGATTAATGTGAGCCCTGCAGGGCCCTGGTGCAAGTCAACTAAGAGGCAGCATGTGGTGAATGACTGAGGTTCATTCGCTGCTTTTTGGGTTAGAGATGAAACAGCCGCATGCCTAGAGACAATTGTCAAACTCAACCCACGCTTAGCGGCCGCGAGTCATCCAACTGAAATGGGAACCAAGGAGACAGCGTTATTCAGTGAGGGAAAGAAGAGATAAAAATACGCCACTGTGACACAACCAGTGGTGGACAGTAACTAAGTACCTTTACTTGAGTACTGTACTTAAGCACATTTAAAAGCATGTACTTTTGAATATTTGAGTATTTTTACAAGCAAGTACTCAGCACTTTAACTCAAGTACAAATTTGACAGAGCAACTTTCACATGCAGTTGAGTAATATTTGACCAGGACTCAGTATCACTACTTTGACTCAAGTACTGGGGTTGAGTACTTTGTCCACCACTGGCCACAACATACTGTACAAGTACAGCTTCACATGATCTCTTTTTGATTATCTATCTGTTTTATGTTGTGTCCTTGATGCTTGTTTACCTGTTTGATGTCACTTTTGAGCTTACGTATGCCGCTGCGTTCTGTCTTGGTGGCTCCAGTGTGACCCAGTTCATGGATAGAGATGGCAGGACTGGTGGCAGTTGAATAGATAGGGCGCACTGAAACATATTGACTGATTTATACTTTGTTCAACCCATCAAGACCTGAGGCCGATTCTACAAATGCCTTCTAAATCAGTAGATTTTTCAAAAATGTTCAAAAATAGCAGATATACAAGCTCACAGCGTGTCAGCTTGTACATCTGCTACTCTTGAATAGCCAACGCAAAAATAATTAATGCTGGTGTCAAAATAGCATATCGACAAGCTCACAATGCGTCACATTGTGACACTTTGTTCTACCGACTGAGTTACCCAGACTTAAAGAAATCATTCAATACTAAATCAATTCTAAATAATTTACAAATGATTAAGCTTAGGTATTACATTTGTGAAGGGTACATTTTGGCATATGGCTATAAATGGTTGTGTTAGGCATGAGTTGGCTATGCTTAGGTATAAGGTTGGTGTGGTTAAGGTCAGGGTCAACATCTAGTAAGGTGCTTAGCAACTGAGACTGCATGACCTCCAACTCCCAGATTCAGAGACTTGTAGAAACTTGAACCATGAACCAGTTCTCCTAGTAGTGAGGAGAAAGAGAACACACTTACCGCTCCTCTCCACTCCAAACTCCTTGCCACTGAGGATATGGTGCAGCAGGTTCTTCATGTCAGATGGGCTCAGGCTCATCAAGCTCTCCGACGCCTCCTCCCCTTCGAAGCCAACACATGTATTTGCATTGCATTTCACTGTATACGATATAGTGTACACTAGAGCTGATATGACTTCAAATCAGTGTCACAATTATTTCAAACTTTTACCTCGATTAGGATGAATGAACGATTCTAAAAACAAAATAGTGAAAATAGCAGATATACAAGCTCACAACACGTTGCGATGTGAGCTTGTAGATCAGCTATTTTCACTCTTTTTGGCCACCATTGTACAATGATGTATAAGACAGGGTCAGACTAATTGATTTAGTATAAAAAATCATTTAGAATTTGTTTGTGTCGATTCGTTGGTATATAAGAAATAAAGAATTCTGGATTATTCGATTAACCTACAAGAACAGGATTAAGTCGGTTATTGGTACTAAATATCGGCTTCAATATATTTTCAGTTAGTCACCCAGCCCTAGTATACACAGCAAAGTGTGTTCTATACTCAGGATGTGTATGTGTTAATATCTACTGTACAGTATATTTCAATAACAGGACGTTTTTGCACATGTGCGCTTCTCTCTTAGTGCACAAAATGGAGGTGCAGTCCTACCTGTACAGTGTAAGCTGCGTGCCAGCTCAGTGGCCATTACTTGCATGATGAGTCCTATTCGAAGTCTGAGCATATCCCCAAACAGGGCGGGCTGGGAACGCACGTACATGGCTAGATACACCATGATTTCCTATAGTAACAACAAACACACACACACACACACACACACACACACACACACACACACACACAAAGAAGGAAAAAAAAGAAGTTACGCAGGGATAAAGGTGTCTTGAAGAACAAATACAATCTTTGTTTGATTCATAGGTTTACCTGAGTGAGCACAGCTATACTGATATCCTGACCGCTGGCTTCATAAATAAGAGTGTTCAGCTCCTCTGGTGGAAGTGGACTGGACGCATACAGGGAATAGGAAGTATTTCACCCATGTGTCATTAAGCATGTACTATTGTATATGTCTTGCCAAAAATGTCCACATTGCCAGCCAGAATGATGACTTACGCAGTGATAACCCTCTCCCTGGGCTCAGGAGGTAGACCTACTGTCAGCTGCTTATGGTGGGAAATAAGATCTGTGCAGGCCTGTGGAAGAGATGGAATGAGGTATTCTGATAATTAATCAGTGTATGGGTCTCAATCAGCAACAAACCACACATACAGTAATAATAATAATAATAATAATAATAATGATAATAAACTTTTCAAATAGCACCTTTCCAAATAGTTGTTTTTTTTTAAAGTGCTTTACACTACAAAACAAAAGCCCAGTAGTGTACTGACCTCAGCCAGAACCTCCACTCTCTTTTGTAGTATTCCAGAGATGTATCTGATGAGAGCCCACTCTCTACACTGTCCAGCCTGCACGTACAGCTCCTCCAGCAGGCCACGCACACTGGCACCTCCCTGGGCAGGACCTGACACCTCCACCAGCCAATCAGATCCCCTGATCAGTCGGAAACGGCACAGGACAGTCTGTCATTTAAGTGATAGACGCCTGATAGACAGACTGACAACATGCTTTGTTTTTTTGTGTTTTACACGAGCGCAATGATCATGGCAGCAGTGATTATAGCCAGGCAAGGATAATGAACAGTGTGGTGCAGGCCCTGCTTGGTGTGTGCGTGTGTGTGCGTGCGTGTGCGTGCGTGTGCGTGTGTGCGTGTGTGTGTGTGTGTGTGTGTGTGTGTGTGTGTGTGTGTGTGTGTGTGTGTGTGTGTACGCATGCTCATACTTCATGATGTACAGAACGTAGAGGATGTCTGCTTGGTCCTGCAAAGTGGGACACTCTCTTAGCTGTCGGACAAGTCCAGCAAAGTCTGTGTTCCCCTGGGAGTCTTTGGGCAGGTTTAGGTCAGCAGCGCTGTGGGACTTGAACATGAAACACAAACACATTACAAACACACACAATTTAGTCATCACTAAATCAAAGATCCGTTTACTGTGTACATATCCACAGGAATCACAGTGCTAACCTTGAGCTGCTTTGCGTATGCACTGTACTGGAGAGAAGGAACCCCAAGCAGGTTGAGAGATTTGCGGTGTTTGCTCATGACAGGAGTCACAGGCAGATACATGGATGACTCTGAAATACACACACACACACAATAAAACACACACACGCATACACACACACACACACACACACACACACACACACACACACACACACACACACACACACACGCACACCAAATAACCTGAGTTTTACACATCCACATACCAACTAATAAAGTAATGATTTAAATAGCAGTTGCAACTCACTGGGCATGTTGAGACCCTGAACCTGGGCCATGAGGGACAGGATGTCTCTGGTAGTGTGCTGAGCACTGAACACATGCTGCTGCCCCCCTCTGATGGGAGGGAGGTGAGGCTTGGCAGAGGTGCTCTGCAGCAGCTGGGTGAGGTGCTGGTCAAACGTGTCTCCTGATCCACCTGGAGGAGAGAAGGGTCCATGTAATGTACACCAGTGGTTCCCAAAGTGGGTCCTTGGGGGGAGGGGGTTCCAGGGGGTCCCCAGAGAAATGTGTTAATACAGCATCACAATGATTTTAACCTCTTAATCCATGTTTTGTAAGTTGGCTATTAAAAAATTGCAGATGTATAAGCTCACAGCGCGTCACTTCGTGCCGCGCTGTGAGCTTGTACATCTGCAATTTTTGAACATTTAAAAATAAAATCTTGAAAGTATTAAGAATGTTTGAACACAAATCTTCTCTTCAGGGGGTCTCTGGCACAAAATATTTTCAGATGGGGGTCCGCGGCCAAAGACATATGGATTTGCGCGTCCTTGACATGAAAAGGTTTGAGTACCACTGCTGTACACAGCTAGATAACGACAGGCTAAAAACACCACTCAAGAACTTGACGTCATCGTCGTCATCGAACCTGAGGGCTGACAGTCGTCGTCCTCGTCTTCGTAGCTCCCGCCGTACTCCTCATCCTCCAGTAAGCTGTCCTCGGTGTCCCCGTCCAGGAAGCTGAGCCGTGTGTGGAAGGATGTGGTCTGGAAGGAGGCCAGGTCTGACAGCTGCACCCTGCAGCAGCAGCAGCAGCAGCCAGGAGGAAGAACATGTTCACTGATTCCTCCATCCATTCACACCTTTCCTATTATGATGTCCAATTAAGAGTCACAGAACCGGACAAACCTGGCTCCCGCAAAGTAACCATCCTGTAGTTTCCTCATGGTTGCTAGGATACACGGATCAATCCCTTCGCCATCTTCAACTGATCGCCACAAAAGAAATGGAAAATGATCATGACTACTTAGTAGTTATTAGATATCATGCACAAGATTTCTCCTCTCTAGTATCGCAGTTATCCCCCATTCTTTTCCTTGTTAGTGGGGATCACTTATGCCATCCAAATACCAGCCACCAACCAACTATCAATACAGTGTTCATTTATACTATTTCTACACATATATCATTGCTGTTGGGCAGAAACCATGTATCTCCATATTTCAACTTTTTAACCCATTAAGACCTGGAACGCATCTGTGTCACTTTAGATTTCTTTGGCTATTCAAAAATAGCACATCTACAAGCTCATAGCGCGGCACCGAGTGCCGCGCTATGAGCTTGTAGATCTGCTATTTTTGAAAAAACTTGAAAACATTTTTTTTAGATCTTTTTCAAAAAACTGTTAGGATTTAGAAAACATTTTAAAGAATTACCTCAGGTCTTAATTTAAGAGTGTGATGCAAAAGTAGCAACTTTTGAATTTTGTTTCAAGCGAAAGTGATTAAATGTGTCTGTGGGTTTTATAAATATTGAATCAATGAGAGATATTAACAAGAGCTTGTGTCTAAATAATAACTACATTGGATCCATTAGAACGCAGTTTTTTTTTGTACATTTCCTGACGTACAAGGTTTCAGTCCAACAGCAAGGATATGGAGGTTGGAGGCTGAGCACCATGTGAGGATGGTAGAGTGGAGTCCTACCCAGCATGCTGCGAGTGATGGGGAAGGTGAGTGTGGGTCGTCCAGTCATTCTCCAGCAGGAGGACAGGTAGGCCAGCTCTGTACGCAGCATCTCCACTATCATCTGGTTGTCCAAAGCTAGGTAGAAATGATGCTGGTCCAAGAACTGCAGCCGTGACACCAACATGAGGGAAAACAGAGCATGTGTGTGTGAGTGAGTGAATGAGGGAAAACAGAGAGCATGTTCCAGTAGGCCTGGGCCATATCACTTGTATATCACTCTATATCACTCTCAACAGAGAGCATGTTACAGTATGTGTTTGTGAGTGAGTGAGTGATTGAGGGAAAACAGAACATGTTATGTGTGTGTGAGTGAGTGAATTAGTGAGTTTATGTGTCAGAAATGCCATCGCGGCCCAGATCGTTAGTCTCAAAAGTAGCCTGACAGTGCATTGCGGGTTCGAGTCCCGTTCCAGACGATCTTTACTGCATGTGTCTCCCCATCTCTCTCTCCCTGTTTCCTGTCTATCTCCACTATACCTATAAATAAAGGCAGAAAAGCCCTACAAAATAGCTTCTTTTTTTTTAAAGAAAAGAAAAGAAATGCCATCGCGCTGAGATGCAATGCATTGTGAGCTTGTAGTTCGGCTATTTTTGGCACGGGACACCAGCGTGCAACAAAGTATTGATCGGGCTTGATTTATACTCCATTGCACGACAGACAGCTCTTCAAGCGATCTTCAAATTAACAACACGTCGCATCGAAGCACTGTTCACCTTCACAGCCCAAATCACAAGCGTTTAAGGACTAGTGTTTTACCTGAGGAGTGAATGCGTAGGTCCGGTTTCTGATTTCGTATAATTTTGAAGTTCCCAGAACTCCAATATGCCTGTAGGGTCTCCCACTCAAATTCAGTTTCTTACAGTGTCCTGTGGAAACAACACATTGTGCTTACAGTCACATAATGCAGTACGCAGGCAGTCAAACACACTCACAGCAATGCTACTATTAATGATAGCTGGTGCAAGAAGACAGAGACTGGTACCCAGTTTGACGTAGATGTGACTGAGGATGCGAGCAGGCATGACTCTGATGGGCAACACCTCTGATACTGTCTGAACCTCGATGCCATAGTCCTTCAACAAGTCCTGGATCTCCTTTGACTCTGCTAGAACACAGACTGGACACACACACCCCACAGCTTGTAGATCAGCTGTTTTCAGTGAACGACACTGACGTGCGATAATAAGGAATTGGCCATAACTCCAACCCGAACTTCGAAAGCTAACCTCTAAATGCTTAAGCATCCTAAGCATAACCCCAACCTGAATCTTTTCCTAATTGTAAGCCTACTCTAACTTCCCATCTTTTTTTTTAGCGGCGCTAGCCGCTAAAGGTATAGAGCGGATATTAGCCCTCTATACCTGGCTTTTGCGTCAACGTTCTGATTGGTCAGGTCCGTCAACGTTCTGATTGGTCAGGCTCGCCAAGGTTCTGATTGGTCAGGTCCGTCAACGTTCTGATTGGTCAGGTCCGTCAACGTTCTGATTGGTCACTATTCATGACATCATAGTGATGTCATGAATAGTAACATAGTGATGTCATGAATAGTGACCAATCAGAACGTTGACGGACCTGACCAATCAGAACGTTGACGGACCTGACCAATCAGAACCTTGGCGAGCCTGACCAATCAGAACGTTGACGCAACGTATGACAGATCAGTTTTTGCCACTTACCTTGGAATGCATTTGGTGATTCGCTTCCAATGGCACTATTTAGTGCCACTGGAAGCCTTTTAATATTGTTTCTCTAGTAGAAACACATATCTATGACAAAATATATCAAAGGCGCCGCTACCTTCACACAGGTGTGATTTTTTTTTTAACATAAAGCAAACATTTCTCTTGTGAGGACAAGGAAAAGTTTCCTCACAATGTCTATTTCTCAAATTCTACTATACTTGTGGGGACATTTGGCCCTCACAAGCTTAGTTAAACAAGTACACATGCACGCAAATAATGCAGTAGTCACAGTACTATTGTGTCCCAGGAGGGCAGAAAATGGAGGCAGACCTTGAACCACAACATCAGGCTTGATGTCAGTAGAGAATCTCCTGTTGAGCGGGTCTACTTCTCCTGGAGCAAGAAAACCCTGATGAGAGAGCCAAAGGATGGAATCTGTTTTACTCTACGTTTATTATAGCTTTATTATTAGGTCAGAGCAAAATGGTCACCATGTGAATGTGGTCTATATAGGAGTATATGGCTCACCACATAATATTCCCTATGACTTACCTCAGCCAAAAGACAGCCTAAGATGTAGAGTGACTGTGCCCACATGTGGGGCAGCTGCCCCAAGGCCACTCTGTCCACTGTGTGAGGGTTGCTGTACTCCTCCTCCATCTGCAAAAAGCACAACGTAACATGTTCTACGTTTCATTTGTTGAATGAAACCTGATGACCATTTCAGTGCATCCGTGTCTGACAGCTCAGATGCTGTTGCAAAGAAGCAAAAGCCATACTGGAAGTGTCGATTTCCTATGATGTGCACCAATGAAAGAATCACAAGGAGTTGCTCGTTTTTGTTATACAGTACATACAAGATGGCCATACCTAACACTGTAAAAGTGAGTGTTACTGTATGTCCATTTGTTTTCATTTGTACACTCAGTTAAATGAACCCTGAGGATTTTACTGTGTATCTACAAGAATAGAATAGAATACCTTCTCATGTGGTACAGCATAAAGTTCAGGCACCAGTTTGATGCCATTCTTCCCTCTAATCAGAATGCCCTCCAGAGCCTCGCGGTACTCCTCCACCTGTGTAGAACACACGCCAATCTAAGTGTTTTATTTACGCCTGGACGTTTGAATTTCAGTCAATCATTTCTTTCCAGGGGCTATTTTATTACACTTTTCAAATCAATCTGCACTTTAAATTGCATTAAAACACAACAATGATGTTTAATGTTTCAACTCTCTGCAAGTTCATTTTCATATCATGCTGCAATTAAATGAATCAAATGACTTCATCAAAAAATAAAATAAAAAAAGGAAAATGGTGGTTGGTCGTCAGTAATAGTAAGACAACCAGGGGTCATTGGGGGGGTTCCAGGGGGTCACCAGTAAAATGTGTTAATATAGCATCCAAATCAGTTTAACCACTTAAACCCTATACATCCACAAGCTCACATTGTAGATCTGCTATTTTCAAAAAACTTGAAAATGTGGGATTTTATGTTACATTTGAACAACACAAATCTTGTATGGGCGTCCCTTTCACAAAATATTTTTAGATGGGGGTCCGTGGCCAACATTTTTGAGAATCGCTGCTTTAAGTGACTGAATGCAAAACTACATGCTCCTTATGGACTCTGTGCTTTGTTCTATTACCTGTACATGGTCTCCATTAAAGATGCCATCCAGAATGAGGAATGTCCAGAACACAGGCCACTCACATTCTATATTCTCAAACAGCTTCAGCTCAGCGGGGTCATAGTGCAGACGAGAGGGGTCCTGGGAGACATACGCAAAGCACCTTCCAGCTCAAATTATGTTGTCAGGCGTGCAGTAAAAACAGACTTACAGTACATTCACTTTAAAGAAGAGAAATGTAAATATTTAGTATGTGCTAATCTAGTACACACTGGGCCCTATTTTACACATCTTAATTACCAGGTCTTATGTCTTAACTTAAGACCTGGAGGCGTGGTCAATGCTGTATTGCGGTAAATGGCCCTGAATTAGTCACACATTCAGTCTTAAAACAGGCAGAAGTGTCTCTCCTGTCTCCCCGTAGCAGCTTCAATTATGCCAGCATCGTGTTATGTTATCCAAATTGATTTTGTCCTACTTACTATAAGGCCAATTTGTGCTTGGAGCAAAAGGTGTTGAATGACACATCACGCTACATGTCTCTCAACGTTCAGAATTCTGAGCATTCATAATGTCTGTGACGAGATAGCGTTGCCACAAAATGTAAATTAGGAAGTGGACGTAGTGTTGTGCATCTTCCCAACCAATCAAGAGTATGCAACATTTTATGAAGTGTCTGCTACCTTTCGCCATCAGTGATGAGTCGGTCGACACTTGTCGCTCAAAGCATGAATTGGCCTTTAGGAATCCCTATTTCTGGTTTGCTCCTCTACAAAATGTATTTGAATAAACTTCAGAAAACAGGATGGACAAAGAATGCGGTACCTCTCGAGGACAACGGTATCCATCCCTGATAAAACGACAGCAGCCATATCGACCCTGAAAGCATGTGGAACAGTAGAAATGTTATAGTGCTTATTATCCAATAACAACAACCTAGAACAGAGTGGAATAGTGCAATAATTAATTAGATGGTCATTTTACTGCTACATTAACCGTCTGAGACTTTCTTCGTAGACTGTTTACCTGTAGCTTGTTTATTATCTCAGACTTGGTGATGGCAACCAGGTCAGCATCCTCTACTGCAAAGGCAGGGAATGAGATGACAGACAGAAGTCCAGCATCAATCTCCTTGGAGGTGGAGGCCCTTGGCAGCATGGAGCACAGGATGGACTGGGGAGAGGATACAGACATGACTTCAAATCAATATCACCATTATTTCATTATTTTGCCACAATTATGAATAATGAACGATTCTTAAGACCTGAGGCCGATTCCGCAAATGCCTTCTAAATCAGTAGTTCTCAAACTTCTTCATGCCAAGGACCCCCAAAATGATATGTATTCGGTCGCGGACAACCCCATTTAGAACCACTGTTCTAAATCCTAAGAGTTTTCTGAAAAACGTATGTTGCTATATATATATAGCTAAAATCTAAAATGACACAAATGCTTTATCGGTTTTAATGGGTTCAAAGAAATAGTGAAAATTGCTGAGCTACAAGCTCACAACCCTGCTTCTCAATTATTCGATTAACCTACATGAGTTATTGGTTCTAAATATCAGTTTGGATATATTTTTGTATTAATTGCCCGGCCCTTTGTACAATGAGAGGTTGATAAGTAAACATATCAGTTACACATGCTGACGTAAGGACAAAATGGTGTCCATGTAAATAGTCACTTTAATGAAGACGGTGAAGATGTCAGTCAGTGAGAACACTGGGCAGCAGGTCAGTCGTACCTGACAGTGTTCCACCTCGTCTGGTAAAACATGGATCACTGACTTTGGCCCTCCATTCACCCCAAACAGATCTAACTCATCTATAGCCTCCAGAGCTGCCTGTAAACACGCACGCACGCACGCACGCACACACACACACACACACACACACACACCACATACACACACACACACACACACACACACACACACACACACACACAAATGAATACATCTACTTTCTTGTTTTTCGTTGTTTTGATTTCATGCTGATGTTATGCATCACTCAGTGATCATTCAGGGTTTGAAGGTAACAGTGAAACAGTGAGATGTGCAACACATACCTTGGCCATGCCCACAGAGCTGCCATTGAGCTCGGGGATGCCTTGGTTGGTCTTGTCTCCTCGCTCCCACATCCCATAGTCCTACAGGAACAAAGATCATCATGGCAACACCGCTAAACCAGTCTCTTAACTCCAGCCTTCTCTTGCTGCTTAAACTCTTGATTCTTGCTTAAACTCCCTCTCTCACATGCCCATGCTTACAACTCTCTCACCAGATACGTACTGTACAAGGCCCCTGCCCCTCACAATATCAATGTTCTTCATTATACCAGCAAATTGACTTCTCCCCTCCCTTTCTCACAATATTAGTCCTCTGCAACATCCCTCCCTTAATAAGACCTGGGTCTTCTTCTTACTGTCCATCCAATTTCCATAAGTGTCTGCCTCTACCTCTCTGTATTTACTGTGATGTGTGAATCTCTCCCACCTTATGAGAGTGCTACTGTACTTACTGCTACTTTGTAGGCAGCCTCTATGTAGAAGACCAAGTTCTGGATGAAGGCTACCTCGTCCAAGTTGGAGATTATACGCAGACCTGCACAAAAGAACGTGACATGCAACACAGTACAATCAGTGCTCATTTATCCATTTGTAACTCTGAGAGTGTACGCATGTACTGTAGGATATCATTTGTACATTCTCAGTTAAATTAACATTCAGGGTCCTATTTAGACGATCGGTGGCACAAGGTCTAAAGCATGGCGCAAATATCATATTTTATACATTTATTTTTAAATAAATATTTTTGAAACTTTATTTTCGCTGTTTTTGAAACTTTAGAAAATCGTGAAACTATTGAGTATTTTACTCAATAGTATTTTTTGGGGAGGGCTACCTCCAAACAGACATGGCCAGTAACACAGTGACAAACAATCATGAACATCCGTCACCTATGCACACAGCAAGATCCTCAGCTGTCCATTCGATTTTCCCCTTAGGATTTTGTAGTGTAAGAACATCCAGCCTACCTGAGGCAGTCATCTGTGCCAGGAGCAGCAGGTAAATGGAGGTGGCATCCACCTGCAGATGGCCCCACTGGTCGTCTCCCACCACTGTGGCGCAGGTGGGTGTGTCGTATTTTGCATGCAGGCAGTCCTTCGTACTCTGGGTGTGTTTGAACTTCTCCACCTTGTCCACCTGTAGTGACAAACAGGAGCTCACTGGTCATGAAGCCAGGTTTCCCCTAATGGTTTTCTTTCAAATATGTGTCAGACAGGACCAAGAATAGCATCATTGAAATGGCAGAGCATACAAATACTACCTAGAGACAGCTTAAACCAGTGGTTCTCAAAGTGGGGTTCAGGGACCCCTGGGTGTCCTTGACAGGGTTCCAGGGGGTCCTCAGCAAAATGTATTAATATAGCTTCAAAATACGTTTAACCACTCTAACCCTGTATACATTGGCTCTTTGAAAATAGCTGATCTACAAGCTCACAACACGTGGTGATGTGATACATTGTGAACTTGTTGATCTGCAATTTTAAAAAAAAATCTTGAAAAGATGTGAGACATTTTGGATATTTTTCAACACAGTTCTTGAAAGGGGTCATTATTACCACTAAATCTTTTCAAATGTAGGTCTTTGGCCAAATACATATTCATTTGGGGGTCCTTGACATCAAAACGTTTGAAACCACTGGCTTAAATTGTTGATTGTTATAGATTGGTGGGGGGGGGGGGGGGGCAATGGGGCACTAGAGTGACTTACCTGCCTCATCATGCACTGCAAAAGTCCTTGCATCAGTTTCACCACACTCTGCCAAGAAACAATTACACTGTAGTTAGCCCCTTAAGCCCTTTTCAAACATTTTCAAAGCTTTTCAACTATGACATGCCCAAAATAGGGATGCCAGGTTGAAAGTGGATAATCAGTACTTTGACTTAATTATTCCATCACAGAGGGCTTCATTAGCACATTTTCATATACTAAGCCATCATTGGGCAACTGCCCCTGCCTTTTTTTTCCATTGTTGGCCTGGCATCCTATAGTGTGTATAGTTTCAATGTAGGCTGATGATAGGTTCTTGGTTTAGTTATTATTAGATTATTGGTTTACTATGTATTACTTTTAATTATTAGATTACTATTTTTATGGATTTGATGTATTATGATGTATTATCTTGTGTCCTTGCTTACTGTAAATCACTCTGGATTAAGAGCGTCTGCTAAATGCCTAAACTGTAAACTGAAGATATTTTTTGGGCCTTTTTATGCCTTTATTAATATGTTTCAAATTCACCTGGTGAATTTGGGGGCGGCTGTGAAAAAGGCCAGTTGAAGGCAGTGGAGTAGGCTACCACTGATTGGCAAGGTCAGCTGACCTCGATCTCTTAATTAGTCAGTCAGCTGGAGCCCCTAGCAATCAAGTCAAGGCCCAGCTATAAAGTCAGGATCAGTCTACTGTTTTGTCCCTACTGTGCAGACCTGCACGTGTGCGTCTCTTTGTTGTGAGTAGCCTACATGTTTGTTTGTGCAGTTGTCTGAATTTGATGGTTAAGTTTGTTATTTAGGCCTAAACTGTAAACTGAAGATATTTTTGGGGTCTTTTTATGCCTTTATTGATAGGACAGTAGGCTGACAGGAAATGGGGAGAGAGATGGGGGGGGAGACACACAGCAAAGGCCGTGGGAGCCGGGGAGTCAAACTCACGACACGCTGTCAAGCTGGATTACCAACGTACAGTATGTGGTATGCGCCTGGACCGCCAGGCCAGCGGGCGCCCCAGCACGGTGCCATTCTAAATAATGGCACCGTGAAGGACACTTCCATGACACTTCCATGAGAGCTGGCATTCTTCCTCCCAAAAGAGCAGATGACGAGTCTCAATGGGACTCATTTTGTTAAATAAAGGAGAGAGAGAAAAAACAAGGTGGTCACTACTACCATAGCAGGATTTCCCCACAGAACAGTCATACTAGTCAACTGTGGCGTGTAGACACTGCCTCCTTCTCTCTCTTGTGTAGCTAGGGCTGGCCAATTTATCGATATTAGATAAATATCATTATCATGATATGAGACTATTTTGGATATCTTTTCCTGGTTTGAATCACTTAAAACAGCTGATCTACAAGCTCACAATGCGTTGAGAGCTTGGAGATTTTCACTATTTTTGAAAGAATAATATATTATCATCATCATACAATGTTATCGTCACAATATTGGTATTGAAGTATTTGGTTATAAATATTGTGATATTAGTTTTTGTCCATATATCACCCAGCCCTACATGCAGCCTACCTGTTCCAATTCATAGGCCTTGGCCCTGTCTTCATCCCGGTCTGCATTCTTGCGGTAGGCCATGCCCAGCCCCCACACAGACAGCACACTATATACATTATCTCTCACCCATGCATCCTTCTTCTCTGTACTGGCAGCCAGTAAACCTGTCACTGGGTTCTGGAATGCGTGCGCACACAGACACACACACACACACACACACACACACACACACACACACACACACACACACACACACACACAGACACACAGACACACACACACAGTGTTCGACGCAGAAAGCTGTTCAATCATTATTTTGTGTAGATAAGTAAGTTCAATGCTAAAAAATAAATAATTAAACAACTGTTTTCTATCGACTATTTACAGTATGTAGGCCATATGTCACCGTACTGTATGTGACAGTATACATATAGGTCACAGTTTTAAATACGGCCCTCAACAGAGTGCACAGTGTGAATTCAAGTGGTGAACAGATAAGGCATAACTGGCATTGCCAGCTATCAGCCTATTTATTTTGGGGTTGAACTTTGCTCAAGCAGAGCAAGCATAGTGGAGGCAGAGAATACTGTATACACAACCTATTGTACATAAAATCAGATTCATGTCATGTGGGGGGGGGGGGGGGGGGGGCTGAATGTGTAGATCAAACAACACAACATAGAGCTTAAATACATTTTTTTTAAACCTAAAGACATTTCCCCACACAACTAACGATGTGTCATCAGCTGCTAACAACAATTAAGCGCATTGTGAGAGTACATCAGTGGTTCTCAACATGGGGGGGTCGGGGTCCAGGGGGTCTCCAGCTAAATTATTGATATAGGAACCAAATGGATGCTTTATGAGTCTGTACTCTGAGAGGGTAGCTACAAATGGAACCAAATGGACCCATAATCCACTGAGTATGTTATAGTGTAGAATGGGGTCCCAGACAAAATTCGTATCAAATCTAATGCATATCAAACTGGGTGTAAGCAGAGATCACCATTAACCCCCCACACCCCAACTGCTTACTGTACATATTATTTTTGTGTTGCTATTCGTATATAGATGATGCCTTGCATATTATTGTATGTCTTTAAATGTGTCGATGAATGAATTGAATACACATTTGTATAATCGTACCACGACCTTTTTGCAAACTGTTAATAAAGTATTCAATCAATGAAATCACTGCTTACCTGATGGCATAGGATAGTTTCATGGACTAGCCTAGCATACCCATCAAGTCTCACTCCGGAATTACTGCGGCTCCTCATTATGACGCCTGGTGATCAATCACTGTGCAGAACACACACACACAGACCACCCAAGTTGCATTGGGGATTATTGCCAATATATGGTTGGTATCATTTGCTATATGCATGAAATGATAAATGCACGGAGCTAAATTCGACAGACTTTAGCTCAGTATTTCAGTATTTCATACGAGCGATCGCAACATTGTCGATGTCAACAACGTACCAGTGGTCCATCCATCGTGTGTTCAGATGATGTCCTCCTCCTGCATGGGTCTGCGGTCTGAGTGTCACGTTCACTTCAGCTCCAGTCCAGCCTACAGTATGGTTCTACAACAACAGACGCTAGTTTCATTTATCGCCAGCAGGTGGTGCTAGCTGATGATAATAAAGCTGTACTAAACTCATTAATACTCTCTATGGCAACTGCATATTATAAACGTTGAACAAAAAGTTCAAAATAGTTCGAAATATGTGTTTGGTTTAGATTATGTCTCTGATGTAACAATGCTTCTTGGCCAATCACTTTATACCCTTGGAAAGCCAGTTATAGTTTATTTTCCTTTTCAATGGTGCCCAGTTTGTAAGGAATTAATAATAATACTAATACTAATACATACATACATACATACATACATACAATGTATATAGTTAGACCCTCCAGAAAAACGCGGGCAAAAATCCTTTTTGAAAAACCGTTACCCCTGCATAATTCTGCGCCATTTTGATTGAAATCATGAAATGGCTTCTGAAGTATCATGATGTATGAGACATTTTACTGCAACATTTCATTCTAAGACCATGATGGTATGTGAGAGGCCCCATACCTACTTGTGAAAATGTCTTGACTCTGACATGACATGAGAGGAGAGACAATAAGAGACTGAAAACGATCATTGTAGGCTATACTGTCACTTTATCTTGTGTTCACATAGGAAATTGTGCAACAATTAAGGAAGAGATCAAATCAGTAATAATGTGTGTGTGTGTGTGTGTGTGTGCACGCGTGCGGGCGTGCGTGCGTGCGTGCGTGTGTGTGTGCGCGTGTGTGTAATGCATCATGATGCGAAGTACATCTGTTATGTTTACTATCTTTGACTTTGCACAACACCGCTGTGTGACTAAGTATAATATAGTGCTAAAGCTAAATTACATGTTTAAAAAATTCAATTAATCAAAAAAAGTAATCGATAGAAATCGAGTGAGACTTAAAGACTTTGTCCTGTTGTGCAGCTCCAACAGAGTCCAGAGGAGGCCAACAGGAGCCGGTGTGAGGTATCAAACTAGGAGAGGATTGTCCAGCACAGACACTCCGGCTGCCCTACCATGTCTTTGCCCTGCCTAACATAAGCTCCAAAACACTCCCAGTTCACTGACACAGCTGCTGAGCTTGAGAGGTGAGCCTCGCCTCAGTAGTTGTGCACAGGACTTGGTCGGATCCTATCCATGAGAATGTATGCTGTCCTCTCATTGCTCTCCTTCACTCGCTCCAGTACCTGGCAGATGTCTGATCCATAGACGTTGTTACCGCCTCCTTCCCTCTGGGGCTTCAGGACAAACTGGTGTGGTTGAGACAAAGCCATTGCCACCGTTTGGTCTCCCTCGGGGCCCATATCTAGTGTGTAGAGGACAGTGAAGGTGGCTCTGATCTGCTCCACCACCTCGGGCTGCTGAGGGAAGAACCTCTCCAGGACTCCGTGTCTGGCCAGCTCCTGCTGGACTTTCTTGGTTCCAGCAAGGTGGGTTGAGATGTCTGGACACTTTACAGCCAGAGAGCGCTCCATCAGCAGACGAGCTTCCCAACTCTGTTCAGAGGTGTAGTTCTGAGGCATGTAACCATTCCTGAAATACACTACTGCAACCTCCTGTCCATCTACGAATAGTCTCTTGTCCTGGTCAAGGGAAGCTATCATACATACATTTTCAAGATGTCTTCTAATTGTAGGAATATTTCTCTTCCACAGCTCATTCTCAATGTACCGATGATCAAAGATGTTTCTTTGAGCCTCTTCAACCAGAACATGACAAGCGCTGTCTCTGATCCATAGAGCTCCCAGGCCTTTTCTATGCCCCTGGCCAGACCTGCTGCTGGGTTGTTGTCTAAAACACGTCGGCTTTCCTCTAGCCGACCAGCCACTCTAAGAATATGCCGATGGACATCTGGTGTCCGTGAGGAGAGACCCCCGAAACTTGCAGCAATGGTGTTTATCTCAATTTGCTTCAGCGATGAAATTCTATCCTCTTTCAGGTCCAACATGTAGTCAGACCGATTCAGACCCAACACAATAGACTGAGATCTTCCTTCTTTCTGAATCTGGTGATAGATACTGAACAACCTTCCAGTAAAATCATCGACTGCAATGGTGCTGGCAAGAGCCTCTCCCAGAAACCCAGAAACCCAGAGTCCTGGCTGATTTTGTCCACCAGCAAATTGAAGTGCGTCTGCACTGCCAGAGCCTGCAAAAACACAGCTTTAGACACAGGGGAAGGGAAGAGTGTGAAAGGAGCATAAGTCACCATCTCTGAAGAGTTGGGGCTCTCTTTGGCACGCATGGCTATACTCCATGTATAAGAGCAGCATCTATTGCCACTGTCTCCAAGTCATTGACCAGTTTAGTATTCATCAAAATGTCCTCTGGTATTCCTTTGGCAGCCATTGTTATTCACCTGTCCTTGTAATGCTACACGCAAATGCACAAGTTTCAGTAATCAGTACTGGAGGTTGAATGCATTGAAGTTAATGAGAGCTAGGTGGGACAAGTGTATGAATACACTATTTTGAATGATAACCTTTGTCAGATAATTGGTTCAGGGAGAAAAAAGAGATCACACATGTTCTGATCACTTCTTTTTCGATGTGCACACTATACAATTTTATTGGGGTATCAAAAGAGCACAGAGTTTCTGCCTGGTGTGGCAGACCAGGGGAAACAGCCAGGCCTATTCCACAGAGAGGGCGGGTCCCTAAGCTCAGGCTGGGGGAGGTGGTAGGTGGAGTGTATTATCCTGTCCAGGTATTGCAGCCACTGGGAGCCTGGCAATGGACTCACCTGCAGCCAGTCAGGCAATCAAGGGGAGCCTTTAAATAGCCGGCTCACAAGCCGGCTGGAGAGTCAGTTTGGAGGAATGTGGAAGCAGGCTACGTCACTCTGTTCCACATGGAAGCGAGTAGGAAGGACATCTTGCAAGTGAGTACGAGACTTAACTCCAACACTTGGAACCACCTTGGATGTGCTTATACTCTTGTGGCTCACCTGGTTTCTCTCTCTCCCTCCCCCCTAGGCCGACTGAGCTCCAAACCTACTGAACCCTGAAACATAGTAGTCACTGCTCTCTCTCTCTGTTTACCCCCAGGATTGTGGAACCTGTGTGTAGTGCATGTACAGGCCCAAGCCCCGGACGGGAGGATTCCTAAGTTGCTTTTGCCCCAATTCCCCTTTCCCCTAATCGTTTGAATAAATGACAATTTAATTTAACAAGCCAACTGACTCTGAGCCTCTTGTTTTATTGTGACCTGTATAGACCCCTTAACAGACGACGTCACACTCATAAGAACCAGTATGCGTGCAACCAGTATGCGCTAAATGAAACCCATTCTGTCAGGTCTCGCTAGGACGCGCCTCACTAGCCAACGCACAAGAGGGGGTTGGGATGTGCTGAAACTAGCGCACCCCGAAACAACAGGTTGGAAATTGATTGCGTGAAACAATCACCTGCGCATCCAGTCTCAATGTTAGTAAACAATTAATTGGTCTATTCCCCTGGGTTGCCACACTGGGCAGATATGGACTTTCAGCATGCGACTGGCAATTCACCTGCCGACATTATAGGGAGAATCTGACTGATACTTAACAGCAAACAAATGAGCTAGATCTACAGTATAATGTGATACTATTATTATTATACTTGTTTTACCACATGAAATTAATTGAAATGAAATCTATGACATTATATATGACGTATAGGCTATATGACTCCATATTTGGGCAAAGTTTCAGCCTGTTCCGACTGCCTTTGACTTCCATTATACATACTGTATAAATAGCTTGAGAAACCGAATAGAAAATGGGCCACCATGTTTTTTTCTGTCGCCCTATTACTTTGAATGGTGTGCACGTTCCTATATTAAAGTTGGCTGATGAGAGTGCCGGCGGACCACGTCATCACTATGACTCAGCCATAACCAGTTCTCCTAAGAGCATATTGGTCGGATCAGTGGTGCGATGTAGGTCTCAGGGCCATGTAGGCCCGAACTCTAGATGTGAGGGCTGCATAGCGGCCCGAACTTCTAGTAATATAAAATCAAAGATAAATAATAAAAAACTAAAATAAAACTCAAGATGGGAACAATTAGCTCTTCTGATCGTTGGTACATTGTCAGAGTATTGTGAGGCATACTGCTATGATGCAATGAAAGTGAAGCATTTAATTCCAACTGTCTCATATTAAAGCACATACATTGTATTTATGTCAGGTGTTTGTCCAACCGTAAATTAACTTTGTTCAGATAATAATAACGTAATTATGATCTCTCAATAGCTCCACATTTTCACTGTACAAAGCTGAGATTGGCCTGGCCAGATTACTTTGTGAAAAGGAAAGTGTCTTTAACAATATAATTTGTTCTGTATGTTTAGTCAAAATTGGAGAGGAATTCCAAAACGGATAAATCCAATTTATGCCTCAGCTCTCCCGTGATTTAGAATAAGAATATAGACTACGTACAAATCTACCCATTTATCAACCCCAGATTTAGACCTATTTATTTACATGAATTTGTGTGTATGCAGCTGACAGCTAGCTGTCCAGCCATATTGGAAATAAATTGGGCCTCTTCCTTACTTCCTTCACAGGTTTTACCAATGACACTAATCAAGGCTTTGTTCCATTTCATGCAGCACAGTGGTTCTCAAACCTTTTCATTTCAAGGACCCCCATAACTCTGAGAGTGTACAAATGGAACCAAATGGATTTGGTGTACACTCTCAGAGGTACACCTTTTAAGGTGACATTTGGAACCCCCTCAAGGAACCATGAGGGTGACAGGTCCCTGGAGCACACTTTGAAACCTTATTTTTAACTCGATGTTTGAAACCCACTGGTTTAGCAGTCAGAGTGCACAATATCAACACCCTGATTCTTTGACCAGAATGGAACAGTCTTCATTAGTATCATTGGTAACATCTGTGAAGGAAGTAAAGCAAAGCAAAGCAAAGTTTGTTGTTTACCCAGGGTGTCGGACTAAGCACGAAGCTTGTTTCCAGCCGGACCCTGCATGGAAGCCTTGCTCAAGGGCTATTCAGCGGTGATTCATGATTGATGTGATGAATTGGGGAATCGAACTAGGGACTTTCCGGTATCAAGGCCGCCCCTCTAAC
>NC_139962.1:16475157-16567657 GCF_963454915.1 Gymnoscopelus microlampas
AGCCTGCTAACGTGATAGCTAGCATAGCAACCACGCCCCAACACACCACTGATGACACAGTTGTAGCCTTTGATCAAGACTATCATAGATGTATTTTATCGAGTCTGACTTTTACTTCCGTATCTAGATACGAAAGTAAAGGCCAGACTCGATCAAACACATCTATGATAGTCTTGATTCAAGGCTAACACAGTTTCTAGAAAAGCCCCCAATTCTGACATTAAAATATATCCACTGATAAATGTACATAGAAGTTTGATAGAACACAAAAATCAAGTCCAAGCTTTCCCACTGATGCTTATGTTATTCCCAAATAGTATTGTTCTTCTATGTATGTTTGGTGAAACTAAATATATCATAGATTTATTTTAATTTATGAACTGAATTCCTCCTTTTACCATTTAAAAAAATAAATCTAGCCTTTCTCCTCATGCACATCATCCTACCAATTTATTCTCCCTAATGTTCTATAATACTTTCCTTCCCTTTAGATGCAGTTCATGCTGTTGTTCAGCCGGCAGGGAAAGCTGCGCTTGCAGAAGTGGTATGTGCCTCTGTCTGACAAGGAGAGGAAGAAGATCTCCAGAGACCTGGTCCAGACCATACTGGCCAGGAAGCCTAAGATGTGCAGTTTCTTGGAGTGGAGAGACCTCAAGATTGTCTATAAGAGGTAAGGAACTGATGGATGTGTAGTGGTTCTAAAACGTTTTAATTTCAAGGACACCCATAATAACTCTGAAGGTTTTCAAATGGAACCAAATAAGGGTCCATCAAGGAACCCTTAGCCTGAGGGTCCATGGACCCCACATTGAGAACCACTGGTGTAAGTTTTTCTTGCAGTGTCTCTCCTCTGTCTCTTAAGGGTGATTTATAGTTACGCACCAGTGCCAGGTCCCAAAAATAGCCAACCTACAAGCTCACAATGCATCACAAGCTTGTAGATCTGCTATTTCAGGCACGTGGCACGGCGCACAGCCAAGTATAAATCAAGCATTACTCCTCACACACTCTTATTGTAGCGACTACTTCTTCCCAATATGCAAACCATTTAAAAGTAGCGCTATGAGGCTGAACTTCGGCAGGAACTGTGTGGCGCGTTTCAACTCCAAACAAAACCAGAAAACGTCTTGCTGTTAAGGTGATTTATTAATACAAAATAATAATGTCCAAAAATGTTGTACTGAAAATTAGATGAATGAAACTGAAAGCAAAAACGTATACGCTAAACGGTCAACAGAACATATAGAGCGTGCCAACGTGTCGTCACCACGGGGGGGCGTGGCATTGGGCAATTTTAAAGGTAGGGTAAGTGATATTTTTTGGTTAAAACAAAAAGTATTTTGTTAAAAGGTTAAAGCACTATATTCTGATAGTAATCATTGCTATAGAGTGTTTGTTCAGTAACAGGAGTCTCCCCGTCTCTCCAGCTCTTTAATAAACAGAAAATACATTTTCCGGTAGGTGTCAAAATCTCAGCCAATCAGGAGAAAGTACAAATTTTTAAGCTTCATTTTTATAGTGTTCCAGTTCCAATTTTGCCTGCTCATTTCTTAGTGTCATCACTTCCAATTTCACTTGTTTAATCTATATCCTGATTGAGTTCTCTATCCTGATTGGATAAAATTGGAAATGAAACTGAAACTGAAACGAAAATGCATTTTTTGTTTTATAAAGAGCTGGAGAGACAAGGAGACTCCTTTTACTGAACAAACACTCTATAGCAATGAGTACTATCAGAATATAGAGCTATTTAACACTTATTTTAACCAAAGAAAATCACTTACCCTACCTTTAAGCCAACCTGGATTTTACCCCTCAAAGATGTCCATCGCTACCAAAAGACACTTGTTGACGCCCCCCTTCAGGAATTTTGGCACGCTCTATAGACAGGTTTCCGAGCGACGTCATCACAGAGCAGAATGCGCAATCTGCGCATGCCTGGGGGTGGAAGGCGCGTTCGAAAATACAGCCCTGAGCGGCAGTGAGCGCACTGGCCAATACAAACTAATAGGCGAGTGTGCTCCGGTGCGTAATTTCCAAACGCACCCATAGGCTTCCCCCCGCAGCTGCGCGGTCATATTCCTCTCAATGTTTACTAACAGGAAACCTGTCTATAGCTCACCCCCATTCTCTCACTGAATGCCCTGGCTGCCCGAGACACACACCTGACATAAACTAAAGGTAATGAGCAGACACACAGCAGGAGCGAATCAATCAATTACTGTAGGAAGTGGGACATCAAAACAAAGCGTGGGAAAAACCAAACAAAAATGAGAGAGAAAAAATATATATATGTTTTGGCTCCTACACACTCACTCTTTAAACGCACAGTCACTCATGCTCACACACATACACTTGTTATGACCTGCTCCGGTAGAGCAGAAACATTTTCTCAAACCTTTAATAGGAATTTTCTAATTGCTGGCACCATGTGGTTAAGTGGAAGAGTGAATCATTCCTATTGCAACATGTATTTGTACAAATGAGTGGTTTCAGATGATCATTCCATTCCAAAGGCAAATGCTGCTACAGTATATGTCTGTTGTCTTGAACCTGCTAGCCTTCTACTGTGATTACCTTGGTAGAGCAGAAACATTTTCTCAACGTTTTCTCAAACCTTTAATAGGAATTTTCTAATTGCTGGCACCATGTGGTTAAGTGGAAGAGTGAATCATTCCTATTGCAACATGTATTTGTACAAATGAGTGGTTTCAGATGATCATTCCATTCCAAAGGCAAATGCTGCTACAGTACATGTCTGTTGTCTTGAACCTGCTAGCCTTCTACTGTGATTACCGTTGTATGTGTTGCCTTGAATCTCCCTCTATTGGAATTACCATTATGTTAACCTGTATGTTTCCTTGCGTCTCCTTCTGTTGTAGATATGCCAGCCTGTACTTCTGCTGTGCAGTGGAGGATCAGGATAATGAACTGATCACTCTGGAAATCATCCACAGATACGTGGAGCTGCTGGACAAATACTTTGGCAGTGTGAGTCTTCTTTCAAACTTAACCTGAACGTTTGTTAAAGTGAGCTTAACCACACTTTACACTTGCGTGTATGTCAATGGAGAACAAAATGGTTGCGGTTAAATATGGAGAAAGAATGGTTACCATTAAACATTTAGAACTTTTTCAGAATAGAATGTATTTTCTCTAACATGTTGGTAATATTTTTTCCTGCCTTCAAAGCAGGGCTAGTGGTGACGTGACGCAACGATGTCAGTCAGAATGTCTTTACTGCCACTATCAATTCCATGTATCCCTACATTTACTTTTAGAACCTAAAGGTTCTGGTCTACAAGAGTCTGCCACAATGTTTTGAGATGTATTGAAAAATGGAATGATGACAAAAAAATTAAACATAATTAATATATTGTAAACCGGAATGCACTAAGTACAGTAGTTGCAGACCTCTGCCAACTTAAGGCCTAGAAATCTGGCCTGATGGCATTGGCAGCGCTAGAGGAATGTTTACAGCAAATGTACACAGCAGTGTGAAGGCATTTTTAGGCTGCTTAGGCGGGTTGAATAGCACCTGTACATTTCAGTGCAGGAAAAAAAGATGTAATAGGTTATGTGGTATGACTTCACAGGTATGTGAGCTGGATATCATTTTCAACTTTGAGAAGGCCTACTTCATTCTGGATGAGTTCCTGTTGGGAGGAGAGGCCCAAGAGACATCCAAGAAGAATGTGCTGAAGGCCATTGAGCAGGCCGACTTACTTCAGGAGGTAAGGACTGGTTCTTCATCAATCCTAATGTATAACACACTTCTACAACGGACCCATGATCTTGTTGGACAGGCCAGCTACTGCATTAGGCAAAGAGTAGGCATACATGGCACACCTGTCTATAGAATTATTTCATAGTGAAGCTGATGAATCAGATTTCCTTTCTCTGTGCTTTTATATTTTGCTTCCTGCCCTCACTTACGTATGTACTTTGTAACATAGAATGCTGCAGTACTCAATCAGTACCTTTCTCTTCCTTGTCGCTAACCCTTTTGCTAGGATGCCAAAGTAAGTGTTGTCCTCTTTAAGTGGCATGCATGTTTGTGTAGCTATAGAGCTTTAGCCCGTAGCAGTTAGATGTAATTCCAGTGTCATTTATGTTCATGTGATTGCCTTTACAGGCCTATTTAAAGGAATAGGTCACCCAAAATGAAAATTCTGACATTATCCAAAGACCCTGTCTCTCATGCTAGATGAAACACAGGTGAAGTGTATTTTTCTACATACCACACAGGGAGTTTGTCAGTGCAACTCCGTAGCAGATTCTCCAAAAAGGCTGAAGTCAACAGAGACCAGTTCTTTGGAGTTCAAAAATGGGCAACAAATGACCATAACATTTGTACATACCATTAGGCAGCAGAATGCAGGTTTTCTGAAGCCAAACCATCCCACTGCAAATGGAAATGAGTGACCTGCAGTATATTTACACCATTACTTAATGCACAGTACTTTACTAGAAGGCAAAATCTCCCCCAAATAAATGTTTTTGAATACGTTGGATGGATATCTTCACTCCAGCCATGGTTTAAAACATATTCATGCCTGCGCATCATGACATCTGGTATGTAAACACAGAAGTGGGAGGGATTTTTCTCTTGTTCAGTATTGTGCACTAAATGATGTAAATAATTATAAAAAGGGATATTTCCCACTCACTGTCCAATCGTTTGGCTTCAAAAGACTTGGATTATGCTGCATGAGTTATATGAAGTAATTTTATCGGGTGGTTTGCCACCTTTTTGGAACTATAGACAGTAACACTGGTCACTATTGACTACGTTATTTTGGAGAATCTGTTGGGGGTTGGTTTATCAACTTCCCGTTTTTTGGACAGAACAGTCATCTGTATTTCTAGTTCCTTGAGGTTGAGTGGATGATGATAATAAAAATAATTGGGAGAACTATTCCTTTTAATGTACATTATAAAAGGCAATACCTCATTATCCTGACACAGATTTATGAGCCTGCTTGTAACCAATTTTGAAACCAAAGGTATTTTTTATCTTGAAGCCTAGTTCATAATAGTACTTTATGAAACAGAAATGATGCACACACTCTTTATGTATACAAAGTACATCTGTTTAGTAAGAGCTTCACCATGTTCCTTTGTCCCTGCTCTTCCTCAACTGCAGGAGGCCGAGGCCCCACGGAGTGTTCTTGAAGAAATTGGTCTGACATAGATGCATTCCAACATCTTCTCACAACCCAGCATTGTTCCTTCCTAAGTAGATCTAGCCACCTCCAAGCCTTTGTCTTGTCTTTCCTGTTGCGTGTTCTAGTGTTGTATGTATCTAAACAGAAACTAATGTACTATTCTCTAGTGTCATTTGATGTGCCAATTATGGTGTTTGTCTCTCTGAGGTACCAGATCAATCTATGGCTCCATTCTGCAGCACTATTACATCTGTACACTCATACAAGCCTTCAAAAGGTCATGGAATACAATGTTGTGACATCGTGAAAAGTTCAGTATTAAGTTAAATTCATTCATTGTCATGCTTACTGATTGCAGAGTGTGTGTGGAACAGTTTACAAGACAGACTTAAGCTTTAAGTCTAAAATATTTTTGATTTGTGAGATGGATTAAAGATTCTTAATTGTGCTGTTGTAAACATAACAAGTGTACAGTATATGATCATATCTGATTTATCACAGTGCATATATATTATACTAATGGCTGCTCATCCTCACACACAATCACATGAATTAGTTACTTCCCCCTCAAAAATGGCCTGGACTTTTTTTTTTTGCCAATGTCAATTATATTAATATCAAGATACGCTTTTATTTTACTTGCATGTGATTCATTAAGTTTACCAAAACAGATTCAACATTCAAGTCAGTATGGCCTTTTATGAGAAATGTTTACTCAGAATTACTGCATGTCCAATTAGACAGACATAAAACAGTATTAATGACTTTAACAAATTCTAAACCAATAACATGACATTGTGACCAAAGAACACTGTGTATATTTTTGTTATTAATGGCATCTATGGAAGATTCACTTTACAAACCATTATAAGGGATTCTGAGCTATTAATCACAGGTCATTTGTGTTGTACTATTTAACACTTTTCCCAAATAGCTAAATTAGTTTTTTGTCATGCTTTTAGGTATAAAAGTCTGTTTAAATACTGTAAGTACCCTTCATTGTTTTGTGTTTTTTTTGTTTTAGATATACAAAGACTTAACATATCATGGTAGATTGCCAGCATGCTTAATGATCCGTGGAGACCCAGACTAATAAAGCCTGAGTTACTCAGTTGTGCACAGGTGTCACGCTCAACAAGCTTGTGACGCTGTCACAAGCTTACAACACAGCGTTGAGCTTTTTTCGGTGTGCGACACCGAGCTCATAGATTGGATATTTCCAGTGCACAGCATTCACGCACAACAAAGTATAACTCAGGCTTAAAATTTGACTGTATGCTGATCCCTACCTAGCGTGCTTCATTGATGTTGTCAGTAATATTTTTGTTTACAAAAACACCAAAATACAGGCTCAATTTGTAATCAATCTCCTTTTTTAGGCAATCATTTAGCAATTGTCAAGTTAATATTTAATGTGTCAAATCACTGACTTTTATATCAAACACTGCCGACATGTATTTTTTTTTCTGAATTGATTAACAGGTAATAAATGTACACCAACTGAAAATGTGGCCGTCACATTATTTTTTTTTTGTCAGTTTCTAGACATTATTTTATCCCTATTTATTGTTTATTACGGATCCCCATTATTGCTCACCACAGTGAAGACTACTCTTCCTGGGGTCCAAACATACACACTTTACAATGGAATTCTACCATTACATAGTTGAGTAAAAACAAAAATGATTGAAGATTTATGTCTTCACGCATTCCTGTTCAGAATAAAACACTTCAATTTCAGAGTTCTTTTTTATTTACACATGTACAAAATATGAAACTGAAAATGCTATCTTGAAGGCAGATTCTACCACAAAGGTCAACACAATTATTGCCAAATAAGGGAGGAGTTGATCCCAGTCCACTACAACACAATTGCTATGATGAAACACAAGGTCGGTTGCACAGGTTTAAAAAGAGAAGAAAAACTACAAGTCAGAAGTAGCAACATCCCCATTTTGAGCTACTTCATTTGGGACCACTGAATGAGATGGACTTATGACTTCCAGAGCAGACATGGTTTCAGTGTTGGTGTCACCACTGGAGTTCACAACCGCATCTCCTGCGTTCTGAACCAGCTCGACTTCATTCACCTCTTCACCAGGACTTGCTGCAGGATGGTTCCTTTCTCCTTGTTCTTCCTCCGACTCGTCCGATGAAGCAGGCCCTCCAGGTGAACAGCTTTTCTTCTTCTTGTGCTTTTTCTTGCTCTTCTTCTTGCTCCTTTTGGAGTGTTTATGGCGACGTGGCGTGTGGGTGTCGTCAGGGGTTTTGTCCTTCCTATCTGACTTCTTTGGACTACTTTCTCTACTCAGCTTCTGTCTCTCCCTGTGTGGACTTCTGCTCCTGGACCTGTCCCTCGCTCTCTCCAATTCACCAGGGACCGTTTCACTCAGTCTATCTCTACTTCTGCTCCTATGCTTGTCTCGCTCCCTGTCCTTATTCCTAGTCCGGTTCTGGTCTCGCTCTCCACTTCTGCTCCTTGACCTGCCTCGCTCTCTACTCCTGCTCCGGTAGTGCTCTTTCCTGCTGCTAACTGACCTGGACCAGGACGACCTGTTGTCCGCTCTCTGGTGATGGGACGCCCTGCTGTCTCGACTCCTCTCCCTGCTCCTACTGCGGCTCCTGCGCCTCTCACTTCCTCGTCTGCTATAAGAAGACCTTTCCGACCTCGGGGGGCTTCTGCTCCCGTTTCGTTGTCTCCAGGACCGTTCTCCGCATCGCTCCGAGTAGCGCCCTGCTCTGTACGACCCATCACCACCACGGTCTGGTGACATGTGTAAATCCCGATCGGCCTCCCAGAATTCATTGCCTGGGTTACGAAATACGTGCAGGAAGTTGCAGTGTTTCCCTTTTGGGCACTTCTGTCTGTCAAACAACCCTAAGAAACACACAAGATGCTAAGTTATTGGTGTGGTTATATTATGTTTAATCACTATGCATCTGCTCCAGTCAAACCTATTATCAACTTATGTCACAGTCAGTATATAATCAACGACAGTCCACTTTTTTTATATAGCACTTTGCATACAAAGACATGCAGCTCAAACTGTATTACAGTCATAAAATAAAGATGAAGACATAAGTTAAAAAGAAACGTAACAAACTAAGTAATTGAAACTAAAGTAGTATAGCAAGGAGAACATCAAAATGTAGGACATGGGTACAGATAAAGAAAAGGGTAAAAATATATAAAATAAATATACGATTATTTTATTTAAAATGGTCATATTTCCAGGACATTGCAAAAAAAACTTTTCTGACTCACCACATATAGCATTTTTCCAGCGTGTAACAGGGCATATCTCACAATGAAGCTGTTTCTGTGCATACCATCTCCCATTGAACTTGACAAAGGCATCTCTACACTGCTCCTCCCTTAACACAAATTAGACAGAGAATCAGTTTTACGCAAATGTATATAATTAATTGTGTTGTAAAAATGCACATGATCAATAGTAGTTGGGAGTTGACTTACGTGTCAAACTGGACGTAAACATTTCCTCTCAAGTGTGGTTCAAAGTTGCAGCTGACCTAAATACAAATACAAAAATAAAATATACACATAATTATGAAACATATCGTTGCTGTGAATGCTGTCGGGCAGAAACCTCTCATCTCCATATTGTAACTCAGTAACTTAATCCCCTTCTTGATCATACTACAGTGTCACACAAGACTATCAGAAGTAGCAGATCAGCAAGCTCAAAATGCTGCGCCAAGTGACACGTTTTGAGCTTGTAGATCTGCTATTTTTTTTTTCATCCTGAAAAGTAACAGTTTTGGACATATGAGGTTTCCACCAGACACAGACGATATACTGTATAAATAGTCTTCAGTTTGTGAAGAAATGTGAGGTAAGTTGTTACAGCGAGACCCATTTTCATATTTACATTTAATTGACTCTTTACCTTTACAAAACAGGACAATAATGTACCTGGAAAGTTTGACCGGAAAGGGAATTTATTTCCTCATAATTTCTTAATGAAATACATAAACAAATGTGTAGTGTTTTCCCAAAACAAAATCTTGTTTCACATCGTTTAGACCTCACTGTGTCTTCTTACCTTAAACTGCAGCACCTTGCCGACACTTTTGAACTCTGGTAAGACATCATGGTAGAACTCCAGGAAATACTCTTGGAGATCCTCCTCACTGTGCTCCAAACATGCATCTGTGTCATAGTCGTCACGGCGACACTGCTCCATGCCAAACGTCACAAACATGGCACGGATCATCAGAGTAGGGCTGGATGCAGGATGGACGTGCTTACGAGAACACCTGCAACGCAACAGCAGTGTAGATTAGGCTTGTTCAATACTTACTTTTCAGTACATTATAAAACTACATACAGTATGTGTGCTATAAATGTGCAGCAATGATAGCGTAACACAATTGCCAATGTGGTAAGAGATCGTCAGAAACTCAGCATCGGCCTCTGGCGATGATAGTTTTATCGAACAAGACTAGAGTAGCTGCAAACATAAAAGGATGGTATTTCTGTTTGGGACTCTTTAATTCTCACATAAAAAGTATGAATGTCATAAAAGTAAACAGTAAACAGAACAAAAAACATAAATGTACCTGTCTCCAAATCGACATGCTCCGGTCTTGAGGAAGAAGGGGCAGTTAGCAATGTCCCTTTCTGTTCCATAGTTTACAGAGTTATCTGTCACTGGAGCCTCAGGATTCATCCATGGACCTCCATTCTCTAGCTACAAGCAAGTAAATAGGGATTTCATAATTATTAAGGTGGCATCGCCATGCTCATGTTTCCTTTTCCATAAAGATTGACAAAACTGCATGAAATAAGACATTTTCTACATCAGGTACCGTTATGAAGATAACTTTACCGTAGCTTCTCTGCAGAAAATCAGTGTTTTAACAGTTTGGTTTCAATTGTAAATGTTCCTGACTCCACTAAAACCCACAAACTCCACTGTACAAACATTTAATAAAAAAAAAAAACTTTACAACAAAATAAATAATACAACGAACTGTGTAATAGCAGTAATAGTACCTGACTCTCAGCCTGGTCCAACATTTTCTGAACAGCCTCCTACAAATGGTGTAAAGACACGGCTAGTGAAAAATGTGTAGAGGTCAACATGGCATATCTGTTACTGCACGTTAAGATTACATTCACCAGGACTGTGGAACAGGAAAAGGCACCATTTCTGTTTCAGGAAGTTAATATTAGACAACAGAGTTAAGACACTTGGGAGTTTTTCCACAAAGAACCACGTGTAAAAGATACATCCATGTCTTGAGAGTTGATGTTGATGGCAAGAGTGTTTCTTTTTGTGTAAATCTTAGTTAAGGAAGAAGATGGACGTTTATGCTCTCAGTCAAGGAAAAAAATAGTTAAGACAATAAGGCAGAGTGTATAAGGCAATAACATTTATATGACAAAAACATATTCATAAAATATATTATATATATATATATATATATATATATATATATATATATATATATCTTCCCATGATAGAGCTTTAAAGTTCATGCTAGTAATTATTGAGTTATGCTAATAATTTATATCTCATGAAAATATTTAAGGGTCCACTGGGTCAAAGAAGAAGAGGATATATTTCTCATTGTTTCTATCCTCCAGGAGCCCGTTTCACCTCTCTCTCTCTCTTCTCCTGTAGCTTTTGTTCTTTGTCCTCCTCTTCTTTCTTCTGCTGTGCATCCCACTCCTCCTTTATCCTCCGCTGTGAACACAAGGGGAGGTGGAGCTGGTTAGAGCAATGATCATCTTTTACATACCGTCATAACACAAAAACATCTTTGATGTGTAGTGAGAAGATCCACATTACCTCGTCCTCTTCTTTTCTCTGCCTGGCAGTCTCCTCCCTCTCATACCTGAGCTTAAACTCCCCCTGTGCGAGCCTTTCCCTTTCCAGCCAAACCGCATGTAGCCGCTGACTGTGAAGATGTCAACAAGGTTATCTGTATCAGTGTGGTTCCCAAACATTTTAATTTCAAGGACACCCATAACTCAGAGTGTACAAATGGAACCGTGGTTCAATTTGTACACTCCGAGTTACCCCAGGGAACACTGAAGGTCCCTGCACCCCACTTTGAGAGCCACTGATCTACATGTATAACGCTGCATGTTACCACTACTACAGAGACTAAGCTGTGCATGAACTTCGTTAAAACCAACCTTTCCTTTTCAGCAGCTTCTTCCTCATCGACTGCATCGCTTTCTTCATCTTCTTCACCTAAAGGTTGTTACCAAGGCAGTGTTACATCAACTGTTGTTCATCAACCACATGTCCCGTTTACATACAACTTGGTATATAACTCATTAAATTCATACCCTGTCCTCTGGCTTGGGCCAAGGCTTGGCGTTTGCGTTTCCTCCTCTCTTTCTTCAAAAGAGCCTTGCGTTGCTTTTGGCTGAATGAAAGAAGTGACAGGTGAGATAATGAATAGATAACTTGGATTATGGCACAAAAAAAACGTGTGCTTTTTGAGTCTATCATCTTATGTTGGGAAACAATTATGAGTCGCAATTTTAAGTGAACAGTTACTAAAGGGGGCTGCCAAATTTTTGGCCGGTAGGAAAAGAAAATCTTCCTTTTTTAAGTAAATGTCTGAAACTACACATTGATGAATCCAACATCAAAGATGATGTTTAAACAGACACACAAAAGCATTCATTATAATAGTGCTGTCAAATGACTCCATGAAGCATCACTTGGAGACAGACAACCGATCACCAGAAATGCCCCCCCCCCACTGTTTACTGTACATATTTTTATTTTTGATTACTACTCATTTATATGTTTTTTCATATAATTGTATATTATTGTTTGTCTTTAAATGTTTCGATGAATTGAATACACAGGACCCCAATGGAAACAAGCCATAGTGATTATTTGGGTTTATCCTTTTAGCATCCTTTTGTATGGAACTGTACCTCTGTGCTTTTTTTTGCAAACTGTTAATTAAGTATTCAATCAAATATCAATCAATCAAACCCATATGTACTAAAAATAAAAATCTGTGGAATACTTGCTAGTCTCAAATCTCTCAAAGGTCAACAGATATTGATGAGACGCTTTGGATAAAAGCGTCTGCTAAATGACTGTAATGTAATGTAATGTAATGAGACAATCAGGTAAATGTGGTGAGCTAGCTTTGTAAGCTTCTAATCAAGTTGTAGTCTTGGATCAAGACTATAGATGTATTTGATCGAGTCTGACTCTTGCTTACGTATCTAGATACTAAAGCAAAATTCAGACGCGATAAAATACATCTATGATATTCTTGATCCAAGGCTAATCAAGTTGCATGGATGGCTGTCTCAAAAATATATGCAACACGATATATGTAGTGGGGGTCTCTTAGCTCTGGTCCTAACACTATGGACATGAGTAAATGTACTTAGTTACTTTACACCACTGCTCTCAGCTAACGGGTCCTTGCACTAAGAAACATTCAGCCCTGGTACAGAATCAGTTCACGGTTAACAGGTGAGTAGAAAGCGATTTTAAATAAATTCCACTAACCTCAATATTGAAGCAGAGGCCAGTGAAGCCATGGATGCTGCCATGTGAACAACAAAGCTAATGGTTAACAGCAGCTCGGCGGTATGATTCAGCACCACGGCATTAGTGTAGCAGTAAGTAAGTAAAAATATGTGTCAACTCCGTTTAGGCTCCGAAGTCTGTGTTCGTTATGTTATTATTATTAACATGGTTATATTTTGTTAGCTCATACGTTAGCGCGTTAGCTGCACGAGTGTTGTTCTTCCTGAAGATCTGCGGAAGGGGTGGAGCAAATACCAAGTGCTTCCGGTTGATTACATGAAACGTCATAGCCAAGTTTGATGTGTGTGTGTGTGTGTGTGTGTGTGTGTGTGTGTGTGTGTGTGTGTGTGTGTGTGTGTGTGTGTGTGTGTGTGTGTGTGTGTGTGTGTGTGTGTGTGTGTGTGTGTGTTACCAACATGAAAGAGGTAGATTTACATTTTCAGAGTAAAGGCAAACAAGAAACTACAAAAAGTGCTCCTCGGAGCACAGGTCTCTGTAGCCCAGGGGCCAGTTGCACCACCTCACACTAAATTCAAACTTAGCCTAGTTATAGCTTAAATGGCTTTTAAAAAAGCCATTTAAGCTATAATAGCCGGGAAAGTATCTGTGTCATTTTTAGATTTCTTTGGCTATTCAAAAATAGCAGATCTACAAGCTCATAGCGCGACACCGAGTGCCGTGCTATGAGCTTGTATATCTGCTATTTTCTTTTTTTATGTGAACATTTGTGCAAATCTTTAAATATATATATATACATTTTTAAAATATATATTAAAAGATTTGCACTCATTTTCACAATTTTTCAAAAAATAGCAGATCTACAAGCTCATAGCGCGGCACTATGAGCTATGAGCTTGTATATCTGCTAATTTTTAATAGCCAAAGAAATCTAAAATGACAGAGACACTTTCCCGGAATGTGTTTAAGCTATAAGTTTGAACTTAGTGTGAGGTACGGTGCAACTGGCCCCTGATCCATAGCGTTAGTTAGAGAGAACTCACTAACGCTCTGGACCAGGGCTAAGGTCTCTGCCAGGTCAGTATAGTGGGCCAGCAATAATCAGGAATTCGCCAATCAGGATGGAATATGAAAAATCAAACAGTTCCGTCTTCATCACGTGACCATAGAGATCATGTGCACCGATTTGCGTGAAATTTGGATGAAATCTTAAGGAGGATTACATATGTGTTTTACATAAGTTGGCCTGTGCATGTGTTCATATTATAGACCCACAGTCAATTGGTCCGAGCTCTACCGCATTTACAATGGAGAACAGAGCTGCACTTTTGAAAAGTATTATTGGAGGTGATACTGAATGTGAGCTTATCTGCAATTTTGGCCAAACCGTCGCCCCAGAATAGGGATGCTAGCTGTGTACTGTATATAACACACTGGTCTCTGAAAAACAGTATATAAGCTATCCACAAATGTGAAATCACTTATGTTATACACTGTGGCCTTGAGCAAGACACTGAACCCCTAATTGCTCCCGATGAGCAAGTTGGTGCCTTGCATGGTTTCCTCTGCAGTCGGTGTGTGAATGTGTGTGTGTGTGTGTGTGTGTGTGTGTGTGTGTGTGTGTGTGTGTGTGTGAAGGATAAAGGTGCTATATAAATGCACCATTTACTGTATATATAGCATGGCCCAGAGTACAGCATGTTCACCAGCATCTGACAAAATATAAAGATTGTTGCTTTATCTGATTTAGATCCACGCATTAATCCATTGCTACAATAAGATTGTATTAACACAATGAAGATTACTATGTTCTTCTGCAAGTAAGAAACCCCTCACTTCTCTTTTACCTGTATTCTGGGATAGACAGAATGGTCCTTCAGTAGGGTTCATGCATCCTCCTGGATGCTCTGAATGAGCAACATCAGCATGTTGTTAATAGAATCAAACCATGATGTCTCACAGCCTGAAAACAAGACCTAACATCCTGTAATATGAAACAGTTATAGCTATATGTAATTCAATCAATACTCCTCTGCAATACTCCTCATCCCACACAGAAGGCTGGCTGAAGATGCGGAAGCAGGCCCAAACAGACACCAACACATAGAGCGCATGGAGAAGGGAGAGAGGACTAAGAATTCCATACTTCCCTGTGAAGAACGGATCATGGCAGTGTCTTTGTTTGGGTGAATTGTAAAAGTGTTGTGTTAAATTGTGCATAATATGTGCATCAGTGACTGTTTTAAATTAACCTGACTATTGAGTTCACAGGTTCACAATACAGTCAAGTAGGCTGTGAAACAAATGTGAAGCAAGCTTCTTTCATCTGGCAGAGTCAGGTTAGTTTTAAGTCACTCAACTCAAAGGTTTACTAAAACACTATAGGTCTGGAAACATAGGGGGGTGAGGGCTTAACAGACTGCTGCAGTCATCTATATGTATCCCATTATTTTTAGTGTGTACTCACCCACAGCATTCCCAAGAATGCAGACACGCACAAGAAACGATCCCACCCAGTAGAGTCCAATGGCTCTGTAGCTATCTCTGTAAAAAGGTAACGCTCCCATTGTACATTGTAAAATCCTGAGTGTTTAACTCTTATATTATATTATATTCACAGGCTATTATTATATTTTTGCATGACACTGCTGTACGACAAAGTAGAAATCAGACAAATCGATTTAGTGGATTATAAATTGTATTAGATTTTTTTCATGTTGATTCATTGATATACATATACTATATAACAAATGATCCAACAATATGTTGGTTATGCAATTAATGCAAAAAGTAATCAATAGAATAATCGTTCAGATGAATTAGCCTACATAACATAAATAGTGAAAGTATTAAACATTTGCAAAAAGAGAGCTCAGTAACCAAACTGGGCATGTTTGAACTGGGCATGTTTGAAAACACGCTAAGGTAAGAACTATTGTTCATCCAGCAAAGATAACTGCTTCAATGCTAAGGACAAGCATATTATAAAGTTAATCATTATAAAATCATTATAAAGTGACCAACTCCATTGATCTTCACATGCAGGCATGTGAAGATCAATGAGTTAAAGGGTGTTTGTCCTCCTGTCCCTGATGCCCAGGGACAGGAGGACAAACACCCTTTAACTCTATGGGACCACCATGCACGATGATGACCCGGCCTCAACTCCAATTTTGGAAGTGCTTTGGCTTTGCCTTGTGCTTACGATGAACTCTACCCACAGGCGACATCTAGCGGGAAAGGGTTGTAAATTGACATGGCGCACACATTCTGCTGCATCAAATAAAATCATATAATATCTATGCATCAAATGAGCAAATATGTACAGTTCTGCCAGAAATGGATGATTCTGCTTTGAAAAATAAACACTTGATTTACTAATTATGTATTGTACGTATTACTATCATGTGTTATTAACAGTAGCCTACAGTATGCAATATAAAAGACCAAATATAGAGTTAAGTATAAGGCAAATGTGGACTCTTATTCCTTGGGTTTTACTTTGAAGTCCACTACCGCTTCGCCGGCTATCACGCCGGTCAGTGTTGCCATGTCCCCTTACTATAAGGCTTGTTCCTATGTAAAGTTGCTTGTTAGTAGCTTGAGTTTTTTTGGTCTTGTTTCTAAAGTGTCGATTTGCTTATTCGGTATTTTTTCCTAATGTTGCTTAAACCAGTGGTTCGCAAACATTTTCATGTCAAGGCCCCCCAAATGAATATGTATTTGTCCGCGGACCCCCCCCCCCCCCCCCCCCCCCCCCCCTCTGAAAGCAATTTGTCAGATTTGTGCTAAAATGTTTCAAAATATGTTTCACTTTTTTTTTCCAATAATAGCAGATCTACAAGCTCACAATGCCTCGCATCACGGTTCGTTGTGAGCTTGTAGATCTGCTATTTTCAAATATCCGATGCATATAAGTGCTCATGTGGCCTAGTCACTTATATTTTGAGCTTGTTTTCATAGACCAGGACAGGTTGCTTGTTTCTCTCACAACATCTGGCAACACTGGCCCCTGTCATTCAGGACCAACAGTGGCACCCAACCTGGAAAGCATCAGCCAGCACAGCACAGCACAGCACAGCACCCCGTGAACAGATGGATGGACATGGACCCCAACATGTGTAGTAGTAGTGGGAAGAATCTCGCTGTCATCATTGGGATATGTATGGTGGGTGCAATACTCATCATCTTGCAGGTGGGGGACCCACTGGACCCCATCATCAGCAATGGGTACCAGATGATCTGGAGGAAAACGGGGCTGATCGGGGCTCCGCTGCGGGCTGCGGTCTGCATCATCGGCGGCGTGTCTCTCCTGGTCGCCGGCTGGCTGTACAGCCTGCTGTTCAGTCCTCTGGAGCTGCTGAAAGGGCCGGATGATGTGGGGTATGTTGCCGAGGACGGTCGATCGTCCCGCGCCCAGGCTGCGAACGAGGCGCGCCGTAGGCGGAAAACCGGCGACCTGCCGCCCGTCTACCCGAACGGCTGGTACCGAGTGATGGACTCACACATGCTCGACCGTGGGGCTGTAAAAAATGTGTCTGTTCTAGGTATGAGTTGAGTGGCATCAAAAAGGTTTTCACGAGCAGTGGTGGAAAATTTACTACATCTTTTTACTAAAAGTAAAAGTATCAATAGGCTACTGCAATGTAGAAATACTCTGTTACTTACAAGTCAAAGTCCGGAAACATTTACTTGAGTAAAAGTGCAAAAGTATTGGTATCAAAATGTACTTAAAGTAGTTACGTTTTCAAATGTGTAAAACGTAATTTCTTGTTGTTGAAAATAGCAGATCTACTTTCAAATGGCCCAATACCAGCAACCACTGAGCCCCATCACTGCTGGCCACTCTTGAACTTTAACCACTTAACCAATGTACTAATATATGACAAATAGCGAAAATAGCTGGTCTATACTGTGAGCTTGTAAATCAGCTTTTTTCTCTTTTTTTAATTTATTATTATTATTATTGTTATCATTATATAGTTTTACATTGTTGACTTTAATGACATGTCCAAAATAGGGATGACAGGTTGAAAGTTGTTCATTTGGCTGTGTTTTTGTTGTATTGTTCTATAAGGCAAAGTTGTCAGGACAATGTTGTCACCTTTGAACTTAACCACCTTGTTACGTTCTAGAACTTGATAAGAACATCATGTTGCAAAGGTGTCCACAACCACAGTTGGGTTGCTTGGAAACGTTTCATCGGCAAATGCAGAATCACCATTGTTCTGTCATCTAATGTTATTGTTCTGTCAACTAATCTTTAAACAAAGCATTGGAAAGTGTGTGAGAGGCGAATGTCATGGTGACAAAGTGGTGACTATTTTAGCCTAATGCCCAATAATTATAGCCATGACATTTATATAACTTGAAAATGAGCTTGAACATGTGAACTTTATATGGGGAAATTAATTCCAGGAAATCTGCTCTCAATGATTGTGAGTTCCTTGAAATTGATTTTATTAGAATAACCGCATGATGGATATCATGCGGTTATTTGCAAATAATTTGTGTGTACAGTGCAGAAATAATGTAGGTAGACCTCTGTAGTATACAAGATAAGTAAGCATCTTTAATGTCGTTAAAGCTAGCTAGGGATTTGGGCAAAAAGTAAGAAAGTTAGCAAAGTAGAGGCATATTGTCGGTATCAGCCAGAGCGTTGGAAACTATCCCCGTTTCGCAATGCGCTAGACCCCTGGGAGATGGATTGCTGAGGTGGAGCGCAACACCTAACATCAGCTCCCAGTACTTACCGCATGACTTGCTACTCATACGCTGAGTTTGCGGTGCCCGGGATTTGAGTCATATTTTATTTGAATGTCTATTCTATATTACAGGCCTTAATCACTGAATGATGGCAAGGACATGGAAAAAAATCAACCTTATAAATCCCAGTAATCAACAAACAAATCACTAAAGACTCTCTGGCTAACTTAAAAGGACTAACGGTAACCTGGAGAAAGACACTAGAGCACAATGATCTTTTAAATATTTAAGCATTAAACATGACCCAACGTTTCAACGCTATTGTTTTGAATCACCATCAAAAAAGTTGATCATGTTAACGGATTAAATAAAAGATATGTGCTCAGTCTTAAACTTTGGAAGGGAATTCAGATTTCTATTGCAAAATTTAGATCATGCAGGGTAGGTCAACAAGAGGTATTACTTGAAGCTCAAAGTGTAATATCCACCCTACACAAGCAGGCATTCTGTCTTGGCTCAGCAGTAAACAATTTGACCCTCAAATTCAAATGTTACAGATTGCAGCTTTACATGAGTTATTTCTCCAACCAGGTGAGCAAGTTGCAGTGTTCCGTGGTGAGGATGGGAAGGCCTATGTGGTGGATGCCTACTGCCCTCACTTGGGTGCCAATCTGGCTGTGGGGGGAAGAGTGGTGGGGAGCTGTTTAGAGTGCCCATTCCACGGTTGGCAGTTTCGAGGCGAGGATGGAAAGTGTGTGAAGATCCCTTATGCAGAGAAAGGTATGAAATGAAGGTGATTCTTTGCACTGATCTCATACCCACCTGAATTATTATAGCTAATATTGCAATTGCTTGGTGCTATGGTACAGTACATTAGTTCGGTGTGTAGGTGAACTGTTCAACACGTTAATTTGATGAAAAGCTGAATAGTGTCAATGAGGAACTTCCTTTGTGAATGTGAACAAAATGGTAGTCCCACTGTGACTTCCTGAGTGAAGACTGAGAGTTGGCTTTTAGCACAGCAGGTGCGCGACTGCGCGTCACAAAAAAGCAACCATGTTCGGTGGATGAGTTTCCTCCATGTTTGACACGTCAAGCTCCTTTTCCAGCAAGGTCCATCACGCTGACGCCAGATTTATACTTAATTGTATGACATGTCGCATGGCGATATCATTTATATGTACGTATATACGCTTCATAATATTTTTTCACAAGTCTTATACAATGCTTGCTCACTGTGCAGTAAGCACTGACTGACTGTGTAACTCTATGGTTGCCAGTATGTATCTCATGCAACTCATCTGTGTCACCAGGACAATTCCTGTACTTGGTGGCTGAAGTTATTGCCTTTGTCATTCAGTGCCAGAGTTTGCCAAGGTCCAGCGCTGGCACAGCTGTGAGGTGAATGGACTGATTCTGGTTTGGTTCCACTGTGATGGACAGGAGCCATCATGGACCACTCCAGAACAGGAACAGATCACACGAGGAGAATGGGTCTACCGGGGAAGAATTGAACACTACATCAATGCCCACATTGAGGTATTGTGTATACATGCTTATTGTGTGTGTGTGTGTGTGTGTGTGTGTGTGTGTGTGTGTGTGTGTGTGTGTGTGTGTTGTGTGTGCGTGCGTGTGTGCGTGCGTGCGTGCGTGCGTGCGTGCGTGCGTGCGTGCGTGCGTGCGTGCGTGCGTGCGCATGTGATAAAAAATACAATTACTTAGTGTATGACTGTTTCCATCATGAAATTATATATTCAAAAATAACAAAGGACAGGAACACAATCCTACATGAGCAAAGCCACCATCCGAAGCACATGATTTGAAAAAAAGGACAATATTTATGCTTGAGCTATGAATGGTACTAAACAATAGACAGTGACTTTTACCACATATCCCTCCCCATTAGGAAATTCCTGAGAATGCAGCAGATGTGGCCCATCTGACTCACTTGCATGCACCAGGTATTTTCAGTGGAGTGGATCTACGCTACACCAGCAGCAAGATCTGGCGACATCACTGGAAAGTAAGCCTTCTCTTGGGATGTTATGTATTAACTCAAGAACCACCAATGCTGTTGCACTGAAAAGTGTGTGTGTGTATGTGTGTGTGTGTGTGTGTGTGTGTGTGTGTGTGTGTGTGTGTGTGTGTGTGTGTGTGTGTGTGTGTGTGTGTGTGTGCGTGTGTGCGCGCGTGTGCGTGTGCGTGTGTTTTCCAGGTTCAATGGCAGCCAGAATCACCACCCAATGGGCATTGTTCGCAGATGCTGCTGAAGCATACTGTTACTATGTTTGGACGGCACCTGCCTCTGCTGGATGTTGATGTAGTGGCTAGACAGGTACAGTAAATACCAGTCTTTCACATTCATTACATACAGCATAATGCTCAAGAACCAAAAACACAGACGAGACAGATAAAACAATAAAGTGCTGAATAATGAATTCCAATGTAGAATATTTATTAAACATCTTTTAATGATACGCCATGATACACCTACTGTATATGAATTGTATGCATTTTAAAATGCTTACATTTAATTACAAATCAGAGAATAAAAATGCTCCTTCGATCTTGGGTTATCTGGCTGTGGAACCCCTAGTTCTGACAATTCAGCAATCAAGTGCAGTCACTTTTGGAGTGTAGTGTTTACATCCCATAATTCATGCTTTGATGCATATCTGTGTTGTATGACAAAAATGATATGGTTTCAATTGCAAAAATTGCTGGCATGAGTCACGCCCCCAGAAGAGAACACATATAATGGACAGTATACAATACCTACTGTATCAAATACAGTAGCTCTTCCATAAATTAACTCTTCAAATTGTATAATTGTATACATTATAGGTTGGCCCAGGTGTGGTCTTTCTGTTGTTTGACCATAGTTTCTTGGGTCGAGGGGTGATCATGCACTGTGTGACCCCAGTGGAGCCACTACTGCAAATGGTGTCGCACACCATCTTCTTCCAGTCTAATATCCCTCCTCTGGTGCCCAAACTCATCCTCAGAGCAGAGTGTGTCCAGGTACAGTGACACATACCCGCTTTTCCTTCTTCATTGTAACTTGGTAATCAGCAAGTTCTAACATTTTGGTGAAAGATTAGTTGGTATAATCAATGTGTTACAATGGAATGCACTATGTTTCAAAAAAAAAAGAAGACATTTAAAAAGGCTTGATTTATTTAACCCTAACCCTAACCCATAGTAGAGTCTTTAAAGGCTGATCACTATGCAGGGTTTCCCTCAAGAAAAACCCTAGTCTAGATGCTAAGTACCGGGTTGGGCTGCACATGCGCGCACTAGGGCTGCATAATATGGATAAAATTACATCGATATTTATGCCAAATATTTCAATCTAGCGATACAATAGCCTATGTAATATGACTATGGGTTCACACTTGTTATTTTATATTTTAAGTACTGACAAATATAAACAGAGCGAGAGAGCTAGAAACACATGCAATTTTACATTACTTCATCAGAGTGTATCAGTATTATTATTAGATCAGTATTATTATTAGAGAATGCCTCATGGCGGAGATTTGGGCTCTGACTCAAAAGAGTAAAACTGTCAATTATATATAAATTACCATATATTAAATATTACTAGTGTGCTCATACTATTTCTAACTTTTCCGCCTCTGTCCAGTTTGAGCGAGATGTAATGGTCTGGAACAATAAGAAGTTCATCTCTAAGCCTCTCCTGGTAAAGGAGGATTCGGCCATCCTGAAGCACAGGCGCTGGTACAGTCAGTTCTACAGTGAGAACAGCCCGCGGCTGCACTTCCAGCGGGACACTCTGGACTTTTGATCTCCCTCAATTACAAATGAAGTGGAGGAAAGGTCAACACTGAGGCTGAGAGGTCAGATCAATGTCAGTTAAACATCTCAGAGCATTGAGAGCAAGGACCTGATTTTTGCGTCTCAGGTCTTGATTATAAAAACGTTGGTAATAAATCAGGTTTATATTCAGGCATTTGATAAGGAAACCTTTAAAGATCCAACACACTTATCAGGAAATGTTTTATATTCATTTTGAGCATGAGCATCAACGAGAATCATTTCATTCAGTTTTTAAAGGTTATGGCGCAAAACGTAGGGTTGAGCAAGCATCTAAAAAGGTTGCTGTCCGCTACACTCGGATATTTCTCTCCTTGGTCAACAAACCCCCTGCTCTTCCTTTTTATGTAAAATGTTAGATGGCAACATACTGGTATTTTAATGTTGTGTTGGACTGAGCTTTGACTTTTGATCAATAAACCTCACTTACACCACCTTTAAAAAAAACACAAACTCATTCAAAATGATCGTTCTTAGGCTATAATTGATTTTAGGACTAAAGAGGAAACAGGATCGATCTATATATTTAATTAGCATTTCATGCTTTTTTAGGTGTGTACAGGAGCTGTATGCTTGCAGTGTCTAAGCATCCAACAACCTTTCAGAGAGCCTATGCTGTGCACCTACTGTATGCATTACCGTTCTATGATGGAACGAGTGTCCGGATGGCGCTATTCGTATATGGTTACAATCAGAAGCCTAATGGTCTATAACAAATAGACTGAAACATTTTTACTCATGTGAGTTTCGGCACTCGGTACACTATTGATTTTGCACAAAGTTATATTTTAATCGGACAAAAGAGCTTTAAGATTTCTGACCATTACCGCCATTGTGTGTTGCTCCTGCGTCCTGCACCGAAGCAATGAGAAAGAATGAGGCATGCGAGATTTGACCATTTCAGCACCACTGACAGACACATTGACACATTAATCTGTTAAACTACTATGTCAACAAATATACTATTTCTTTGACTTGGAGCTTCATCTTTGAAGTAGAGCTTAATTTGACTGGGAAGAACTCAATTTGTTTCCGTTTTTGTCAGTAACAATAACAACTGAGACATGTGTCCAAATGTCAGACATGCCTCCTTACTTTGGTTTGTATTGTAATGACGTGCTTTTGTCTTCTTTTCAACTTAATTTGCTGTCTCCATCCTTCTGGTTAGCGTTAAAAACTGGGACCCAAAGCACATTTTTTGACCGCTCCCTCCCGCCCACAGCAAACTACAAACCGCCCACTCATACAAGATTTGTGTTGGGTCCCACAGGATCCCAACCCCAATGCAGGGCTTTATCTGGTATATTGGCCCCAATTTAAATGTTATGTTTTGCCGTGTACATTTCTTTTATTATTATTATTATTATTATTATTATTATTATTATTGTAGTCCCACATGTTCAATTGGTACAACCTCATTCCCCCCACTCTCTAGCTATTGGCTATGCTTTGAAAGGTCAATGACTGGAGGAGTCAAAGTTGCATTTTTGTTTAACTATGAGCGCAGTGGCAGGCAGGGGGTGTGCAGGTCAGGGGTGGCTTTTATAGGTTCAGCCCAGCCGTATTAATGTGCAAGACGTGCACACAATAGTGAAATAGAAAATCCTTGATTCAAATGTATATCTCCACCACCCAGTTATATCAACATTGGAGTAATCTAATAATTAATGGAAAATCTATTCAATCCATAGAGCACATGCACGTTGTGATGTATAATATAATATCGATATTTACCGGCAGTGTATCGGTTATTTATCGCGAACGGGAGCACAACGATATATTGCAACATTGATTTCTTTGTCCTTCTCCTGGTACGCTGTAAAGTGCTTAGGGTCAGATTCGAACTGGGCTCAACTGCATAAAGGACTATATAGACGTATATAAGGTAACACTCTTACTCAGTGAGCATCTGGGGTGCCCCCTTTGTCACCCATTTTAATGTGGACTTGTCACATCTTTTAATTTGTCTCATCAAACTTGTATGAAACAGAGATTAATGTACTTATTGAAGATGTACATGATTTATATGCTATATCATATCTATAGCATCTCATTTATTCTTCCCATGACAATCATATTAGATCTTAGATTATAAGCTTTTTTAGATTAGCGATTACACCTGAGCAAACCTCATTTGACTTTAAAGTCAATTTATGCATTTACTCAAATGTTTTTGAGAGCATATATGTTTACTAATCAGAGGAGTATGCAAATGTTTTTTCGTTTTTTTTTGGCTGCAACTGGGGTAATTAAAAACTGTGCCTATATACCTTGGAATGTTTTATCGAGAGGAATGATCTTATCATTCATGTCCAGTGTTGACATGAATCAACACTATTTTGGAAATTATATGTTATGTGAAACTGCATTATCAGGGCATTACTCTTCATGAAGACATATTTGTAACAGCACGATTTTACTTGAGAATTTGTAAGACAGTGAAGTGATGCCATAAGACTACAAAGACTTGTTTGCTTCACTGGCAATGAAGATTGCAATGCTGTAAGGCTTTATAATAAACTGTGCCTGCTGACTATTTAAGAGGGAATTGATATTGAATATCTATTTTTAAGGGACTTCATTTCTGTGATTATTGTTTTAGTTTTTTGCATCCCATATGGGATCAACTATCAATTTACCACGGCATAATTTGTTAGGTAAATAAGCTATTTAGAAAGCACAATACGCCAATTCACTACCAGATATTACATGCTCTTATGCGTCTTCTGAATGTCAAATATTATTTTTGTAATTGTATGATATACAAATCTACTGTTTGCAAATCTACAAAATAAATAAACTCTGGTATAATGTTTTTGCCCTTTTCTATAATCGCTAAAACAGTGGTTGTCAAAGTGTTGTCCGTGGACCCCCAGTGGTCCTTGGAGGGGTTCCAGGGGGTCCCCACTCCCCAGCTAAATTTGTTTTAGTGTCACAACCAGTTTAACCAATTAACCCTATTCTATGAGTACAAAAGAAATTGCAGATCAACAAGCTCACAACACGTCGCATTAAAAAAAAAATCATTTACACAAAAAAAAAGAATGTGAGTAATTTTCACATTATGAGTAGGCTACCTTCTACCTTGTACTAATAGACAGGTTTCCTGTTAGTAAACATGAGAGGATATGACCGCGCAGAGGAGGGGGAAGCCTATAGAGGGCGCCATTACCCGCAGCAGCTCTGGTCAAATGTCCATTCATAAAATAAATGATCTTCACCGGGTTTAATGAAAGTAGATTAAATTATGCAGTTTGTAATACCTTGTTTACTCAATAAAAATGATTTGTCGGAAGTTGGATCTGTTTGTATATAATAGCAGCATTATGCCTATTATGCCTAGCAGAATTATGGCTATCTAACTCCCGAACATAACAACAGAGTGAACGGCGCAACAATTCGTTTCCCCCGAGCATGCGCAGATTGCGCATTCTGCTCTGTGATGACGTCGCGCGGAAATCCGTCTATAATTAATCAGATCGTTGAACATTATTATTCTTCAGGAGGACACCGTTATGACGATACACACTCCGGTGCAGTAGGTGGCGGTATGAACCTCACAAGCTGGTGACCCGCGTAACCAAAGAAGACAACGAAGGAGTAGTGTTGCCACGTCCGCTTATTCTAAGTGACTTTGGGCTTGTTTTGCTGGTGAAGTTGCTTGTGAATATTGGTAGTTTCGGCGGGTTGCGTTTTTTTTGGGGGGCTTGTTTCTAAAGTGTAGTTGCTTATTTGGGCTTTGTTTTCCTAATTCCATTGTTGCAGTGTTTCTCAAACATTTTCAAGTCAAGGACCCCCAAATTAATATGTATTTGTCTGTGGACCATCTGAAAATATTCTATGCCATACAAGATTTGTGTTGTTAAAAATATTTCAAAAACATTCCACATTTTTCAAATTTTCTTCAAGATTATTATAATTCTTTGCGTGAAAATAGCAGATATACAATATCACAACACGCGTTGTGAGCTTGTAGATTGGCTATTTTGAAATAGCCAACAATGTTTAAAGGGCGAAGGGCTCGGTTGTTTTGGGCTTGTCTTCATGGACCTGGTTGCTGGTTTCTCTTGGGAAACCTGGCAACACTGTGAAAGAGACTATTATTTTTGTAATAATAATGGCGGATCGCAGGCACAACAGCAAGAGGTTCACCGATGATGGAGGTGATATTTGTCTTAAATAGTGCAGATACCATTATTCTATAAGCTTGAGTTGCTACAACGGTCGCCTACAAATGATGTTAAGCAGATGAAACGATCACCATTCATGTTAAGATAACATCAAGCTAGTGGCTGCTAGCCACATCGCCAGCTAACAGTCAGTGTTGCCATGTCCGCTTATCATAAGCGATTTTGGGCTTGTCTTGCTGTAAAGTTGCTTGTAAACATTGTTTTTTGGGGCTTGTTTCTAAAGTGTAGTTGCTTATTTGGGCTTGTTTCCCAATGTTGTTTAAACCAGTGGTCCTTAAACATTTTCATGTCAAGGACCCACAAATTAATATGTATTTGTCCATAGACCCTCATCTAAATATAATTAGTGCCAGGGACCCCCGTGCAAGATTTCTGTTGAATCATTTCAAAGAATATTCCACATTTTTCAAATTTCTTCAAGATTTGGTGTTGAAAATGGCAGATCTACAAGCTTACAACGCGACGCGTTGTAAGCTTGTAGATCGGCTATTTTCAAATAGCCAATGCATATAGGTTTTAAGTCTTATGCTTCTTTTGGGCTTGTTTTCATAGACCTGGTCTGCTTATTTCCCTCACAAAATTTGGCAACACTGCAATATGCACGCTAAGGTTAGCAGTAAGTGAATTGAAAAGAAAAAGAAGTGGTAGGTCGTAGACTGGCTGCATCTGCAGAGTGTTAACGTTGGATACATCAAATCAATATTTAGAGATAATATACCAAAGAAGACATGATGAGCCAGTGGCAGTGTAACACAGTTTGCCAACTTGGCTAGCCACAGTAGCTAGCGTTATGCTAGCTTGCTAGCTCTTTTGATTGATTGATTGAATACTTTATTTAGAAAGACATGGTAAAAGTACATGGAAGTACAATTCACAATACAAGGTCCTCTAAACTGGATCGCTCATAAAAGCACTTGGCTTATTTAAAATTAGATCCCTGTGCACTCAAATCATGATGACATTTAAGAAGACATACAAATATACACTACTATGCAGAACGTCATACAATCAGCTTTACAGGTTACTGGTATGAAAAACAAGAAATGTCTACAATAGACAGTTTTGGGGGGCGGGGGGGGGGGGGGGGGGGGTAGGTTAAGACTTTGACAGGGGCCAGCTCAGTTGATTGCATACTTCATTGGACAGAAATGCAAACAGCACGAGTACAGTATAGAGTAAAAAAAAAGTCCACTTGTTTCCATTGAGGTCCTATATTGGTGCAATTCATCAACATAGCATAAAAGTAAAACATAACACCAAAATACAATATCATCACTAATAAACACTATACCGAGTAGAAAATGTGTGTGTGTGTGGGGACTCCATATCTGACCCAGGAGTCATCCAATCTACTCTAGTCTAGACTAAATGTTTCAGCTATTAACCCTGGCGTCACTATTTTGAGCATGTCATCATTTATTGTAAAAAATAAAATAAATAATCTACACGCTCTTGATGCGCCTTGAGCTTGTAGATCAGTTATTTGAGTTAGTCGTCGTACGATGTAAGTATAGGGATTACTGGGTAGGTTATAAACTTTCGCATGGGAAATACAGCTGAACAATTCATTCTAGAGCGAGCTCAGTTTGTCATTCCTTCAGGTTATTGATGGTAGTAGCTCATTTGATTGATCAAGCAACTGTTGCTCACCTTGCTAAGTGTCTTGCCTCAAGCAGGGCCGCAGGAGGAGGAAGGCAGAGTGAAAACTAAGCCTGTCTCTTCTAGCTCTGAGGAAGGAGCAGGGACAGCGGGCAAACGCTCAGCTCAACATCTCGCATCTGAAGACGTTGAGGATGATTCCGACTCCTCAAACTCTCCACCAGCGCCTCGCAAAGTATCCAAGATTGGCTTTCAGATGGGAAAGAAGAGCAACCCTATCTCCATCAAACTTGGAGCAACCGGGGGTCGCTCAGCTCAACATCTCGCATCTGAAGACGTTGAGGATGACTCCGACTCCTCAAACTCTCCACCGGCGCCTCGCAAAGTATCCAAGATTGGCTTTGGGTTGAGTGGTCAAATGGGAAAGAAGAGCAACCCAATCTCCATCAAACTTGGAGCAACCGTGAGTCTATGAGTAATGAAATATGGGGGCAAGGAGTCTTAGTTTGCTGTGACACTGAAACATACAGACTGCTTAATACCAAACAGAACTATTTTCAGTCTGGAGAACTGGAAACAAAAACTAGGAAAGGTATGGAAATCATCCTAACCCAGTTTAGAATCCTCCAACTAAATGATACAATTGGTAGGCAAGTTGTACAGGTCATCACTTGACATTTTTATAAACCACACATTGAGTCCATTTGTATGTTTGATTACTCTAACTGTAGGGGAAAACATTTAGCGGCTAAATTTTAGCCTAACCCTGAGAGTGAATTATAACATTTCCAAATATTGTAATAATAGGCAAAGGAGACTCTCTTGATGAGAAACACTTGAGACAAGACGGTGAAAGGCTGTGATACTGGAACATTGTTTTGTTAAATATTTCTTCTCTAACCTTTCCTAGAAGCCCAAAGAACCTGTACCAGTTGTTCCTGCTAAGAAGCCAGGGATGGCCTCTGTCTTCAATGAGGATGATGATGTAAGCACATGTACAATGATGCTAAACACAAATGTGTTGCCATCTGGATTCAAACTCAGGTCTTCTGCATGGGAAACAACCACAAATCTACCATTCGTTCAAATATTCCTTGGCCCCGGGGATTCCCCATATACAGACATGCAAAAGTGTCACTTTTCAGCTACAGTCACCTTTTTGAACCCAAATAGGGCAATTGTGTGACACCTGACCCGAAAGAAAACAACATGTTGTCACCTTTTTCACCTCGGGGCTGTTTGCATGCCTGCATATATCTCCATTGTCCAGGCCGCGCACCAGCTTTTGCCACAGAGTTGAGTAGTAACTTGGTGACGGCCCATTCTGTGACGCACGCGGAACTGCCTCTCGCATGGGCGGACCGCTTTAAATAACTCCCCAAACCCTTGTAATACCAGATGGCACTGTGGCGTGAACGTTAAGCATCAGCCTTTCAATCCCTGCCCCTCGGGATCGAATCCTTCTCATCGCACTATTTATTTTTCATACAATAATTATTTTAGTAGGATTAAGGTTAGTTTTAGGCAACGTTTTTGTCGCGGCCTGTTTGGTGAAAACAGACTAACAGCCCCTAATATTAAGTTGGTTAGTAGTTGACCAAAACATTGTTACAACGTCGGAGGCGCGCCGTTTCTGGCAGACTTGAGCAACAAGAGGCAACCCTGAGTGAGCCGTTAGGCGAGCGAGTCGCCTTGTTCTTATTTATTGGCGTAACCATGAAAACACATTTTTCAAGGTTATCATTTGACTCTTAGTGTTTCGCTAATCCCACATGCAATATCCTCACGGCCCACTAGTGGGCCCCAGCCCACAGGTTGAAAACCAGTGATCTAAGGCAGGGTTTCTCAACCTGTGGGTCTGGACCCCCAAGAGGTCACCAGATGACAGTGAAGTGACAATTTGAGGACTTAACAGATATTTTGAATACCTAAAAAAAATATTTACTGCATCAAAAGTAATCAACAAACTATACTATAAAACTGGTCAAACATTGGCCAAATTGTCAAATAATATTAGAAAGAGGCAACGTTTGTGGAAATAGCCGATCTACAAGCTCACAGCAAGCTTGTAGATCTGCTATTTTCACAATATTAATCTGTGGAACTGAGTCAAACTAAATGTAACTCAACCTCAACTACATTCCAAGTTCTTGTCAGGGTGTGGGTCCCCAGTTCAAATATGATTATTTGGGGTGTCGCGGCCTGAAAAGGTTGAGAACCACTGGTCTAAGGTTTTTCTCTTCTACAGAGTGAACCTGAGGAGATGCCTGCAGAGGCCAAGATGAGAATGAAGAACATTGGCAGGTACACACGTGACTTTCCTTTGACTCTCTTCAAATACAGATTATTAAAAAAATCTTTGATATGGTTATATTTACTCCAATGAAGAAAAGACTGTTTGAATAAGTAATAATACGTATTGTCTTTTACATGTATATTATTTTCCTCTGACGTGTACTGTTTTTTGTTTTTTGTTTTTAATTAGTAGAAGTTGGTCTTAATCAAGTCTAAATGTATTAACTCTATACTTTTCAGAGAGACACCAACATCTGCAGGACCCAACTCCTTCAATAAGGGCAAGCAAGGTTTCTCTGATCACCAAAAGCTTTGGGAGAGGAAGCTGAAGGCCCAGACAGAAAAGCCCTAAACAATACCATTTTGTGTGACCTTGGGGGTATTTTCTTTTTTTTTTTGTTTTTGGTTTTGGTAGGATAGCCCATGTCAGATAGATCCATTGAGGCTGAAACCCTTAAAGCTACAATCCGGGACATAAATTAATGAATAAAACGTTAACCAATCTGTAATGTACAGTATGTTAATACAGCATAACTAGCACATCTGCAGTGGCACATAGGTTGAACACTAGATCAGCCATCATCTTTGCTGTGGTTCGGCCATCGTTGTAATTTACTCTCTTCGTCGTAAGAGGACATAAAGCGTGCGGATTGTAGTTTTTGTGCGTGTTTTTTGGTGTCTGTACTGAGCAGGGGTTGACACCAACGGTTGCCCGACTGCCTGTGGCAAGTAAATAAAACGTCCAGGAAAGTGTAGTTTACTTTCAAGTTGGCCGAACACGAACGGGCAAATTTGAGGGGGTAAGCAATTGTCTTCAGTTCGCTATTAACGCAACACATATATCTGTCTATAAACACTTGAACGTGGCCACAGCGCTCTCCCCCACACACACACACGCACACACACAAACTCTGCGTGCAGTGGCTACTGAATGGTAGTTGAAATTATACCTCTTAATGTTATAATGGACGATATGCTTTTCGGGCAAGTGGGCATGACCTTTGAGCAAGTAGAACATGACCTGTTCTTGCCAGACGGGCAAGTGCCTCTGAGACCTTAGTGTCAACCCCTGCGAGGTGTACAACTCTTAACCACTACCACCAGGTACTATGTGGCAGGACGTGCTAGAAAGCCTCGTCTGTGGAATGCGATATGTGGGTTGCAAAGGGATTAGTCAGGAAACATTAAGTTTATCCAAAAATCTTTAATGGCACCAGATAGTGTTTACTGACTAATTTGGCAATCATGCTTCTTGGAGACCCCAACTATGACATGTTTGTTTTGTGGAAACTTGTAAGGTGGATTTCATGTTTTTTAGTTTGTCTGCTATTGGTGTAAAAATGTACATAGAATGAACTGTCACAATCTTGTTTTATTTTTAAATCCTAGATTTGGTCGGTGTGTTAGTACATACGTGTACAGCAACATATGCAGTAGACTTAGCTTAGACATAGAATGTGCAAAGTACTTTTATCTTTTTTTCCCTCAGTATATATATTCATCCCCAACTAGTTTTCTTTCACCAACTGTGCCACCACATTGGCTGTTTTGTTCACATATATTAACCTTAACTTTTTTCTCTGGTCTTTCCTACAAAACATAATTCCCGTATTCCAGTTGAATCCAGCAATTTTAGGAATATGTTTGTGCTGTTAATCTTCAAAATCAAAAGACTGATACATGACTTTGTATCAACTATTAATAACTCCTGTGGAGAACAGTACAGTACCCATATCATTTTGTTACCAGCATTCTGGTATTTCCAGTCATTTAATGGATTTTGTGTTGTGGCATTTACTACCCACATGTATTTTCATATAATAGTCATATGTGTTTAGAAAAGGTTATTTTCCACTGCCCCTAAACCAGAAAGACTTAACATTTAGCTACCACACCTTACCACCCTTTGCTTGTGACTGGAACAAATTGTGATGCTCTGTGAATAGAGTACCTCACTGACTTATCCTGTGCCTGAACATTTTCTTCTGAAGCATTCTTTAAACAGTAATAAAATTCAGGATTCCAAGTATAAAAGCGCAAACTTATTGGGTTTTGCCTAATTGAAAAAACAGCAAAAAATTGAATTACATAATAAAACCAGTTAAGTAATAAAATACATTAATGCAGGATATAAAGTGTTAGGTGCTGTGTGCATCAGTTCTACCTCCGTAAAAGTGTGTGTGTGTGTGTGTGTGTGTGTGTGTGTGTATATGAACTCTTGTGATCCTTGAGAAAAAAAGTACGAAGACAAATGACACAAATACTGTAATTACCGAATATTATCCAGTATTACATAGAGTGGTGGGAGAAAGTGTGTTAACTTCCATTAGTGAGTGGCAAAAGTATGTGAACCTCTAAAATAAGCAGTTCATTTGAAGGTGGAATTGGAGTCGGGTGTTTTATTTTATTTTTTATCACAAATAAACAACTTGGTAGTGACAACTCAAACAATAGGAGTAAAACAGCAGAAGGTGACCTTACAAAGGGAACAGGAATAACTAGGGCTCACCATGCTGAAAATGAATGTGTTTGCATTATTGTGTGTTCAAACCCATTGTTGTCCTGCCCACCTTTTTGACTCATCCCATGTGTTGATGTCACATAGTAGGTAGTGGGGTCACAACATGCAGTATGGTATGTGTATGTAATTTATTCTGTATGTGGATGACATCTCAATGCTATAGTGCCATACCATAACAATCTAAAAATCTGAAAGAAGGTTGCTGATGACCCATAAAAGCCTGGTCATTCTGTATGATTGACGCACGCTACTCTCTTCGCTGGCATATTGTTCCTCAGTGTTGTCCAGAAGTTTCTGATTTCTCTTTCTGACACGGCTGAGGCCCAGTCCAGAGCTGGAAGCACCCTCAAGGCCCTCCGTACTAGTGGGGGCAATGGTGGGTCCAGCTGGCCTAGGGAGGCTTGCCTTTCTTCGGTCCAAATCAATAGGAGCCTGAAGTTGCAGTCTTGTAGAAACGCCTAAAAGTGTAGAATAATGTTTCACGGCTGTTATTGAAAACACATTTGACAAATAGATATTTAGTTGCTTAAGACAATTTAGAAGTTACACAAATAGTTTACATTACCAAGTGAATAAAGATGGATAATACGTATGAAATTACAAATGCTCAAAAAAAAAATTACCTATTTTCTATCAATTTCATGAAGCCTTAAATTTTTTATTTAGCCTTATTTTTGTTTTTGTCGCATTCCTGAGACAATATTTTGATGACCAGGTCATCGGTCAGGAGACTCTTTGAGTCTACTACTGACCTGAGACTCCGCCGGTCATCAAATTATTGGCTCAGTAATGCGACGACAATAAACAAATCTCCATGAATTCAAGGCTTCATGGGATGTGTAATTGAAAGAGAAGTAATTATTTGGGTGAACTACTTTAACTACAAATTTCACATTTCAATAAATAGTAGCCACTGATGTGGTGGTTTACTGTTTGATCGTGCAATGAAGGGGTTTAAAAGGCCTATTCCACCTGTATGCCTGACTCCAGCACAAACACAGCATTCATGTCGGATAGGTAGTCAACAGACAGGAGACAGATCAGCATTCTGCTTATCTTTAATCCATGGACCACATCATGGGTGTATGCTGAAACACACAAACACATGGTATAAGAAGTTGGCTAGATCAGTGGTTCTCTCAGATTGATTGATTGATATCTTTATTGATCATGAAATAGACCTGTCACAATAACATATCTGACCCACCATAATCAAAAGGATAACGCAAAAAAGCTTCTTCATGTCAAGGACCAATGTTTTTGACCGCAGGCCCGCATCAGAAAGTATTTTGTGGACCCCCATACAAGAGTTTTTGTGAAAATGTTTCAGTAAAATTCCAAATTTGTCAAATTAGTATCATTATTTTTTGTAAATGACATATGTAGGGTTAAACTGAATTTGATGTTGTTTTAACCAATTTTGACCCCCTGGAAGAACCCCTGGGGGACCCCACTTTGAGAACCGTAGGGCTAGACATATAAACCCCTCATCCCCCATCTCTCTCCCACTCTGACCTTCTCCAGGTATGGGGTCTCTATCCAGCAGATAGAGGCGGAAGCCCCACTGGTCCTCCAAGGTTGCGGGTAGTAGTACCTCCAGTGGCCTCTGATCATCCTCAATGGTAAATAATCCAAATTGGGTTGCTATCAAAAACGTATTCACAAAACGTTGCTATTATTGCATTGTCATATGCAATGATATAATATAGACAAAATATTCTAGAATGGAGAAATTATGTTTTCATGGGGAAACCTACTTTGATCTTCAAAACCAGGTCTAGATGATGAAGGCATGGACAAACGTCCTCCAATTTCCTCTGAGGCACGGCTCCACACAAATGATACAAATGCATCAAACTCTTTCTCATCTACCAAGTTCAATTGAAAGGGAAAGCATCCAAATTAAACACATTTTTTCTATTTTGAGCATAGGATATTTGACATCAAAGAAAGGGCATCCCATTTTTTTGTTTATGTACTTTAAATAATCGGATAATCATAATACATAATGGTTTGGGATTGTCCAGAGATTAATGCTTTCTAGGGGGGGGAATAAAGTATCAAAAACTGAAATGATTGCAGATGGCTACTGCACTTACTAACTACACAGGGACATGTAGCCTACATTTTACTTGCACAAATAGGACTTAACTGCATCACTGTGCTCCAGAACTCAGTTAATGGTTTGCGTTGCAATTTATTCTCTGTAGTATACATACAGCTACATTCCTCGAACAGGAAAGGATTTGTGGCAGTTAACCTAGAAACTAAACCACATCCTGTTAAGACTAAGGGGGGCTGAGGTAAAATAAATATCATAACTTCCTTACAAGAGATGGATACCAAATCATCATCATTATAGCTATGTCAGATATCTGATTAAAGGTATTTGAAGAAGTGCAGCATAGTATCTAATTGCTATATCTTTATCTGTGTGTGTGTGTGTGTGTGTGTGTGTGTGAAATTCTCACCTTCCCCGTTGCCTATATGCAGGACATAGGTTCTGTAGAGCAGAGACAGCTCTACCCATTTGATGTGCACAGTGATTCCCAGACCAGCAACCAGCAACAAAGGCACAATGGCAAACACAACCACTACAGGGCTTACTGAAACACAGTTATGTGTCATTCATTATATACTGTGAAGGAATTGAAATTGATCACTTCAAGCCCGTTTTCCTCATTTTGCAACATCAATAATTTGTGCTACAAAATATCTGAAATGTTGGTCATACTGTAACCCCTTCCAACAGGTGATGTTGATGTTTGACAATTAATGAATTCCTATGGAAGCGTGGGAACAGTAATAGTAGTAGTAAATACAAGGGGAGATTATCAGTCTGGATTCATGGAGAGCAAAAATGATACCTCTGGTTTTCCTCTTGAGCTTGATAGTAGCACTGCAGTTTCCTACTTTATTTCTGGCAAGACAGGTGTAGTAGCAGTTCATGTGTTGCTGGGTCACCTCCTCTATTGTAACATTCTGTGTGACCACAACTCTCAACAACTCTGCGATGCGCCCTCTTTCCTGTCTAAATAAAAGTATGTTACGTTAAAGGAGCATTCACCCATTTTCAACCTTATCTTGCTATAAATGAAATAAACAATAAGATGGCACACTTTCCGTAGACACGCTTTGAATCTGATTACGGATGCAAATTACATTATGCAGAAAATTATTATTACTAAAGTGCTTCATCTCCTCGTTTAAACTACTCTGCAACACTGAATGTGAAACAAATTGGCCTCCATCCAGTACACATGCCCTATCAACTCACTGTGGACTCTCTGTTTGATTTAGAACCATGCAGTCCTTGGACCACCCTCCGTCTTGGTTACGTCCATACCACTGGACCCATGGGGAGATGTTTCTTTCAAAGCCAAAGTGTACCTTACAGTTCAGAATGTAAGGTTGACCTTAAAAACAAAACAATAGACTTGGTTACATAAACTTTAGCTCTGGTCTGTCCCATGACATCACACCTATAAGTGTAATTGTTACCCTAGTGGATCTCACACCTTTTTAGGAACCTCATAACTCTGAGTGTACACATTACGGGTCCATTTGGCCACTCTCAGAGTAAGTCCTTAAGTATAATAAGTAAGTATAGTCCTGTATAAATTGTATAAAGTGTGTATAGGCCTACAGGTTATTTGAAACCAGGGAGACCAAGAATATTAGCATATCATTAAGTGCTTTTAAAGTATGATGATATCATTAATGTCTTGGTTCGATTATTGTGCTTTCAGATACTCTTACCTAGTTCCACCTCCTCTGTGTTGTTTTGGGGAAGAATACATATTGGATTGTCTTTGGTATCCGGTGCTGATGAAGTAATACATAAAGATAAATTATATTTATATACAACACTGAAGGATATCCTCTCAAGGGAAAACTATATAGTGAGCTTGTAGATCAGCTATTTTTTCTTCCACCACTGGCACCAGGCAAACACATGAGCAACAAGCTGGACTAGACCAACAATGCTGAGGCCCTCTACAGCAGTGGTTCCCAAAAAATGGGTCAGGACCTTTTTTTGGCGTCACCAAAGTTAATTATTAAAACATTAAAACGTATTTTTCCAAAAGAATTACAGACATTTTATTTGCGTCGCATCGCAATGTGTTGTGAGCTTGTAGATAGGCTATTTTCACTATGTTTTAAATAGGGCTCAAGTGGTTAATTCATAATAAGTTTGGGTTCCGGGGAGACACCAAATGTATCTTTTGGGTCTCGAAATGAAAAGTTTGGGAACCACTGGTCTAACAGGAATGGACAGAGCCAGCTGTATTTCCTGAGGAGACTCAGTGTGCTAAAATCAACTCAAGGGACACTAACTGAACAAGCTGGTGAGGAAGGCTAGCTCGTAGTTGCTGCTAAACTGATTGCGAAGGGGAGGATGAGGAGTAAGCTAGAAGCAGACTCTAATTATCTATTTATCTTTTTACAGGGGCACAATTGCGTAATACAAAAGCATAACACATCCTTACGTATGACTGTGACATTCACTGCCCTCCTGTTGGTCCAATTGATCCCTTGCTCATATGTGTGTCTGTCACAAAAGTATACACCAGTGTCCTCTTTATAGACCTTCAAGGGACACAAAGTTCCTTTGTGACACGAGTCACTATTTGAAGGAATGAAGTCCCTCTTCAGTGACGATGTAGATATATGACTGTAGGGCTCGGCCTGCAGAAATGCAAACAGGTTAGGGTTGTGACTTGTATCAGTGATATAATCTGTATGTTTCCACTGACCACTGAATCAGATAATGTTATTCATGCATGTGTTGCAGAAGGGGTAAGACACCTTGTAGTTGTACCAGATGACATCAGTGTTGGAATCCTGATCGCTGCAGTTGAAAATGGGACAAGGAATTCGCCCATCCTTGCCGAGAATGATTTCCACAGGGCTCTCCTTTGACTTATTGATGCACCTGAGACTGGCCTTATCCAGTACATGTAGATGAAGGCGCAGCCTCCCACTACCACTGTAGAGGAGTGATAACAAACCTTACTGCATGCTAGAGCATGCAGATATACACACACATTCTATCATGTAATTGTTTTCCTGGAGTTGTGACACAAAACTTTGACTGCATTGCATTGGTTGGTTTCAGACTGTTTAGTTTTCATGCTTATGTTAAGGGTTACACCTGTTCCTTTGGGGTTATGGATTCTGACATGCATTCAGTGGAAAAGAATACCCCTTTTTTGAACTTTGCTATGTTAATTGGAAAACATCTACATAACAAATTACATATTTTCAAGATATTGGCTAATGAAAAGAAAACAGGAAGTAAAATGACACCATAAATAGTGGTAATGCTCACAGTGTAGATGTACTATGTAAATAAAATGGGATTAAAAGGGATGATGATGACTTACTTTCTGAGGCACGTGTAATTTCCAGAATGTGTTAACTTGACTGCTGGGAACGTAAGGATGTTGTCTCTACTGATAACACCACTTCCATGTTCCTCTTGTCTCGTACTGGACGGACGTGCACATTCATGTCCTCCTCCATACCTGGTCCACGCCACCTCCTTACTATGCTGTTCCTTAGAGCAAGGCATCTTAAAGGAATCACCCTCTACAACTCTGTAGTGGAGCACATCTACTGTAGATGGTTTGAAAGGCAGACAACAGTTTAGACAAAGATTAGACAGTTTAGACAGCTGCTGATCTCTTGTCTTGCTTCTCTCTCTCTCTCTCTCTCTCTCTCTCTCTCTCTCACACACACACACACACACACACACACACACACACACACACACACACACACACACACACACACACACACACACACACACACACACACACACACACACACACACACACACACACACACTCTCACACACACACACACACACACACACACACACACACACACACACACACACACACACACACACACACACACACACACACACACACACACACACACACAAAAGTACATGGATCAGCTAATTGAATACAATGTATTTTTTATGCTATATGAGCTATGTGCACTGATCTCTACATACCCATCTTTTCCCTGTGGTGTGTTTCCAGACAACATCCCTCCCAAAAAATGGAAATGATTGCAAGAATCAGAGAGCATCCAGTTTGCATCCCTTGTCCCTTTACTTTAATAGTTGCTCATTACTGCTGGCTTGTTAAGATCTGTGCCATTCAGCTTGGTTCCTTTCCACACAGCTTATGTTGGTCCTCTTTTACTATATGTTCTACAGTAAGCGATGAAACATGTTGAGACATGGTTCACACCTCACATGGAACTTATCTTTTTACAAGACACCCCTCTTGGCTTGCTTTTCCTGTTACGTTAGAATGGTGTCAGAGACTTGGTTACATAAACTTCACCCACATCCTGCATGTGCAACAGACACATGAAAAAGTGTTAGAGGTCTCGTGTATAGTGGAAATTGTCACTTGGGGACAAGTGTTTAAATTTCTTCATTGAATTTTTATGTATTTATTTAGCAAAAGTCAAACTCTGGAAAGTGGGGTCATATGCCATGTCAATGCATAAACATGTGTTTGCTTGTGTCTTCCCTCTTCTTCCCTCTTTCTTGTCTTGCTCTGTGTTCTAGCTCATCCTCCTATAATTTGACAAAGTTCTGTGAGGTAGGGTGGTGGTGAGACCAAAATTGTTCTGCCCGGTTCTCTTCAGTGGCTGGAGCTATTGATCTGACCATTACTATGTGCACGGAACTGCGAAGCCAGCTTTTCGATTTCCCCAACTGTCAGCTGTTTATTCGCGTTATTTATGAAAAAGAATGTCGCCATGGTTACGGCTGCCCAGCTATGGGATGGCCCTGCGAGCTATGGGATGAATGGCTCCCGGGTTGCCAGATCATATGCGCATATCCCCCCACGGATGCATCGCCCGGGTATGGACTAGTATACATTAAAGCAATAAGCCATAAAAGGTCTCAACTTACCTTGTATTTTATAATGGCTGAGAGGCGCAGTGAGGCACGACGTGTCAGAGTGCCTCTGAGTCTGAGTGGCATTTGACTAGCCATTTTAGAACCTATAATTGGATCCTTCATCTGCCATGCGTTGCTGCGATTTGTCCATCTGTCCGTCCGTCCATCCGTCCGTCCGTCCGCCCGCCCGCCCGCCCGCCCGCCCGCCCATCCATCCATAAATTATACGCACAATAACCACCTGGCTTGTTCTTGTGCTGTAGATCATGTTGGGATGCAGGTGATTGTAATGTATGTCTCATGGAAAGGAAATTGAAATGGGGTATTCTTTGTCAGTACATTTGCATCTATGTGACATTTGTCCTGGTGCACATCCATAGATGCATTAATGGTCCAGGAGAAAGGTTTTAAATTTGAGCTAGTGCAGTTGGTATGGGATGATGGGAGTTACAGTATGTAACTAGAAAAAGTGCTCCTCGGAGCACAGGTCTCCGCCAGGTCAGATAGGTTATTGTGGCCTCCTGGTGGCGCTATAATAGGCCACTGTGAAAAGGGTGCCATTTCTTCTTAGGCCTTTCAATCGGACACTGCATTCATGATTTGAGGCATTTTTTTCCAAAAATCGTTTTGCTAAATTAGACCTGCTGGTGGCGCTATAACAGGCCAATGTGAAAAGGGTGGCATTTCTTTTGCCTAGTGCGAAGGTGTGTGTGAGATTTTGGCAATCGCCCGCTGCATTGATGATTTGAGGCATTCTGTTCAAAACCAATCCTGCAAACTTTGGAAGCCAATCTTAGCCAATCAGGATAGAATATAGAAAATCGGACAGATCCGTGTTGATCACATGACAAAATCTGTAGGAGTGATATCCAAAAATGTGTTTTGCACAAACCTGCCTCCTGGTGGCGCTATAACAGGCCAATCTGAAAAGTTCGGGGCAGAGGTTCGGCTTTGGCATCCAGGGAGTGTGTGTGCACAGTTTCGCAGCGGCCGGGCGAACTGTGCTGGAGATTAGCTGTTCACAGACAGACACACGGACACACGGACGGACACACGGACGGACGGACGGACGGACAGGGGGTAAAACACACTCTCTCGCCATGCCTTTCGGCCTGGCGGAGACAATGACATTTTCACCATCACATCACACCATCACACCCATATATTACCCCATATAGCTACATTTGCACAATATATCATATAGACATATCTATAAGCCCCATTTCAAATAATAAGTATTAATAATTGCTCAAGGCCAAACAGAACTGTGATCATTTCTAACTTGACATGTTGTACAATCTATTTGTTTTTGTTTGCTCTACTTGCGTAGTATATTTGTATTTGCATATTGTCACTTGTAATGTTTCTGTTTTTGTTACCTACAGTGTAACTACAATGTGAGTTTAGCATTCTTGCACAACTCTGGCTCTTACATTGTTTATACTGATATTCATTAACATGCTATGTCTCAATAAAATAAATACATCAACCCTTCAACATTTTGCATGGACCGACTACATTGCATCCGAGTGGGTCATGGTGGGACAGAGTCTGGATATGTTCTTGTGGTCAAGGAGGATTTGCAGAGGTTTTTCATGTTGTTCTCGAAGGGTAGATGAGAGTCAAACTTTACAAAGATACACTCGAACCGGACACTCTAACCACAAGGCCACTGAACTTCCTGAGGAACTGCTGCATTTAGTTTTCAATTTGGATGCAAGACAAGTCAATGTATCTGAGGGGACTTTTACATATCTGTGCCAAGGAGCATTGTCTCATGACCCGCCAATAGAAAACAGACAAAGGTCAAGGATTGGATATCTTTGGACTTGTATTACGTGCACAAAATATCAAATTAGTTAGACTGATCCACAAGTTACATCCCAGAACTCACCTTCTGCCGGCCCATTTCAACAGCCTCAAGTGGCTCAAAGTCGAGGAAAGAGTAATACTAATAAAAATGTGTATATATGGTCCACAGGATCATATTAAATAATGCTGCACGTAGATGAATATTTTACCAAGGTCAGCACAGTACATAGGTACTCAACCAGAGGAAGCTCCACTAACTTTGTGCCTCACCTATTTAGCAGTTGTATGGGCCAAAGTTCATTCCTGTACACTGGAACAGATGCATGGAACGAACTACCCACAAGCATCAAGACCACTCAATCAATCAATTAATCAATCACTTTCAGCACCATGGACAGCATAAACAATTGCCTTGATTTAAATTATTTTTGCTGTCTGATGCCAAAAACCACGCCCCCTGGGTCATGAAGATTTGTTTCCTACAGTGGTGGACAGTAACGGAGTAAATGTACTTGAGTACTGTAGTTGAGTACAGATTCTGTGGATCTGTACTTTACTTGAGTATTAGATTTTTTTGATACTTATTACTCTTACTTGAGTACATTTCCAAGAAAAATATTTTACTTTTCCTAGAGTACATTTCTAGGAAGGCTTTAAAGTACTGAGTACTTTTAAAGTACTGAGTCCACATCCACACCAATGATTCGCCATGCAACTCCTTGCAACCATTACCCCCAATGGCAGTTGCAAGGAGTTGCATTGGCGGTTGACCTTAAAACGGTTTTGTTGCAAGGAGTTGCGACTAATTGCCTTGTTGCGGTTTGGCCTTTAGGTTGGCTGTTTTCTTGTCTCCCCTAAACTGCAATTTGCCTAACTTCTGCTCTCACACTGGCCGTGTTTCTATCTTCCCCCTCCGCTCGCCTCTTTGTTACATCTTATATGGGTGTATAGGAGTAAAAGATTTAGTTCTGGTTCCTCAGTTACTTCTATGTTTTTATAGGTGTTTCTGCAGGCTTTGTATAACGTAGTGGTTCTACAAGCACATTACTTCTCTGAAACAAGAGTTCCAAGGTCCTATAAATTCATTGTGAAAACATTACAGCAATTCATTGATCTAAGAATTAAGAAATGTACTTCTACTTTTACTTTTACTTGTACTTTAAGTATCTTTCAAAGCACGTACTTTGGAATACTTAAGTATATTTAAAAGCAATGACTTTTTTACTCTTACTTGAGTAACATTTTGACTGAGCTACTTTTACTTATATAGTGGAGTAAATTTGACCAAGGAGTATCTGTACTCTTACTCAAGTACTGGGGTCGAGTACTTCGTCCACCTTTGGATTCCTATTCAAAATCACCCTGTGCCATAATCAGCATCAACTGTGCTTTTACTTGCTTTTATTCTGCTTTTACACAACACTGTTATACATCACAGTATAAAATAGCGAATATGTTCATGAAAACACATACAAAGTGGAAGTATGGAGGACACATGGTCAGGACAAGTCAGTTATTGCAAAACACAGAAACATTTTCATTTAGACAGTGACAGTTATATTCCTCCTTTTACCTTAAAGCTTTTTCTTATACGGATTAGGTTCCCAGATTGCCGTAAAACAAAACAAGGACAGAAATCAAATGCATGCCCAACAATGAATGAGTGATTACAGAAAAGTCAAATCAAACATTGACTTAATTACTGCAAGTGATTCAAAGATTCAAAGGTTTTATTTGTTCACCCATTCATACAAATATACATGTGGAAACACTACCCTTCCTCTTTGCCTGGCCTACTTGTTGTCAATTAGTTGTACGAGCTCTTGTCTTATTGGATCTTGTTTATTCGATACACTTATTTGTTTTAACTCTTGCTCATTTGATTTTCCTACTTTGTCCCATCTGTTTATGAAAGTAGGTAGCTGATATATTGCACTTTTACTTTAGCGCTAGGTATACTCTTAGTTGCTTGTTTTAGAAGAGAATGCACTTAATACTTCATACTGGTGATTGATTAGTAGTTTTGTTCCCTACCTATGTTGAATGCACTTATTGTAATTCGCTTTGGATAAAAGCGTCTGCTAAATGACTGTAATGTAATGTAATGTAATGTAATGTGCAGTGAAATGTTGGTACTGCAGACAATGTTAACAATATACAGTGCTGTATATGCAATGACAGTGTATAATACAAGTTAAAAACTAAACAAATAAAAAAGTACTGGGGTATACAGTATACAGTAGTATACATAGTGCAAAGTACAAGTGTGCAGGAGATTTGACACCCTTAAAAAAATAATACAAAAAGAAAGAAAAGACTAAAAAACGTATGTGTTCTGTTTTGAGCAAAAGGATGTTACAGATGGAACACGTTTGCCTGGCACTTTGCTGATGGTATCATAGGAACATTCTGATTATTTTCTTGTGGACTTTAGTCAAAAATGTGCTAATTAGAATTATTAGTATTACGAGCAGGTTGCAATATAATATCCAGTGCAGCATTAAAAATAATAATGATAATAATAATACTTATTATAATCTAAGTGAACATGCAAATGTTACTTAAAGGTTAAGTTAGCTCAAGTTTAGTCTGCCTATAGCGGCTCACCATTACCATGTTCAGCTTTGCCTGGTTTCTCGCCGCACTTTTCTGTTTGGCCAGACATTTATTTGGCCATTGCCTCTGTGATACCTAAATTAGTTTGTTCTCTCTGCATCGTAGTTCCTTTTCGTTTTGGTGAGGCATTATGACTTATATTGGTCAGACTGCAGTTAATTTAAATTAGCAGCATGTGCGTGTGTTCTGCAACAGACTGGCCAAGTGGTTCAACCATATAAATGATAGCAATACATTTATTTATTATGTACAGGTTAATACATACACATGGTATTGTCATATGCATTGGTACCCTCTGACCCCCCCTGACAGTGGGGCTGGCCAGCCATATTATATCTTAATTGCAGTGGAGCAGGTAGATGATAGCGTAGATGTTTCCAGAAAGAAGAGGAGAGGGTTTGAGAGCTGGTGCCTCTCCAGATGACAGCAGGCCCAACGTTGGCAAGTAGCCGTAAGCCCTCTGGGAGAGAGCTCTGGGGTTGAGGGTCTGATTGTAAGGCTGCTGTGGCCTTTGTCTGGATCAGAACCAAGCGCGTCTGCCGCTCCACAAGGGCTGCATGGATGGCACTCAGTAAGCCAGAATCTGAACCTGGATCTGGGTACGTGGGAATCAGAACCACCCTGCGGCTCTCTTCTATGCAGTTCAACACTGACTCTGCCACAGCTGCAAGCAACAGTTTGAAGGGGTCACTTTGTTATGTTACCTTTTTAAATTCTCAAAGAGTTTTGTTCAGGAATTAACCACTTAAACCCCATAGAGTTAGTTGGTCCCCCAGGGCTCTATATACTCTATTTCCCCTCTACACCAGATCTCATCTGCAAAAATACAAGCTCACAACAACGCATCACAACGCGATGTGTTGTGAGGTTGTAGATCAGCTATTTTCGCAGAATGTTTAACAATTTAGCTAGGAATTCATGTGGTTAACTTCTAACCACATGAAGGAGCAGGATACATACCTTCCCCTGGTAGGACATCACGATCATAGAGGCAGAGGTTGTAGCCAAACTCTTCTTCCAAAACCTTCTCTAGCCATCTCTTGTCCTCCTCACTGAATCCAATGTCTGTGTTGTTCTTGTAACACATCATATAAGCATCATATATCTTTCCATCTGAAAAACAGGAAGTCATACCTCTACAGTAGGTCGGTTGGACACTGAATGACTGTGCTGCACATGCAGTTTAATTCTGCAAAGAACCGTTGCACAGAATGAATTAGTTAGCACACTGATTCTCAATGTTAGATTCCGCGAACCACCAAGGGGTCCAAATGGACCCTTACAGGACTGTAACTCTGAGAGTGTACAAATGGACCCTTTACGGCTCTGTAACTCTGAGAGTTACAAATGTCAAAATGAAAAGTTTACACTGAGAATTGTACAGTATAGATTGGGGTCCCAAAGATAAAAAAAAATCCCACCCTGTGTGAAGGAAGCGGTGCCTTTGATGAGTGGCCTCCTGGTGGCGCTATAATAGGGCGGGGCGGGGCTTCAGCAATTAATGCTCGTCCCTATTGGTGGTGTAAGTCCACATACCAAATTTGGACTTGGTGGCATGCTGCAAACTGGAGTTATGGCTGTTTGTAGCCCAGCCAATGACAATACAGAGGGGGCGGGGCTTCAGCAATTACAGCTTGTCCCTATTGGTGGTCTAAGTTCACGTGGTAAATGTGTATTTGGTAGCATGCTGCAAAGTGGACTTATGGCTGTTTAAAGCCCAGCCAATAGGAAGACAGAGGGGGCGGGGCTTACTACATTTCAGTTCGTCCCTATTGGTGGTCTGAGTCCACGTACCAAATTTGTACTCAGTAGCATGCTGTGAACTGGAGTTATGGCTGTTTAAAGCCCAGCCAATGGGAAGACAGAGGGGGCGGGGCTTATGAAATTACAGTTGGTCCCTATTGGTGGTATTAGTTGGACTTGGTGGCATATGCTGCAAGCTGGACTTATAGCTGTTTAAAGCCAGTGGCCTCCTGGTGGCGCTATAATAGGGCGGGGCGGGGCTTCAGCAATCAATGCTCATCCCTATTGGTGGTCTAAGTCCACATACCAAATTGGGACTTGCTGGCATGCTGCGAACTGGAGTTATAGCTGTGTAAAGCGCTGTTTAAAGCCAGTGGCCTCCTGGTGGCGCTATAATAGGGCGGGGCGGGGCTTCAGCAATCAATGCTCGTCCCAATTGGTGGTGTAAGTCCACATAGCAAATTTGGACTTGCTGGCATGCTGCGAACTGGAGTTATAGCTGTTTAAAGCCTGTGCTGAAACGGACACAGTGGCCTCCTGGTGGCGCTATAATAGGGCGGGGCGGGGCTTCAGCAATCAATGCTCGTCCCAATTGGTGGTGTAAGTCCACATACCAAATTTGGACTTGCTGGCATGCTGCGAACTGGAGTTATAGCTGTTTAAAGCCCGTGCTGAAACGGACATAACGGACAAACGGACATACGGACGGACATAGTCAAGAGTAGAGCGGCTGGCACCGCTAAAAACCCTTTATTTAACCAGGGGAGGTTGGCTGAGCACAAGTGCTCTTTTTCAGCAACGCCCTGCTTCACATTCCCACAGGCAAGATTATTTAAATGTTTTCTCCATTTGTACACTCTCAGAGTTACAGACCCTTATGGGGGTCACCTTTGGTTATGGGTTAGCAAATAACCAGAAGACAGAATTCCCACCTGAGGAGTTGCTATAGCAACCGACTGTGTCCCGCAGAAACAGAGTGATGTCAACTCTCAGCTTCACATAAAGGACTGTTGACGCCACACCAATTACTACGATGATGGGTACGAGGACCTGAACCAGAAACAAGATGCGAGAACGAGCTGTGGGAGATAATGGAGAAGTATTTCATAAATTAGACCGCAATACAACACAGACCTCTCACTATTGATGTTGGTTGTGTCTGTGGATGTTGTGAAAGAAGTGGTCACTACAAATATAACGTCTCTGTCGGGTGGAAACCTCATATGTCCAAAACTGTTACTTTTCAGGATTCAAATACAAAAGTAGCAAAAGTGGCAGATTGACATGATTAAAGACGGATGAATGTGTTAATTAATTCCGTGGCAGTGAATTTAATTTACAAAAAAATAACAAAAAGTTAGAGTATGGAGATAAGCGGTTTCTGCCCGACAGCAACGATTAATGTAAACATTCATGGACTGGGTGCATGAAAACAAGACAGGGTCTGACGTGGACCTCAGACTTCATGGACAAATGTGAAAGCAGTTTGTGAGATTAACCCAGCACAGACACACAGACAGACCCATTTGTAGACGGCTCGCTTACAGAGCCACACCATTAAAAGCAATTATTTTGTTTTGCGTTAATCTATTGTTTGTAGCAGTACAGGCCAACTCTCAAGGTTGACATACCCTTTCTGGTCAGTGAGATGGTGACATTTTTCTTGTCAGCGGTCAAGTCAGTGGCTGTATCCAGTATACAGCTGTAAGGGGTTGACAGGTGCTCCTCTGACACTTTCATGAAGATTAGAGATGTTGTCATATTTAGCAGTACATCATCTTTCTCTCTGGAGGAGAGAGGAGAGGAGAATTTTCATTTGTGTGTGTGTGTGTGTGTGTGTGTGTGTGTGTGTGTGTGTGTGTGTGTGTGTGTGTGTGTGTGTGTGTGTGTGTGTGTGGAACTTACACTGTAAAGTACACTGATAGGCTGCTGTTATCATCCACAAATGAGTCTCCATTCATCCAGTGTAATTCATCAAAGTCACCAACCCGGATAGCTTTGCAATCAATCACCAGCTTTGAGTCTAGAGAAAGACGTTTCCACATGTTATACTGTATATTTAAAGAGTAATCTTGCAACACGCAATCAAATGTCTTCAAATGGACATGCTGAGGCTTACCTAAATCTACCTCAAATACCTGCCCTGCTTGAGGGTTGATAATAGTTGGAAGATTTGATATTTCTGTGCAACATAAAGAGGGAAAAACATTTTAAGAAAATCTTTTAAATGTTTATTTTTCTACTGTCTAGAAAATATATAATATAATATAAAATAATATTATATATATATATATATCATTTCACAATTAAAAAAAGAAAGAAAGAAATGTAAATCTCACTATTATCGACAGAGACATTAAATGTACGGGTCCTCTTATACAGCTGACCATCATACAGGTAAGACCTGGTGCAAGTGAACAAACCATGGTCCTTCTCATCAACTTCACTGAAGAAGTAAGTCTCTGATGAAAATGGATGCAACACATTTTCCTACAAAAAACAAAATAAAACAAGTATTAGTGAAACAAAACACAATGCAGTGATACGTGTATTGCATGCTGTTATATTTTGTTCACTGAAGCTTTATACGCAATACCTTGTGCCAAGTAATGTCAATGCTTTTGCTTAGTCCTGAGATATTTAAATCATCTGGGCATTTCAATTTGCAGGAGGATCCTGAATAACATGTTTGATTGTAATGGGTTTCCTCTAGACAATGACGGTACTCCGTAGTCCGTAACAGTGCTGAGCATACCGTCAAACGCCAGGTATAGATCGAGTCATTCCTGTTATAAAGAAAGACAAGGCCTTAATGAAGATTCCACTGCTCTCTCTTTTTTATTAAATTAACACAGGATTTTACTTGACTAAAGCTGTGGTGCTGCTATGCTAGCCTGGCAAACAACCCCCCCCCCCCCGTAAATCTCATCTAAACCCTTGTCATCAATTAAATATACAAATATTGTATAGCATAATATAACATTGAGATTGCATATTGTAATTACATTTACAGACACAGAAGTATATGGCAGCATTACCCCAGAGAACATGAGTAGTCCCCCTGTTGAAAAGTTGAAGCATTCAGAACAACCAGGTACTTCCCATGGGTCAACAGAGCAATTTTCCTGTTTCCAGTAAGATTCTGCTTATTGGGCTGATCCATCCCATCCTGGACAGTGGGATAAGTCCAGTTCAATTTAGTATCAGGGAGTGCTTGGAAAGGGCACTCACGCAGCGCCATGTTACCCTCGGCCACATTCCACTGTGTGCTTTTCCTTACATCTGCAACTGATTTGAGACAAATACATTCGATTCAGCATTAGAAGCACTTTATTCACCAAGTACACATTTTGCACAGGAATTTGACACGGTGACATTGATGCAGATACAAACTAGAAAAAGTGCTCCATGGAGCACAGGTCTCCGCCAGATCAGGTAGGTTAGTGTGGGCCAGCAATGTTCGTAATTCGGCAATTGGTGGCGCTATAATAGGCCAATGTTGAAAGGGTGGCATTTGTTCCTCAACGTAGTGCGAATGTGTGTGCAAAGTTTCACCGCAATCGGGCGCTGCATTCATGAGTTGCGGCATTTTGTTCATAACAGGCCACTCCTGCCAACTTTAGATGTCAATCTTAGCCAAACAGGATGGAATATGAAAAATCAAACAGATCCGTCTTGATCACATGACTATAGAGATCATGTGTACCGATTTTATTTTATACACAAAACTGTGGGAGGTATGACTGGATGTTATGTTCATGATAGGGGTCTATATGTTTTTATTGAATTGATTATAAGCTGTGCAATTTATAATTTTTGAGTTAATATGACCATTTGTTGTTCAGAGCCATGTTCCTCCACACTCAACTGTCCACTAAATAACTGCACCTACAGCTTTTCCCCAAAGTGTGAAATTAGGTCATTCTCTTGAAGGCACAGTGCACTCAAAATACAATGTCTTAATGTTTTAACATAGTAACCACTGTGGTCGTTCCCAACAACCACCTGTTTACCCAGCATGTTCCAACTCTTAACACTGTTGAAAAGGATGAGGCCGCACAACTCTTAGCCACGATGCATAAAGTTTAATGAAATGAAACCAACGTTTCGACAAATATAGTCTTCCTCAGGGTTTAGACCCTGAGGAACCCTGAGGAAGACTATATTTGTCGAAACGTTGGTTTCATTTCATTAAACTTTATGCATCGTGGCTAAGAGTTGTGCGGCCTCATCCTTTTCAACATTATCTGCCGTGGCCAGCACCTCATCAACACAGGTGTGAGCTCCATATTCTGTGTTTGCCAACTCTTAACACTAACAACACTGTTAGTACTACCAATGATAACACCAATACTACTTCATAACCAACACTCTTAATACTACCAACATTGATAACACCAATACTTGATAACACCATCACATTTAACACAACCAATACTTGACATGAACAACTCTCTTAGCATTATCAGTAACACTGAAAACACTAGTAATATGCAACACTAACAACACTCTTAACACTACCAACATTATTATCTACTACAGTGCATACTGGCTACCAACACAGGAGCCCACACCTCCTGTGGGAACAGTATTTATTTATTTATGTTTTTAATTATTTTTTCTTAGAAATCTGTAGCATAGCATCAGCCCATGAATTTAAGTGAACAACAAAGAATAATGAATATACCTCCTACTTCAAAAGTACGAAGATTTGTGTAAATAAAATGTATCTATGTCTTCATTCTAATTATGCCTGTCACGGGGCAGCCCGTGTCCTATAGACCCCTTAACAGACGACGTCACTGATAAGAACCACTATGCGTGTGCAGGCCGGCACCAAATTAAACCCATTCTGTCAGGTCTCGCTAGGACGCGCCTCACTAGCCAACACACAAGAGGAGGTTGAATGAACTGAATCCAGCGCACCCCGAAAAACAATATGTTGGGAATTGATTGCATGAAACAATCACCTGTGCGTCTAGTCTCAATGTTGGTAAACAAATAATTGGTCTATAGGGCCTAGCAGTGGCGGCCATTTTCTGGTTTCTTTTTGATTACTACCATTTATATGATGTTTTTTCATATAATTGTATATTATTGTTTGTCTTTAAATGTTTCGATGAATTGAATACACAGGACCCCAATGGAAATAAGCCATAGTGCGTTCTTGGGTTTATCATTTTTAGCATCCTTTTGTATGGAACTGTACCTCTGTGCTTTTTTTGCAAACTGTTAAAGTATTCAATCAATCAATCAATTTATTTTTTAATTATTTTTGCCAGGGCTTGCACTGTGAAATCCTGCACAGAATGGTTGTAGGTAAATATCAGCCAACCTTTTCGCAATCCTTTGAACATTTTTCACAAGTTTATTATAGATATAAAAAAAATATTTGATGCATCTATATCCCTCCCTCCCCACCCTGCACAATAACAGAAAAGCAAAATATAAGCAAAATACACACAACAAAAATAAAATCAATGTGATGTGATATTATGAATTATGCCCAGAGAATAAATAAGCATAGCAATCAACACAGTTGCTCAGTGAACTCTAGTCACTTTCATAAAGTAGGCCTAGCCTATGCTACCAAATGACCATTTGTAACAACAATTTATGCTACTTGGTGCTGAATTTATATCCCAATCATACACTCTCTTACCTTTAAGTGAAACAAGCAGAGCGATTAAGACTATGATCCTCATGGTGCTTCCTGTCATGTCATTAGTAGGCTACTGTCTACAGAACAATGACATCGTTAACAACCTCTCCTCTTCCTGGGGGTGGGACCACATGTGGACATCTGGATCCTCCTTCAGATCTCCTGCTTCAGAAACATGCTTCATGTTGTTTACTGTAGACTGTCACGGTCCAGTATTTGGCTGGACAGTCCAGGAATGTTCTGTCCAGGAATACATTGCCAATCTCAAAATGTACAGGCAGGAATCTGAGTGTTTTTTGTTACAGTTGGGCTGCAGCAGGCAGTGAAAAAGAACTGCTGTGTGTGTGTGTGTGTGTGTGTGTGTGTGTGTGTGTGTGTGTGTGTGTGTGTGTGTGTGTGTGTGTGTGTGTGTACTTTATTTGTTTATTTGTACAGGACAGAGCATATTAATGAACGTCACATGGACGTAAATACACTGGATTTAGCAAAGATGCTAATTTTCATCCGCAGTCCTCACACAAAACAAAAATCAGAAAACATACAGACAAACGGTGGAATACATTTACATAACATTACATAGGGAACACAGCATAAAAATATACCTAAACCATGATCACAAATGGCTGCAGCTTTGGTTTTCAAGCAACCGTCTTTTCACATTTAATTTAAAAGATGGAAATGTAGCACAATGCCTTATACGCAGAGGAAGGCCATTCCATGCTACACAACCCTGTACTGAGAGGACATTTTGACCGAAAGTTGTTCGCCTGTGCAGCACTTCGCAATCTCCTCGAGTGGTTGCTCTGGTACTGATTCCCCTTTCAGGCATCCTTTTAATGAATTCACTCAGGGGGGGCGGGCACAGACCATGTAGGGTCTTGTATATGACCCCAACCTGTTTGAAATTTTTGAAGTTGTCAAAGCTAAAAAAGATTAGCCTCCGGAGTATGTTACAATGATGATATGAGTGAGGCTTCCTGTCAAACGCTTTGAGTGCACTTTTGTAGAGCTGTTCAATGGGTTTTAGAATCGTCACACATGTGTAAGACCAGTTTGTAAAACAGTATTCAATGTGATAGGATCATACAGTGAAGATAGGATCTGGCAGCTCCAACTGTCAGGAAGGGTCTAATTTGTTTAAAATTTTGAAGGTTGAATTTAATATTTTTTTCGTGTTTTTTAAAAGTTAGGGTTGAGTCTAATATGACTCCGAGGTACTTGAACTCTGGGACATGTTCAAGTTCTTCCCCACCCAGAAACACATTTGAGGACTCCAACACAACTGGTCTTTTGGAGAAGGCCATGCAGACTGTCTTTTTGGCATTCAAGAGAAGACATGAATCTATAAGCCAGTCTTGAACAGGGGTGTAGTGGAGGGGGGATGCGGGGGAGCGGCGCTCCCTGACTTCTCTAACTGCTTAAAAAATATATATGATTTTTTTTTTTACATTATTAAAAAAAAATCATTTGCACATTTAAAAGCAAAGAAATTGTAACAACAGCATAATATTGGGTTGTGCAGGTGAGATTTAGAAAACACTGTGGGGTGGTCTAAAGGCCAAATAAGCAGACTTGGCAAGAGTCAGACTCAAGAGCTAAGGGTGGATCAGAGGTTAACCCTAAAACCAAAATAAAGTAACAAAAAAAGACCTCAAATCCGCGCAAGACCCGAAAAAAATTTGCGCGCATGCGCACGGTTGACGCATGCATGTGTCAAAGAGGTGCGCTCCCCCACTTCCAAAATTAGCACTACAACACTGGTCTTGAATACTTGTCAGAGCTGAGGTTAAGATTATTGACACCTCTGCATAGCTTTTACCACAGGCAAGCACAACAGCATCATCTGCATACATCTGGACATGTATATTATTACATACTTCAGGTAGGTCGGTGTCCCCCAGGGTATTGAGCCCTGGGGGACACCGACCGAACAGGTGTGGTAGGGGGATTTAACACTGTTGGCACTTACACACTGTTTTCTGGTGGATAGATAGGAACTAAACCATTTTATAGCTTCTGGAGAAAAAATAAAATGTGTTAATTTGGACAGGAGGACCGAGGTGACAGATGGTGTCGAAGTCCACGAACACCATTGCACAGGGAGCTCTGTTCAAAACACACTTCAATTTTTCTATGAACAGGCAGTTTGCTGATTCAGTGGAGTGAAAGGCCCGAAACCCAAACTGCATGGGATCCAGTGGGGTGTGGCCTTTGTCTAGGTGTTTGATGATAGATTTGACAATCCACTTCTCAGCCACCTTTGATATAACTGGTAGGATGCTTATGGGTCTATAGTTTGATATTTCAGTTTTATCTCCAGATTTGTAGATTGGTTTTATTACAGCAACTTTCCATTGAGGAGGAACAGTGCATTGTCTGATGGACAGATTTACCAGATGTGTGATAGGTGCCACCAGAGATTCTGCATTTGTTTTTAGAAAGTTTGTATCGAGCCCATAGGCATCCGTGGCTTTGGATGCTTTCAGTGATCTGATGATGTTTGCCACCTCGGTTTCCGTAATTTCCTCCAGATTAAAGATGGGAGGTATTTTTGCACAGGGCGGGGTACAAACTTTGAGGGATTAAACATTTGTGTTATTTCTTTAACAGAGTTTAGAAAAAACATAATTAGGTTACTAGCAAGGGTTTGGGGATCTTTCACCAGGGCGTTGTCTATTTTTAGTTCTAAGCTATTGTTGTTTTGTTTGTAATATTTCCCTGTCAGTTTGTTAATGCACTCCCAGACTTTCTTACCATTTCCTTTAGAACTCTCTATGATATAGATATAACATTTAGCTTTAGCCTTCCTTAGGAATTGAGTGACTTGGTTTCGTACATGGGCACATTTCTGCCTGTCAGTTGTTAACCCAGACTTTAACGACTGTTTAAGAGTGTTTAAGAGCTCTACATGTTTCATCGACCCAGGGTAGGGTGATTTTTTTTGCCCTTTCTGTTGTCTCCCTCTCCTGGTGAAAGATTCCATCAGACTTTGTATTTTGGACAATAAAACATTGCATCCAACTTCAATATCATCACCACATGTGTAGATGTCATCCCATTCAACCCTTTTTTACTGAACCGTTGTTTTGAGAGTTTTCTGGCAAAAAAATATTATATTATGGTCTGACAGACCTGTCAAGAAATTATATGTTTTGGTGATTCTTTCCACTTTGTTGGAAAACAGTAAATATATACTAGTTGCTGAGTGGCTAGTGACATCTCGGCTGAGTGTGATTTCCACACCGACACACTCTGCCTTGATCTCATTATGCCATGTAATCTGTCTACACTCAAAGCTGCTTTTTACATAAAGCAGGGCCCCCCACCCTTCCCTGTTGTACCTCTGTCCCGTCGGAAGACATTGTACCCGGGCATGCTTACTAGAGCATCTGGGGATGATTGGTTCAACCAAGTTTCCGTCAGTCCCAAACAGTCAATGTTCGAATTTACAAGCAGGTTTTCAATTTCACTTTTTTTTTCTCCATACTACGTTTAGGTAGCCTAAACATACATACGTATGTTTAGGGGGGGGGGGGGGGGTTGGGGCTTGGGGCTTGGGGTGTTATGCCTTGGTCCCGGGGGGATGGGTGATGTAGGCCCGGTGTCCAGCGGCCCAGCTCCGCAGCAGAGACTTCTGGGCTCGATGGTCCCAGTCCCTGGTGGCGCAGCGTGGCCGCCGGTAGATAGCTCCACTCCGGGGCAGTGTAGGCGGTCTCGGGGTGATGTAAGCCTGTGTCCAGCGGCCCAGCTCCACAGCAGAGACTTCTGGACTCGATGGTGGTCCCGTTGTCCTGCTCCGTAGGCTACATCTGGATATGGTGGTGGTTCCGTACTCACGGGGCAGTGTGTGTGTGTGTGTGTGTGTGTGTGTGTGTGTGTGTGTGTGTGTGCGTGTGCGTGTGCGTGTGCGTGCTTGCGCGTGCGTGCGTGCGTGTGTGTGTGTGTGTTCTGGATAGAATTTATAGTTTGTGGTTGCCAGTTGGAAGCAAGTGGCATTGCGCTGCGTGCAGCACAAATGATTGTGTTTCAATAGACCTACGTCTTACATAAACACAATTGACACAAGGAATTGACACTCTCACTTCTGCTGTTTCTAGGAAAATTAGAATCACAGAGATGCGTTGAGAATTAAGAATGAGTGAGACCTCTGAATGTTGTGCCCCGACATGTCCTTGCTTGGAGTGAGAATGCGCAGATTTGGCATGCATAGTGGATGTTATCTCAATGATACACTACCATAACAATCAAAAAATCAGAAATAAGGTTGCTGATGACCCATAAAAGCCTGGTCATTCTGTATGATTGACGCACGCTGCTCTTGTGTATAGGCCTACAGGTTATTTGAAACCAGGGAGACCAAGACTATTAGCATATCATTAAGTTCTTTTAAAGTATAATGCTATCATTAATGTCTTGGTTCGATTATTGTGCTTTCAGATACTCTTACCTAGTTCCACCTCCTCTGTGTTGTTTTGGGGAAGAATAGTACATATTGGATTCTCTTTGGTATCCGGTGCTGATGAAGTAATAAATACAAATAAATTATATCTATCTATCTATATATATACAATTTGAATCCTGCGCCATGTCGGTTGTCAGTATGTATGCGACGCCAGTGTGACGTAATCTGACATCACGCCAGTGTGACGTAATCTGACATCACGATGAGACGGTATATGACATCACATCCTACCTATAAATTCTAGGATGCCGTCAGATCGCACCAGTTCGACGGCTTCCATAGTGGGTTTTGGTCATTGGAGAGGTGATGCACGTCACCTCTTTCTGAAGTGGGTACTTTCAAAGCCTGCCGTGGATTTAGGAGAGCACAAAACTCTCTCTCACACTGTGAGGTGCCTGTAAGGTGGCACTGCAAAGTGAACGACGCGTCACGCTAGACGTTCGGGCCGCGTAGCGGCCCGAACTTCTAGTATATATATACAATTTGAATCCTGCGCCATGTCGGTTGTCAGTATGTATGCGACGCCAGTGTGACGTAATCTGACATCATGATGACAAAGCCAGTGTGACGTAATCTCACGAGTCACGACAGCATGACATCACATGACATCACATCCTACCTATAAATTCTAGGATGCCGTCAGATCGCACCAGTTCGACGGCTTCCATAGTGGGTTTTGGTCATTGGAGAGGTGATGCACGTCACCTCTTTCTGAAGTGGGTACTTTCAAAGCCTGCCGTGGATTTAGGAGAGCACAAAACTCTCTCTCACACTGTGAGGTGCCTGTAAGGTGGCACTGCAAAGTGAACGACGCGTCACGCTAGACGTTCGGGCCGCGTAGCGGCCCGAACTTCTAGTTTATATACAATACTGAGGTATATCCTCTATCACTATATAGGGAAAACTATATACTGTAGTGAGCTTGTAGATCAGCTATTTTTTTTAAAGGTTTGACACATAAAATAATAAAATAATTTATACTTTTACTTTGGTACTTTCAGTATATTTAGATGCCAATCCTCAAGTCAAATATTTAATGCAGGACTTTTACTTTTAGTATTATTATATTGTGGTATTGCTACTTTTACTTAAAGAATCTGAGTACTTCTTCCACCACTGGCACCAGGCGAACACATGAGCAACAAGCTGGACTAGATCAACAATGCTGAGGCCCTCTACAGCAGTGGTTCCCAAAAAATGGGTCGGGACCTTTTTTTGGCGTCACCAAAGTTAATTATGAAAACATTAAAACGTATTTTTTCAAAAGAATTACAGACATTTTATTTGTGTCGCATCGCAACGTGTTGTGATGCTTGTAGATAGGCTATTTTCACTATTTTTAAAATAGGGCTCAAGTGGTTAATTCATATTAAGTTTGGGTTCCGGGGAGACACCAAATGTATCTTTTGGGTCTCAAAATGAAAAGTTTGGGAACCACTGGTTTTACAGGAATGGACAGAGCCAGCTGTATTCCCTGACACTGTTGCAGATGCTCTAACAGTATTTAGTAGCCAGTGGCCTCTTCTTTGTCATGGTGTGTTGGTGGTGGGGATAACATCAACTCAAGGGACACTAACAAACGGAACTAGATGCGTCGCAATTCAGGGCAATTGCAAAGTGTGGTTGCGCCGACGCGAGTCGTGGGTCGCTGCCGCCGGGACTCGAGGCAGGGTCGTCACTACCGTGACGCAGACAATACGGTTGCGTTGGGGCCCATGACGTTTGGGGCCCCTCCCCACCCAGAAAAAAAGAAAAGAAAAAAAAAAGTGATATATTAAAAAATATATATTGAATTAAAAAATAAACCTGTAATAAATAAACATTGTAAGTGTTAAGTAGTTGTTACAAAACCGTTGTTTATGTACCCGAAATCCATCACAAACCCGCGGAAAAAGTGTCAGAAACCACTAATAACCGCAAAATGTCCGGGCGCACATGCACACGCGTGCGTGCATGCGCGTTCATGAGGGCCCGCTGTGACCACCTCGCGTTGGGGCCTACTATTGCCTCGTTACGCAACTGACTCGAGGAATACGCTGGGAGGAATACCGTCGGAGGCTGCGCCAATTACATTGTCACGTAACTCCTGAGATCGCTTGCGTTTCATTTTGAGAGGATTGATCCCCCCAAAATAAGGTTTTTGCATCAAACGGTTACATTTTGAGCATTTGTGGCGCCCCCTATGGATCAAAGTGGAAATGCTTTTGGGGATTTGTTGAGTAAACCACCCTTGACATGTGATTCAAATTTGGGATTGACTGGATGTTTCGTTCAGGATTTCTGGGGTGCCCCTCTCCAAGATAGGATGCCCGGACAAGTATTTGAAGATCTTGCGTCTGTTGCATGACGATATGACCGCAACTGTAGTTAGCAATGGCGGCTCTGAAACGGCTCCCTTCAAAGTTGTCACTGGTGTCAAGCAGGGTTGCATCATTGCACCAACCCTGTTCGCCATCTTCATCTCAGCCATCCTTCACCTCACCAGCCAAAACCTACCTGAGGGAGTCAAGTTCATCTACAGGACAGACGGCGGGCTTTTCAACCTGAACAGGTTCAGGGCAAAAAGTAAGGTGCTTACATCTTCCATTACAGAGCTCCAGTACGCAGATGACAATGCTCTAGTTGCTCATTCTGAGCTGGACCTCCAGAACATCTTGGATGCTTTTGCCAGAGCTTACCGACTCCTGGGACTTGACATTAACATCAAGAAAACTCAGGTCCTATACCAACCAGCTCCTGACACACCCTCCCAACCCCCCACAATCTATGTGGGAGACAACATCCTGGAAAATGTGGATCAATTCGCCTACCTTGGCAGTCTTCTTTCCACGAGAGCTGTCATTGATACCGAGATTCACCACCGCATAGGGTGTGCCAGGGCAGCTTTTGCTAGGCTGAGGAAAAGAGTTTTTTAGAATCGTGACATCCAGACCAAGACCAAACTCCTTGTCTACCAAGCTGTAGTTCTGCCCACTCTGCTCTACGGGGCTGACAGCTGGACCACCTACAGCAGACATCTGAAGGCTCTGGAGCAATACCATCAGCGATGTCTCCGCAAGATCCTCAGGATCAGCTGGGAAGATAGGCGAACCAACGTCAGTGTTCTGAAGGAAGCCAACATCCTCAGCATCACCACAACCATCATTCGGCACCAGCTGCGATGGACCGGCCATGTCATACGCATGCCAAACAGTCGCCTTCCGAAACAGATATTGTATGGACAACTGATGGAAGGACAACGTACCCAAGGGGGTCAGAAGAAGCGGTATAAAGACAACATCAAAACCCACCTGAGGAAATGCCGCTTCAACCTCACCAACTGGGAGGAGGCTGTCCCCCAGAGAGACTTGTGGAGCAGGATGGTCCATGAAGGCACGGCACACCTGGAAAAGGACCTCCACTGTGCCGTGGAAACCAAGAGGCAACAAAGAAAGGAGAGATCCACCACCAAAACAGCTCCTCACACCGCCACCACCACCACCACCACTTACATATGCCCCCACTGCAATAGAGACTGTGGATCCCGGATTGGCCTCTACAGCCACCTGAGGACCCACAGATGACCAGACCGACCTACAGGAGGACAATCATACTCGTTTCGAGTGATCGCTGATGACTCAACGGATCCCCAAAATAATTTCCACTTTGATCCATAGGGGGCGCCACAAATGCGCAAAATGTAACCGTTTGATGCAAAAACATTATTTCGGGGTGGATCTATCCTCTCAAAATGAAACGCAAGTGATCTCATGAGAGACGAGACAATGTAATTGGCGCAGCCTCCGACAGTATTCCTCCCAGCGTATTCCTTGAGTCCCGGCGGCCGCAGCCCGCGACCGGCGTCGGCGCAACCACACTTTGCAATTGCCCTGAATTGCGACGCGTCTAGTTAGCATTGTATTTGTATTTAACTGTACTTTCTGTGCTTTTTTTGCAAACTGCTAAACAAAGTATTCAATAAATCAATCAAACCAAGGCGTCCGCCCAAAAATCTTTTAGGAGCATGCGCACGGCCATGCATCGATTAAGAACAACCCTTAAAGGGCAAGACCACTGTGGTAGAGGTTTGGGTTGTGTAGTTGTTACCTTGCCATGATGGAACTCCAAAGGTGGACAAGAAATGTAAAATAATTGTTCCAGTGATTAGACATTGATAATTGAAAATATGCTCCCCGTTGACTTACATAGTACTGTAAACAGCTCTCAAAGTCACTCTTTTAGCACGTAAACGAGCACAGCTTAGCACATAAGCGGATCCAGATCTTCAAATAGTACCCCCCCACTTTCTTTTTCTTCTCTTGTACATATTTTTCACTCTTCATACCAGTAACCTGTAAGCTGATTGTATGACATTCTGTATAGTAGTGTGTATATCTGTCTGTCTCTTATATGTCATCATGATTTGTGTGCATGGGGATCTCATCTTAAACAAGCTCAGTGCTTAATGAGTCTTCCAGTTTAGTAGACCTTGTATTGTGAATTTGTACTTCCATGTACTGTTGTTCTCATGTCCTACTAAATAAAGTACATCAATCAATCAAAATCATCAGGAAGTTGACTTTAAAAAAAAAATAACAGTACTGGGTTTTGTGATGTTTATATTAGTATACATTTATTTTTAAAATCATCTCAGGAATGCTCCCCCCTTTTTGTTCTATGTTGGATCAGAACCCTACTACATACCAGACCTGCTCGAGTGATCTCCTGACACTCAAGGTTCCTTTTGCGCAGACAGAGTTAGGCAAGACAGCATTTTCTGTCAGTGCTCTATCTGCCTGGAATGAGCTCCAGAGGTCCTTGAAAATCAAATCACTTCAATTCTTATAGGTTATTTCAGGGAAATGGTTTCCAATATTTTTGTTCAGAATTGTAACTGCTTTATTTAATTATTTAATTTTGGTATATCTGTTCTAGTTCTCTCTTTTAGTTTTTTGAGTGCTTCTGTATTCTGATTCATTATTCATATTTGTAATGTTGCTTTATATGAAATGAATGTCCATTCCTGTTGATTACTGTGTTCTGTATCTCGGCTACATTGAAAATGATGGCCTGCCCTCAACTGTACTCCAAGCTGAAATAAAGGCTATGATGATGATGATATAGGTGTCTATATTGTAAAAGAAATTCCAACGATATAAAATGCAATTCCAATTGGTATTAATGAAGGGGGGAAATAATTGACCTAAATAACGTTTAAGTTTAAGTTTTACTATCCACAAGTTTCCTAGGGCGTTTGGACATGTAGAGACTAGAGAGCATCTAAACACAGTGAGCAATTATTGTGCTTGCTGTGTGTCTAAAGTCAAATAGATTAATCACACACACACAAAAAAAGCCTATAGAAGCTTGTTTCCATAGTGCTGTCTCCATATTCAAGCATCTAAACAAGGAACAAAAACAAAAATAAAAAAATTAACTGCATATCTTGATTTTTGTTGAAAACATTACAACGTATAATTTGTTGTTAGTTAAGCCATTAAGACCGGGAATGCATGTGTGTCATTTTTAGATGTCTTTGGCTATTCAAAAATAATGACCATCTTTGAATATACATTTTTTAAAGCAAACATTTGTAAAATATGTTGTTCCAGGGGCCAAATAAATCTAAAAATGACACAGATGTGTTCCCGGTCTTGATGGGTCAGGGTGGCTCACGGTGATAGGACACTGTCTACATAATCCAAAGCTTGTGGGTTCAAATCCTCCTCCTGCATCTCTACTCTGAAGCATGTGTTGAACACTGACATCCAGGAACCACACTTAAATGTGTCGAGGTGCCGTAAGGCAGTGGATAGTTGGTGGACACCTCTGTGGGCTTTGGTACAGAAAGCCACACGGCGACCAGGGCCACAGGTTCAATTCCCATCTCTGCAAGTGTAACCGGGCCGTGGCCCGGGTTTGTCTTAGAAGTTTTATCTTAATCAGACACTTTAAATACTCAAAACTTAACAGATTCTTTATACAATGTGACAATAAATGGACTGCGACAAGGATCTTCCCCCAAGATTACAATGGTTTTTATTAAACAGTTAATCAATAATTCAAAAGCACTTTAATAGATAGCAAGGTTAAAGATCATATAAAAATATAGACAATATACTCTAGATGCACAAAAGATAAAAGACTGTGATGCGAGAAGGGAAAGGGAGTACTACAGGATGGTAGTCTGTAACCAAAAGGAGGGAGGGGAACTATGGCCTTAACGACTAGGTGCTCTACACACACACCAAAAGAGAAACTAAGGCATTCAATACATTAAGCAGAAAGCATGCAAAGAAAGTTGAGTGCAAAAATACCAATGAATAAGGGGGGGGGAGAAGCACCGCTGTGGGCCTAGCCACCTAACCCGTCCCGAAGGCCACGTGCACCAGTCCTGCAGCACTCGGAAACACAGAAGAAACAGGTTATAATTCACAGTAACAGAGCATAAAACGATACAAGTTTAAAATGGTTCTTGGGGGAAATATGATAATAGTTTACAATAAGTGCATAAAAGTATGTTGCACTGAAAAAGCCAATAAATTCTAAAGGTCAACAAAACAAACTATATAACTGAAATAATAATTATAAATCAACAAAAACCAAACATAACAAAACAGCAGTGGCAGTCAGTGTCTACAAAGGAAACAAATGATACACATTAATACTTTGTAAAACAGATCTATTATATATAAAACAAAAATAATGACAATTACCTCTGTCTGACTATTGTACAAAACCCATGTGGAAGCAGCACAGGTTAGCAGAGGCACTAGGGAGCAGGGCCTAAAGTGTGACAAACAAAGGGTCAGTCTCAAGCAGGTAAGATATGCACTTTCAGTGATTATCTACAATATTGACCTACCCGGGGCATTGCAGAGAGCAGGAGCAACCTGGACCAAAGAGGGAGAAGCCCCTGCTAAGTGTGGCTTTTATAGTGAACCAAACAATGTGGAAAACAGGAAGTGGGAGGGGCTGTGGCTTGTCAATCTCCACAGTAGCCCAGGAGGGACATTTCCTGACTGGCTACATCTACCCCCCGGTTCTTAAATTGGCGACCCGACAATTTGCTAAGACCAGGGTCTAAAGAGTGGTGGAGTAGAATTGCTAGAGCCAAGTATCTGTGAATTTGTAGCCCCATTTGTTCCATTCCTTGCTGTTACTGGTAGATGGTGAGGGTTAGAGTGTCTACCGGCCGTCTCACGGTTGGACCTTCTTACTACCTCGGGGAGGGGGGGTGAACAGGTACTGGTGGCAGTAGAGGCCTCTGGCAAAGCTGCTGTAGGTGTTGTAGGATGACGCACCGGGTCTGCCTCAGGTGGGGTCTGTATTGTGACCGACCGAGCCTCCTTTGTTCCAGTCACACGTCTGACCCCAAGCCACAGGTCCCGCTCCTCTGCGTCAGGGCTTGTCATATTTGGATTAGGCCGAGCTACAGGAATCGGATGGCCCCTCGGAACAGGTTTGAGCATGGAGCGATGAACGTGACGCACCTCTGTCAGCCTATATTCTGGGGCAACCGCATACACTGCGCCTCCTTGCTTGGGAGGTTTCACCACCTGGAAAACTTCCGGGGCCCAGGCATCCTGGATTTTACTCCTTCCTCTATGGGAGTGGTCCCGAAGATAAACGTGTTGTCCCGGTGGCAATACTTCACCCGGGGTCCGTTGGTCTGCCCTTTCCTTCCGTTGGGCTGCTGCCCGTTTCATCCTTTCCCGGGCGTTGTCCACTGCCACTTGCATTCTTCTCTGGTGCTCTCGGACCCAGTCGCAGACTTCGCCTGCGGTTGGTTCGTCCACTCGGCCTAGCAGGAAATCTACAGGCAGGTTAGGTTCACGGCCAAACATTAATAGGTACGGGGACTGACCTGTAGTCTGGTGGGGCGTGGTGTTGTAACTGAACACAACCTGCTGTAGATACTCTGGCCATCTATGCTTCTGCTCGGCTGACAAGGTGCGAAGGAGGTCATGCAAGGTCCGGTTGAATCGCTCGCACTGGCCATTTCCTTGGGGGTGGTAGGGGGTGGTCCTAGACTTCTTGATGCCATAAAAGTCACACAGTTGATAGACTATTGTGTTTTCAAAGCTGCGGCCCTGGTCCGAGTGCAGCCGAGCTGGGACACCATACTTATAGAACCACTCCCTGGTTATCACATCTGCCACCGTGGCGGCTCGCTGATCCCTGGTAGGGATGACCAGGGTAAACTTGGAAAAGACATCCGTCAACACCAACACTTGTTCCCTCCCATCTCTAGCAGGTTCTAGAAATGAAAAGTCAATGGCCAAGATTTCATTAGGTCTGGCGGCTAGCAGATGGCCCATGGGGGCTCGAACTTGTGGCTGTGTATTTTTAGCGACACTGCACCTCTCACATGTTTTGCACCAGTCTTTAATCATGTTTACCATACCTGGCCAATAACATCGCTGTCGAATGAGTTCTGTAGTGCGCTCAATACCTTGATGGCCGTGATGGGTGTGCAGTTGCCGGAACACTTCTTCCTTCAGGCCCTCTGGAAGCACCAGCTGGTACACATACTCTCCACCATCAGGCCGTTGGTATGTCCTATACAGGAGCCTGTCTTTTACCGTCAGACGGTCCCACTGGCGGAGCAGTCGTAATGTTGTAGGCTGGAGTCCCTGTTTCTCCACCCGGCCTGGCATCCGTCGTTGCTGGTGAAACAGAAGGACTTGGCTAATGTCTGGGTCGTCACTCTGAAGTGCCCTCAGGTCATCAGTTGATCGCTCTGGAACCGCAGAGATGGCATGTTGGACAGTCGACCTGGCATCCACGACAGCCCCCTGGACCACCTCTGGCACAGGAGTCCCAGGGCGACCCGGCCCAGCTACTGCTTCACCTTGGGATGGATACTGCCTGGACAAGGCATCGGCATTCTGGTTGATGCGTCCTGGGCGGTATCGCACTGAATAGTCAAAGACTGCCAACTCGCCTACCCACCGCTGCTCCGTAGCCCCCAATTTGGCTGTGCTCAAGTGACTGAGGGGGTTGTTGTCCGTCCATACTGTGCACTTGTGGCCCAGCAAGTACTCACGGAACTTTTCGGTCATAGCCCACTTCATGGCCAAGAACTCAAGTTTCATTGAGCTGTAGTTCTTCTCGGAGGGGTGGAGGCTTCGGCTGGCATAGGCGATGGGCCTGACCCTGCCTTCCTGCTCCTGGGAAATGATTGCCCCCAGACCATCGTGACTGGCATCCACTTCTAAAATGAAAGGAAGTTTGAAATTAGCATAGGCCAGTACAGGTGCAGTCACGAACCTTTCCTTGAGTTGTCTGAAGCTGTGTTCACACTGGAGAGTCCAAGCATCCCTCAGGGAAATGCCCCGTCGTTGATGGTGATTCTTCCCGGTCAGGTCAGCAACTACTTTGTGGAGGGGGGCGGCCAGCTTTGCAAACCCCTCGACGAAACGTCTATAGTAGCTCGCGAAACCAAGGAACGACCTGAGATCGGACACAGTACTTGGGATTGCCCAGTCGGCGACAGCAGCAACCTTTTTGGGATCTGTCGAGACACCTGCAGCAGAGACTACATGTCCCAAGTATTGCACCTGTTTTTGGAAGAAATGGCATTTCTCCAGCTTTGCCTTAAGTCCCTCCTTCTGAAAGCGGCCCAAAACTAAATCCAGGCGACTGAGGTGCTCGTCAACTGTAGAGGAAAACACAACAACATCATCAAGATAAAGCAGCAGAGAATTGCAGTGTTGATCGCCAAACATCCGTTCCATCAGACGCTGGAATGTGCTTGGAGCATTGCATAAGCCGAATGGCATTCTTTGAAACTCAAATAGGCCGAAAGGGGTGCAAAAAGCAGTTTTTGACTTGTCCTGTTCTGTGACCGCTACCTGGTGGTAACCGCTGGCCAAATCGATCGTGGAGAACCACTGGGCTCCCGACAGGGCATCCAAGGACTCCTCAATCCGTGGTAGGGGAAAGGCGTCCTTTCGCGTTTTGCCATTCAACAGCCTGTAGTCTACGCAGAGTCTTAGTTTCCCATCCTTCTTCCTCACCAGGACGATAGGAGAGGCATAGGGGCTACAACTTTCCCGGATGACTTGGCTGTCCAGCAATTGACGTATGTGGGCCCTAACTTCATCATAGTCAGAGGGTGGGATTCGCCTGTATCTCTGCCTAATGGGGGCACTGTCAAGCAAGGGAATGTCATGTGTCAGAAGGTTAGTGCAACCAAGGTCTAAGTCAGAAGCTGCAAACACAGTCTCCCGTTCAACCAACAGGGATCTAGCCTTTCTCTGGTCTGGCTCAGAAAGTGTGGATAAGTCCATAGAATTGATGTGCTCTCTAACGGTGCTGGTCTGAACTTTTTGACTGGAAAGTGTAGCTGTAAACCCACCTAGCTCCTGTTCTACAGTAGAGACTCCCTCTGGCAGACTAATAATCTTAGCCTGACTCAAAAGTCCTATAGGGTAGCGGGGGTGCAAAATAACATCTGTAGAACCTACATTTACTACTGGCAGATACACTGTACCTTTAGTTACGGTGACCATTGCTGGGGAGATCAGCACACACTCAGGGAGGGATGGGCCGTCATTGAGGGGCTCAATCAGTACAGCACCTGAGGATTCACCAAAGTGAGATGAACATGTAGCAGTCACCCACTTAACTGTACCCCCAGGTATAGTAATAGGACGCCTACCTCGCACCCGTGCCAATCCCTTCTTGGTTTGCTCTGCTTGAGACTGAGCCTGGTGGCAATGCTGTAGTGCCTGCTGCCACACAGGAGGTGCCTGTTTTATCATAGGGAGGTCAAAGAGATCAAGGCCATATTGACTGAATAACTGGTGATAACACTCCCCAATTACGTTCATGCCTAAGACGCCAGGAATGCCTGCGGGGGCTGCTTGGCCTGGAGGGTCTTTTACGACCAGAATACCTCGCTGTGGTATGACCCTGCCAAAAACTGTAACATCCAATTCTATGTACCCCACATAGGGAATGGCTAGCCCATTAGCAGCACGCAGCTGAAGCCAACGACAGGGTTTAAGGGCCCCCTGGAAATGCTGGAGGAAATAACTTTCGGCAATGGTAGTTACCATAGATCCTGTATCTAAGAGAAGGTTAACAGATACATCTCCCAAACGAACATTAACCTCAGGACAAGGTGCAATCAGATTAGAGGGCATGTTTGGTACATCTGAGCCTGTGTAATCCCCACCTGATGTTTGACTCTTCACATCAGGGGGGAGAAGTTTCCCGCATCCTGAGCAGCAAGAGTTGCTGTTGTAGGATATGGGGCCCTAGTTGACTGAGCATGGGAATTAACACGTTCATTCCTGCACTGGTTAGCATAGTGCCCTGGTTTTTGGCAGCGATTACATATAATGGTGTTTGGGTATGTCTGCTTAGCAGGGGGCCTGGAGGCTGCCTGTAGTGCAAATAGACCCTGTGTCAATTTATTAAGCTGCTCCTGTTGGTTCTGCAACATGCACTTTAATTCAGCCATTTCTGTGTTAGCAGAACTAGTAGGTGCCCTACTCTCAGAATACTGCATAGCACTAAAGGATGGGACTGAGTAACTCCTACCCCTTGGCTCCTCAGGTCGTCCCTCCCGCTCCCAGCGAATGGCCTCTCCTCTTACATCGAGGAGGCTATATTCAGGATGCTGGCGAACCACTCGTTTTAACTCCCTGCGAAGGTTAGAGTCAAGAACATGTTCAACAAACTGATCTCTTAGGAGGGTTGGGCCACCCTGCATTTCCCTTGGGGCACAACGTTCAACCTGTTCCATGAGACAATTCAAAGCATGTGAAAACTCTTGAAGGGATTCCCCTTCGTGCTGTTTCCTTGAAAAGAAACACTGTTGCAGGGAAACATACGATTTTGCACAGCCATACAAATCTTCAAGAATAGTTAAGATTTTCGTAGGATCCTCCCTTTCTGCCCTAGGCCGGTACCTAATCTCATCTTTTGCTGCCCCCTCGAGGTGATCATATATGAAATAAGCTTGATCAACAGGTCTCAAGTGTCTTGTTCTCAGAGTAGCCCTCATCTCCTCAATCCAATCACCCACTGGAATCCCAGATGTCCCCCTAAAGACTGGACATTTTCGTTCTCTCGGGATATAAAGTAAACGTTCAACAGGTAGAGGACCATTAGGATCAGGGTCTTGGGGGCCATCAGAATCACTAGAGTCTGAAACAGCATCTGCCTGAGAAGCTACCGCTCGGTCCTGCGTTAGCTGGTCTTTTTCAGCTCGCAGCTGCTGAACCAAGTCCCTCAACTCTTGAAGTTCAGCCATGGCACAAACGAGGAAGGGTCAATGCAGCACAGTTAATGGGAGCACTTCAACTTTGTTGGGAGGGGTAATGCAAGGCAGCACAGGGGCTCCTCCAGTTCTTCGACGTGCACACTGCTGTTTTGTTTTAATTCACCAAAAGAAATAATAACTAAATAAAAGAGTATAAATCCTTGTCACATAAGCCCACTAAACAGTCACTGTATTATTGCCGACTACGCCAGAATGTAACCGGGCCGTGGCCCGGGTTTGTCTTAGAAGTTTTATCTTAATCAGACACTTTAAATACTCAAAACTTAACAGATTCTTTATACAATGTGACAATAAATGGACTGCGACAAGGATCTTCCCCCAAGATTACAATGGTTTTTATTAAACAGTTAATCAATAATTCAAAAGCACTTTAATAGATAGCAAGGTTAAAGATCATATAAAAATATAGACAATATACTCTAGATGCACAAAAGATAAAAGACTGTGATGCGAGAAGGGAAAGGGAGTACTACAGGATGGTAGTCTGTAACCAAAAGGAGGGAGGGGAACTATGGCCTTAACGACTAGGTGCTCTACACACACACCAAAAGAGAAACTAAGGCATTCAATACATTAAGCAGAAAGCATGCAAAGAAAGTTGAGTGCAAAAATACCAATGAATAAGGGGGGGGGAGAAGCACCGCTGTGGGCCTAGCCACCTAACCCGTCCCGAAGGCCACGTGCACCAGTCCTGCAGCACTCGGAAACACAGAAGAAACAGGTTATAATTCACAGTAACAGAGCATAAAACGATACAAGTTTAAAATGGTTCTTGGGGGAAATATGATAATAGTTTACAATAAGTGCATAAAAGTATGTTGCACTGAAAAAGCCAATAAATTCTAAAGGTCAACAAAACAAACTATATAACTGAAATAATAATTATAAATCAACAAAAACCAAACATAACAAAACAGCAGTGGCAGTCAGTGTCTACAAAGGAAACAAATGATACACATTAATACTTTGTAAAACAGATCTATTATATATAAAACAAAAATAATGACAATTACCTCTGTCTGACTATTGTACAAAACCCATGTGGAAGCAGCACAGGTTAGCAGAGGCACTAGGGAGCAGGGCCTAAAGTGTGACAAACAAAGGGTCAGTCTCAAGCAGGTAAGATATGCACTTTCAGTGATTATCTACAATATTGACCTACCCGGGGCATTGCAGAGAGCAGGAGCAACCTGGACCAAAGAGGGAGAAGCCCCTGCTAAGTGTGGCTTTTATAGTGAACCAAACAATGTGGAAAACAGGAAGTGGGAGGGGCTGTGGCTTGTCAATCTCCACAGTAGCCCAGGAGGGACATTTCCTGACTGGCTACACAAGCAAGGCCACAAATTCAAGTCCAGCCTAGCACCGGCACCGAAGCCAATACTCATGGATGTACTCAGTACAGTTTGATTGATTGATGTACTTTATTTAGTAAGACATGAGAACAGTACATGACAGTACATAACAGTACATGGAAGTACAAATTCGCAGTACAAGGTCTACTAAACTGGATAGCTCAGTTAAGCACGTAGCTTGTTTAAGATGAGATCCCCACGCACACAAATCATGATGACATATAAGAGACAGACAGATATACACACTACTATACAGAATGTCATACAATCAGTTTACAGGTTACTGGTATGAAGAGTGAAAAATATGTACAAAAAGAAAAGAAAGAGAGTGGGGGCGTTGTTTCCACGCAGTAAAAGTGGGTGTTATGGCAAAATAAATAACACCCGCTTGAACTTTTATAAAAAACAGTGACTTGTCATCATGGACAGACTGGAAAACTGCTGTTTGGACGCCATCTAGTGTCCATCATCATACACTACATGTGTATGGAGATTATTATGGTTATCAGTTCTCAAACTTCTTCATGTCAAGGACCCCCACATTAATGTATGCATTTGGCCACGGACCCCCATCTGAGAATATGTTGTGCCAGGGACCCCAGAAGAGAAGATTTATGTTAAGAAATTCAACATTATTCAAACTTTTCCAAACATTTTGGAGATTTTTCAAAACATTTCAAAAATTGCTGATCTACAAGCTCACAGCAAGCCACGAAGTGACGCTGTGAGCTTGTAGATCTGCTATTTTTGAAAAGCCAAAGAGCTTTCTGACTCCACACAGGTGTAGATGGTTTAGTGTTGATGATGACTGATAGCAGTCTGGGGATCAACATCCGGACGGAAAACGGAAACGGAAATGGTGCGTCTATGTCTTGTTCAGTGCACCGGATTCAGTAGGCGGGGCTTTGGACCGGATGTGAATACGGTTTTAAATTGGACGCACAACGTCTGCTTGATTCAAAAAGTTTGGCGTGAACCGTGCCACTGTGTGCTCTGTAGAAGGTAAACTAATGTTTGATTTATATCAACATGACACGTTTTTATCCACTAATATTTAACACAATTATTATTTAAGCACTCGAGGTGTTGTAGGACTGTGAATTATTATGACACCAAACATGGACAAATATAAGAAATATTGTGTTTTATAACCGAGGGAGAAAATGCATCAAACTAGTCATTTTTATCCGGTCTTGACTTTTACTTCATAGATATAATATGCAAATGTCTAAATCGATTAATTAATCTAATATAGTCTTGATTCAAGGCTATAGCATCAAACATACATAGTTGTTCCAAATGATCACAACTAAATTGTCACCTAAAGTTTAAACGTTAAACCACACTCACTGTGAGGTTTGTAGATCTAACCCCGCCATATATACATTAATGTGCGTTTATAATCTATTTTAGCCTTGGAACAAGACGGTCAGGGATTTTATTGATGGTGATCGAGTCTGATGTTTGTTAGTAGTTTTGAACGGCTCATAAATCCCCATAAATGAACCCAATCCAACACATAAAGTGTTTAAACAAAGACACGGATGTAACTCGTCCATACGGGTCTGTTGTGTTCCGTAATATTACGTAAAGTTGAATAAAGACGCGTTTTAATCCCGTGTGTCGGAACGCAGTTCTATTTCCACATTTACATGGAGTGTAATACCTGCGTTCACCTGCTGCAACAGCCCCACTTTACCAAATGTTTTGTGGTTCTGTGTTTAAGCCTCGTGCGTCTACATTTATGTATGCATTGTAAATATAAAGTGAATATCTGAAAGGTAGGTTGTACCACTTTAACCATTATCTTATGCTTTGGGCTATTCAAAAAATAGCAGATCTACAAGCTCATAGCGCGGCACCGAGTGCCACGCTACGAGCTTGTAGATCTGCTATTTAAAAACAAAATCATGAACACTTTTGCACATTTTTCAAAATATGTTTTAAAGATTTACATTTTTAACTCTAATATTTGCTTCTGGGGGGATTCTACAAATGTCTTCTAAATCATAACAGTTTTTTGAAAAGAACTTATGTTGCTATAATCAAACTTTTTCATCTCAAGGACAATGACCACCCAAAATGATATGTATTTGGACATGGACCCCCATCTCAAAATGTTGTTCCAGGGACCCCCCAGAAGCAAAGATTTGAATAAAATAAATATGCACATCTTCACGATTTAAAAAAAAATAGCAGATCTACAAGCTCATAGCGCGGCACTCGGTGCCTCGCTATGAGCTGGTAGATCTGCTATTTTTGAATAGCCAAAGTGTAAGATAATGGTTAAAGTGGTTACACTGATGCGTTCCCGGTCTTAAAGGGTTAACACTATAGCATACATGGGCAACTGGCGGCCCGGGGGCCACATGCGGCCCTCACCTTCACTTAGTGCAGCCGCAGGTTAATAGTGATATATTATTGATTTTAGCTGTTCAAATTCCAAACATGCAATCATGACCCACTTTAATTACTTCAGTCTGATATTATTAGTTTAATGACTGTCCAATGTATTTGTATTTCATAAAGTTAACTTAAGTATAACTAAATGTATTTGAAATTAAATAAAAAAATATACGTTTCAGGATTCCAATTAAAAAATACCAAAAAATAATTAAGGATTCCGAAATAGCAAAAATAGCAGATCTACAAGCTCTGAGCTTGTAGATCAGCTATTTTTTTTTCTGTCCGACAGTAACAATATGCAATGTGTCCCTCTTGAGTGAGTGTGGAAATATAGTGGCCCTCTAGTCTACATCCTCAAAGTTGCATGACCCCTGCACTATAGCCTACTTAAAAACTCGATTTTCTATTATTGTTTTTATTATTATAAAATATATTAAATGTAATGTTGGTGTATATCTGTGTCTTGCAGGTTAATCATGTGGTGACCTTCTGCAGAGTGGACTAAATCTACTTCATACAGTGAGTTGAAAACGCTGAGTCATGGCTTCTAGCTATGACTCAGCGTTTGACTCGCTGTATGAATGCTTCAGGGAAGGTTCAAAGGATGGATGGAGTCATCAGGAGATAGCTGGTAATAGAGTGTCTGTAACTCAGGACAAGGGGCAGGAAGATGGAACCTCGACAACGCAGCAACGAGCCCTGAGAGCTGAAACGTATAACGGTGCCAACGAACGCTCTCCGTTGGAGTTACAAGGCGTACGGTGCTCGGGACGTGGTGCCATACAACCTACGCGGCTCTATTAATACCAGCTATCTTCAACCACGCGGCGGGAGACCCCACACGGTACGTACCTGGATCACACCTAGCCAGCAGTGGTGGAAAGTAACTAGGTGCATTTACTTGAGTACTGTATTAAGTACAATTTCAAGGGATGTGTACTTTACTTGAGTATTTCCAAATTTCAATACTTTTACTTTTACTACACTACATCTCGGATCCAAATATTGTACTTTTTACTTCACTACATTTATTTGAAAACTTTAGTTACCAGTTACTTTGTAGATATTAATTATAATTACAAAAAATGTATTAACCACTTCAGCCCTATATACATTTCGGCCATTTGAAAATAGCCGATCTACAAGCTCACAATGTGTTGCGATGCGACACATTGTGAGCTTGTAGATCTGCTATTTTCAAAAGATTTTAATATATTTTGAAATTTGTGAAACAGGATATTCTACATAATGAGTGCTTTTATTTTTCTTACTTTAAGTACATTTTGATACCAGTGCCTTTGTACTTTCACTCAAGTGAATTTTAAATTCCGGACTTTTACTTGTAACAGAGTATTTCTACATTGCAGTATTGATACTTTTAATTAAGTAAAAAAAATCAGTATTTGTTCCACCACTGCTGACCATTATAAACTAGGGCTGTGTCACCATTATGTTATTATTATTATTATATATTATTAAATATAAGTTGACAATTCATTGTCACATAAATTATTGCGATCAAAGATTTAATTGTGTTTGACGTTGAGCATTGGAACATTATGAATACAAATGTAATTTATTTTAGGCTTTTAGGGCTTCGTAAATAAAAGTTGCACACGGCAGATATGACAAATAATATACATTATTTAATTACAAAAAAATACATTCATAGTGGGATTAGCAGAGTGGAAATAGCCAATCTACAAGCTCCAAACGTGTCGCATCGCAACACGTTTTGAGCTGGTAGTAATGCTATTTCCACAAAATGTTTGAAAATATTTGAACATTTTTAACATGGTAATGATTATGACGATTATGCAAAACATAATTGCAAATTCAAATAATTGCAATTAGGCTATTATGTAATAATTGTGACAGGTCTAGTATAAACCCTAGGGTTTATACTCATGGTAACTGATGACTGGTATCAGACCACACTTTGAGAGCCACTGGTCTAGCGGCTCAGAGCTGAACCAAGACGCCTGTGGTTTTATTTTCAAGCCGAATCCCAACCCTCAACATTCTGCCTCCACCAGTGTTATGGAGAAATTGGTGATCTGACAAAAGATGTGTCCATCTTGTGGACTTCACATGTCAAACATCCAAAGTCAATCGCTGTTAGTTTATGAACGGAGTTGCTCTGTTCATAAACAAACAAACGGTTGTTATTTACATTTGGACATGGTGATGTTTTTGGGAAGACGAGATGGTTGCATGTTTTCTGAAGGTCACCAATTTCACCGTAACACAACACCTTGCTGGAGGTAGGAGGCACAAACTGGAGTTTTGAAATCAGCGGCCATATTGGAAATAAATTGGGCCTCTTCCTCACTTCCCTTCACAGGTGTTACCAATGGTGCTAATGAAGGCTCTGTTCCAAACGGACCCTTACGGGTGTGTAACTCTTGAGTGTACAGATGTAAACAAATCACAGGTCCATTTGGTTCCATTTGTACACTCAGAGTTATGGGTGTCCTTTGAGAACCACTGTGCTGCACTAAATAGAACAGAGCCTTCATTAGTATCATTGGTAACACATGTGAAGGAAGTAAGGAAGAGGCCCAATCCTTGGCCAAATGCATATTCATTTGGGGGTCCTTGATATGAAACTTTTGAGAGCCACCGTCTTTAGTTGTTTCTGGAACTTGATGAAATGATAAGCATTGTAGACTTTACTTGGTGTTTGATACAGGAATAGATGGCACCTCTTTGCTAAATTGGCAATGTTTCTCCCAAAATGTAAAACAAATGACGAATTTGCAAAATGTTCTTAAAGCAGGGGTCTTCAACAGGGGGTCCGGGACCCAGAGTTACTACAGGGGGTCCGCCAAATCTTTTTTACATTGCTGAGGAGAACTTAAGCCAAAAATAGCAGATCTACAAGCTCACAACGCCTCGGGCTGCAAGGCGTAGTGAGCTTGTAGATCGGCTATTTTTAGCAAAGAGTTATAGGTGTAGAGGGAAAAAAGAGCAGCAAAAGTTTATCTCAAACACAATTTTATACAATATAGAGGGGGTCCCTGCTTCATCTCTCTCTCAGCTAGGGGGTCCTTGGCCTGAAAACGTTGAAGACCCCTGTCTTAAAGGGATAGTTTAAAACACTTTTTCCTATGGATTAGTCACCCCATGGAGACTTGAATTCATGGATATGTTTTTGTCTGATTCCTAAACCAATAATTTGATGACCGGCAGCGGTTCCGGTAGGAGACACAAAGAGTCACCTTTGTGTCTCCTACCGGAACCGCTGCCTACCGGTCCATAATTCAAGGCTCCATGGGGTGACTAATCGATAGAAAAGAAGTACGTTTTTGGGTGAACTATCCCTTTTTAAGTAATGTAAAGTATACATGATGTGAACATGTACGGGTGAGTACATCATTATCAGACCTAAAACGTATTGTTTTATGCCCACAGTGGCTGTAGGCCAGTCAAGCATCTTCAAATCATGTACTTAAAGGAGTAGTTCACCCAAAAAAATACTTTTCTATAAATTGCACACCCCATGAAGCCTTGAATTCATGATTTTGTTTTAGTTTGTCTCATTACTAAGCCAATAATTTGATGACCGGGTGTATTTCCGGTAGGAGACACAAATAATTTACTTTGTGTCTCCTACCGGATACATTAGCCGGTAGGAGACGGGAATATAATTATTGGCATAGGAATGCGACAAAAACAAATCCATGAATTCAAGGCTTCATGGCGTGTGTAATTGATAGAAAATAAGTCATTTTGTGGGTGAACTACTCCTTTAAGTTACTTAATTACTTACTTTGAGGAATAGAAATGGCCAATTACACATTGAAGTGCCCACTTTTCCCGGGTGCCCACTCTTCTGGTTACAAAAATGTTAATTTATTTTCAAACATGTTCAATGTTCATGTACAATACAATACAATTAAATCCTTAATCGCAATTATTTGTGACAATTACGCAAGTAAAATGCCATAATGGTGGCACAGCCCTGTCAGTGACCAGCTTATGGCTCTACAGACCATCTTGGCTTCCAAAATGTCACCCTGTAAGGCCTGCTCAACTCAACGTTTTTGTTTTCTTTTTTGTGTCTTTACAGAACACGAAGAAGACGTCCGTAAGTGAAGATGGCAGGAAGGTAGGAACCTTTTGATTGCAGCTGCTGCTTGTTAAGGGGGCTACATGCTACATGCTACCATACCATGTATGTGGTCATTTGCGTCGTCTATCGTTTCACGTCATTTGCATCGCGTCATTTGTGGGTAAAACTTCATCACGTCGGTCCACATCACATAGGACCATGTGCCTTTCTGTGATGTGGATTAATGTGATTTTATTTATTGTTTCACGTCATTTGCGCCCAAAACTTTGATCACATCGGTCCACATCACATATGACCATATGTGGTTGTAACTTCTCCTCTTTTTCTCTATTCTTTGCTTTAATAAAGCAATAACAAGATTATTTGTTTTTATTTACTTTTGTGTCTGAGTTATTTGATCGATTTTTTATTTTTGTCTATCTTTCTTTTCACAAACACATTTCTTTCTTCTTGCCTGTCTATTGCACTAGTTCTTCACTAGTGGTTTGTGTGTACAAATGTATGTGATGTGGAGCTATGTGATTTATGTCTGGTATCATTATGGTAGCATTTAGCCCCATTAACACTGTGTTAACAGTCATCTATGCTGTAGGTCTGTGCAAACTAAAAGAGAAAGCAAATGATGTGCGACGTGTCATTTGCTTCTTTCTTAGTGTTTTTTTTTAATTTCATCTGCTGTTTGAGTCGTGGCTGCTGTTCAAGGTAAGTGATAGTAGTGACACGGTCTATCATTGGTTGTCGGGCAGAAACCATATATATATATATATATATATATATATATATATATATATATATATATATATATATATATATTATATCTTTTTTTTTTGTCGTAAAGACATTTCTTTACTTGGTCATACCGTGTGACAGTGTCACATACTAAAGCAGTACAAACAGCCGATCTACAAGCTCACAACGCAAAGATCATGATAATTATATTGGATCCATTGGAACACAGGTTATTTTGTGTCCATTTTAAAAAGTAACAATTTTGGACATACAAGGTTTCTGCCTGACCTCCATACTTTAACTTCCCCTCTTTTCTCTTCATTATTTGCTTGAATAAAGTTATAACTTTTTTTCCTTCTAGTGTGTCTTTGAGTTTTTTACAAATGGAACCAAATGGACCCATCACTGGTCCATTTGGTTCTATTTGTAGTACTGACAGTATACGTATCCAGGCTGTTTATGTAATGACAGGGTACAGTATATGTAGGCCTACGCTAAGCTGTATAATATAGTGACAGGGTACAGTATATGTATACTAGGTTGTATAATATAGTGACAGGGTACAGTATATGTGGCTCTTGGTCACATAGCAAACTCACATAGTTAAACCTATTTGTGCTTTATCTATTTTTGATAAAGTTAAAAATATAGTTTTTTTTTTGCCCTGTCATAGTATCAACTAAACATTTTTTTAGCTTCAACTGTAAAATTTGCACTATCAGCGCCGCTTGCGTTGCGTCATTTAACGGGTGGCGGGCCAGCGGTTTGCGTCGTTTGCGTTCAATGCCCGTCATTCGTGAAGAATATGTAAGGGACTGGACCAGTGTTTTTTATTATTGGGTCACGGCCAGCGTTTGTGTGATTTATGTCTCGTAGCATTTCGCGTCATTTGCGTTTTGATTTGATTTGCGTCGCGTCTCAGGATTTCACGTCATGTCCGTGCAGGTAAGTCTTCATCACGTCAGCCCACATCACATAAGTCCATGGTGTAGTGTAGTGTAGTATGTGATGTGGATTGATGTGATGTATGTGTTGTCATTTCACAACACATGCGGGTAAAAATTACATTTGATTTCACGTCGCTTCCGTCATATGCAGGTAAGTCTTCATCACGTCAGCCCACATCACATATGACCGTACACGGGGGCCGTATGTGATGTGCATTGATGTGATGTATGTGTTGTGTTGTGTCATTTCACAACATATGCGGGTAAAACATCATCACGTTAGTCCACGTCACATATGAACATATGTGGAGGTATGTGATGCATGTCGTCCTTTACGTCGTGTGTCGTTTCGCGTAATTTTATTGCCGTTGTACCGTTTCAGGCTATTTGCAAGTAAAGCTTCATCACGTCAATCCACATCACATCATAATAATAATAATAATAATAATAATAATAATAATAATAACATATTACTGGTCGTAGGGTTAGGGTTATATGTGATTTTTGTGATTATTTCACGACATTTGCGGATAGCTCGTCATTCACATCGGTCGGCAATTTTTTCTTTTAGGCGAGGTACACGCCGTTGTTTACAGTAGGTCAGAACAGGGAGAGATGTAGGGCCATCATTCATATCATATGCATTTAATGACTTTGGTTATTCCTGTTGCTTGTGTTGTATGATACAACACAAGCAACAGGAATAACCAGTTGTATGTTGTGTATTAATGTTGTTCATAGTGTTGTATGTTTACTAATGTCATTCATAGTGTTGTATGTTGTGTACTAATGTCATTCATGCTGTTGCTGTATTGCTGACAAATATTGGCACAATTGATTTTGCGTTGCGTCATTTGCGTTAAAGCTTAATCACGCCAATCCACATCACATATGACCAGTATGTGATGTGAAGGTGTGTGTGACGGATGTCGGCATGTGCATCACGTATAGTTGCTCGTTATTTGTGCCGTCATTTGCGGGTAAAGCTTCATCACGTCAATCCACATCACATCATAATAATAATAATAATAATGATAATAATAATATAAACTATACATATGACCAGTATGTGATGTGGACTTCGTTTCACGTTGTTTGCGTACAATGCTCGTCATTTGGCAGGAGAATAATGAAGAAAATGGACTGATGCTGGACTGAGACTGATGCAGAGAACATGAAGCAAAGAATGCTGCTGCCATTGCGTCATATGCGCCTCGTATAATTTATGTCAATCGTCCAAAAATGATATAAATTATACGAGTCTCTATCTCTCTCTGTCTCTCTATCCCTCTCATCTCTCTATCTCTCCCCCTGGTGAGTAGGTTGGCGAACGTAATGCACATTACAAAGTGCTTTAGTTAAAGGTACTATAGATAAATGCACCATTTAAATTGTAAACTTTGAATTGTACTCATAGGCATCAGCTAGCAGCCACTGTGACACTGTGTAAGAGGCAGTTCAGTCACTGTAGACTGTATTACTTCTGGAAAATAAAATAAACATTAGTCATAACTGTGTGATTGCATTATAAATATTAGTCATAACTGTGTGATTGCATTCTAAACATGTGTCATAACTGTGTGATTGCATTCTAAACATCACAGTCATAACTGTGTGATTGCAATATAAATATTAGTCATAACTGTGTGATTGCGTTATAAATATTACAATCATAACTGTGTGATTGCATTCTAAACATGTGTCATAACTGTGTGTTGCATTCTAAACATTACAGTCATAACTGATGTCAATCAAAATGTTTAAGCTCTATATTTAACTGCTACCAGGCATTGAGCCACTGCAGAGGTTCCCAAACCTTTTAGCTCAGGACCCAAACTAGTGAAAATAATAGATTTGCAAGCTCACAACAAGCTTGTAAATCTATTTTCACAAACTCTTTTTTTTTGTTTATAATTTATTGCTTAGATTTCTTTTGTTTTCATGAAATAGCACATGTTCTATTTTTTCTTTCTTTTAATTCATTTTAATTGTACTATAGACACAAAAGAGACGTGATGTCTCTCTGGGACCTATTGAAAATAGCAGATCTACAAGTTTGGCTTGTAGATCTGCTATTTTCACTACTCTTTTAATATTTTAAACAGAATTTATTTGATTTGTTTTTAAATCTATGGGGTTCTTTTGAAAAACTTTGTTTACTCAAAATTGTTTTATAACAATTTTATAACCCTAACCTTTTATTTAAAATAAATTGTAGCAAACTAAAATGGAAAAGAGGAATATTTACTGACTGTAGCTGGTCTCAAAAACAAAGCAAAACTGGCAGAAATAAAGACTCACTTCACAAAAAACATAAGGAAAACTCCTTAGATGGAGACCAAGAAAATCTATTTTTATTTTATTTCATGTTCATAAAGTGCTCCAAGTGCTCTAAGTGAAAAGTGCAGCAACACACATTTAGGTCATAGGACCATCGTCCGTGCTATATCAGATCTAATCATTTGCGGTTAAAGCTTCATTACGTCAGTCCACATCACATATGACCATAGTGTGTAGTGTAGTGTAGTGTAGTATGTGATGTGGACTTACGTCTCGTATCATTTTGCGTAATTTCATTTGCGTCTCGACTTATCATTTCACGTCACTTAAGTCATTTGCAGGTAAGTCTTCATCACGTCAGTCCACATCACATATGACCATAGGCCCTGTATGTGATGTGGATTTATGTGTTGTCATTTGTGGGTAAAGCTTGATTATTCACGGCGGTCAGTAGGCGAGGCACTGACGATGGTCCTTTGACCCAAACGTTTGTTGCTGCACTTTTCACTTTTAGCACTTGGAGCTCTTTATGAGCATGACAAAATAAAACACTAATATATTTTCTTAGTCTCTGTTTAAGGAGTTTTCCTTAAGGTTTTTGTGGAGTGAAAACATGACTATCTATTTATGGTCTGTTCATGAATTTTCCATGGCCAGTTATTTGGGATCAATATAAGTAGGAAAAAAAGGCCGTTATTCTAGTCCGGACTTGTCCTTTAACATGGCATCCTTAAGTGGATAAACTAAATTGGTAAATGGATGAACTGTGACGGGATAGATGGAGGTCAGCAAGATTTTTTTTTTGTACAAATATTAATTTGAATATCTGTTAGTTTATTGTATCTATTATCTGTATTTTGTTTTAGTTTTTCTCCTTTTATTGTTGTACTGTTAATTATTGACATGTATTTTGTGCTATTGTTTTCCTGTTTTCTTCTTAGTCATCATGACTTCATAGGCCTGTCAAAATTACATAATAGCAGTAGTCTATGATGGATAATATCATTGGAAATTATATAATATCCCAAAAAAAAAAATCAGTTGTAATGTATGTTTTGTTTTAACTTCCATTTACTGGATTTTAATGTGATGTTTTTTTTTGTATTGTTTATTTATTGTATTTTTTTATTTTTATAAAAGGCGCTATATCGCTAAACATTACCGTATCGAATCTCAGTAGGCTCATTATCTGTAACTGTACAGCTGTGCTGCTTCAGGAATAATATGTGACCAACAGCGTAAATCATCATTGTTGTAATGTGAAGACTCTCCTCTTCAGACTCCACCTCAGCCTGTAGCACTTAGACGCATTTTGAGCTTGTAGATCTAAGTTTAAATAGGGTTAATATTTGTGTGTGTATGTTTTGTAGTAATCAAAATCTACAAAGTAACTAAATGTTTCAAATAATCGTAGTGGAGTAAAAGTACAATATTTGCCTCTGAGATGTGGTGAAGTAGAAGTAAAAGTACTGCAAATTGGAAATACTCCAGTAAAGTAAAAAATACCTCAGATGCTGGGTTAATTTGTTGACCTGGTTAGTTGACCTATAGTTTCTATGTACAGATTATTAATTTATTATACTGTTTATTAATTTATTATACTGTTTAGACTGATGCTATCTTCTTGGTTTACCTGTGATCCTAGAGACACTGCACCGTCTCTGCATTCTATGTATGTGTTTACTTTGTTTATTGTAAGTCACTCTGGATAAAGAGAATAGATGGATATCTACATTGTAAATTGTGAAATGACTTTACTGTTGAAATGTAAATATGTGAATGGTACCATGTGATTGTAAATGACAACAAAAAAAAAACAAAGGCTCTGGTGTGGTTCTCCTGGTTTACCGGGATGGGGTTCAATTCCCTGCAGTGCCCTACTCGTAGTGTTGTATTTACCCTTTATATGGTCTGTTTTATTTATGTTCATAGTGTTGTATTTACCCTTTATATGGTTTATGTTTTATTCTTTACGCTCATTGTGTTGTATTTACCCTTACATGGTTTGTTTTATTCTGTGTTCATAGTGTCGTATTTACCCTTACATGGTTTGTTGTATTCTGTATGTTCATTGTGTTGTATTTAGCCTTACATGGTTTGTTTTATTTTTATATTCATTGTTGTATTTACCTGGTTTATTCTTTATGTTCATTGTGTTGTATTTACCCTTACATGGTTTATGTTTTAGGTTTATGTTTTATTTTTATATTCATTGTGTTGTATTTACCTGGTTCATTCTTTATGTTCATTGTGTTGTATTTACCCTTACATGGTTTATGTTTTAGGTTTATGTTTTAGGTTTATGTTTTATTTTTATATTCATTGTTTTGTATTTACCCGGTTTATTCTTTATGTTCATTGTGTAGGGTTGGGATCCTTCATTATCATTCTAATTGTTGATGACCAAATGGACCATTACAGGTCTAACTCTTTAGTGTGCAAATGGACCCGTTATGGTGGTCTTTGAAATGTAAAAGTTTGAGGACCATTGGTATTGTAATGTTTTATCTGACGTGAAGTCCACACACCAGCTCTGACAGTGTGATGGATACGGTTCCCAATGCTAACGCAGCTACAAACATCCTGCAGCTCTTAGCCTGTCTCAAAGTGGGGTCCGGGGACCTCCAGGGGTCCTTGGGGGGATTTCAGGGGGTCCCCAGCTAAAGTAGTTAATATAGCATCATAAACATTTTAACCACTTTATCCATTTATGTTTGCTATTCAAAAATAGCAGATCTACAAGCTCACAGCGCGTCACTTCGTGCCGCGCTGCGAGCTTGGACATCTGCTATTTTTGAACATTTTCGAAGGCCCGCTCTTGTCCTCCGACGGCCAGGATGCGCTCGCCTCTTTCGCCGTCTCCATGCTATGATCCCTGCCGAGACAAAGGGAAGATCTCCCACACGACAAAGGGGAGATCTCCCACCACCCAGCCGGTGGAGGGTTATCCGCGAAAAAGTCCGGAATTCTGTGTGCGATCGCTGTGCTGATGTCCAGAAGTGCTTGTCTGTCATAACTCCTTAGACACCTGACGGTGTAGGAAAAACATAAAAGGCTTAAAAATACTAAAAAGAAGGAAAAACGTTGCGACGCTGAGGAGCGTGTACGGAAGCAGCCTTCCCCCTCCATTGGCGCTCCCATATAATGGGAATTCAATACCCATATAACAATGAATTCAATACCCATAATTCTAGCTTCACATGTGTACTTTTTATAGAATGTCATATCAGAAGACCGAGCTTCGCAGTTTAAAGAATAGTCATACCCTTCCAGTCAGAGCACTTATGTCTTGAAGGACCCTATGTCCGTCCCGAATAGAGCAAGCTCTGAAAGCAGAGATGCCTCCTCTGACCAAAAGGAGCCTTGCCTTTAGGGAAGTGTGTTGTTAGGATTCTGTTCTAACATTAATAGAGTTGATTCCAAGTCCTTGGAATCTATAAGCGAATAATAGTTGCCCCTTCCTACCGGCGTCTATAAGGTATATGTTGCATTCTGACTTTGACTCTTGCCTTGAAGACGACTGTGTCCGCCGGGATATGACTCTTGTCTGGAAGGGTATAACTATTCTCTATGCTGCAAGGGTCTGTCTTCTGATATGACAATTCTATAAAAAGTGCAAATGTGAAGCTAGACTTCTGGTCATTAAATTTGTGCAATAATAATGCTGAAGTCGTAAAGATGGCTAATTTGGGGTGTGGCGATCAAGCTCAGCGTAGCCATTTAGCACAAATACATATTTAGTTGATATAATAAATATATTTAATTAATCATGAATAAAGAGTACATGTAGTACTAACTATTATTTGAGTAGACAATAATAAATCATGGTTATCGATTTATATAAGTACCTAAAAAGTTCCAGTTCTGAATACATCTGACTTTTGAGTTTGGTAATCTAGAAGTACAATTAACTAAAAAAGTTAAGTTCTGAATACTTAACTTTAATACAAACTTTTTAGGTAAATGATTGCCTGAAAAGTTTTGAGTATTGATACTTTTACTTAGGGTTAACATTTGAGTACTTTTTGCCGGCTGATAGGAGGGGGGTTGTTGCCATGATCACTACATGGTGGGGAGACTCCTGTTACTGAACAAACACTCTATGGCAATGATTATTACTATCAAAATATAGTGCTTTAACCTTAACATTTTTTTGTTTTAACCCAAAGATATTGGTGTCAATCCGTTTCTCTACAGTCGAATCAAGCAGCTCTGTCCTTAAAGGAGGAGTTCACCCAAAAAAATACTCATTTTCTGTCAATTGCACACCCCATGAAGCCTTGAATTCATGGATTTGTTTTTGTTTTTGTGGCATTCCTAAGCCAATAATTTGATGACTGTGTATTTCCGGTTGGACACACAAAGAGTCTCCTTTGTGTCTTCTACCAGATACATTAGCCGGCAGGAGACAGGAATCTAATTATTAGCTTGGGAATTCAAGGCTTCATGGGGTGTGCAATTGATAGAAAATAAGTAATTTTTTTGGGTGAACTACTCCTTTAATGTATGTTGAGTGATGTCTGTCTGTCACAAGGACAAACAGAGAGACTAGAGAATAGTCGTCTCCATTATAGGACAAGTTGAAAATAACTTTATATGGGGGCACGGTGGCGCTGTCGCCTCACAGCTAGAAGGTCCTGGGTTCGATTCCCGCCGGGGGTGGCGTGTCCTCTCCTCCGCATCATCAGTACCCATACCCTAGGTGGGGTTGGCGAAAGGGCCTTTCTGTGTGGAGTTTGCATGTTCTCCCCATGTCTCCTAGGGTAGATACCCTCACAAAAATCATGCAGTAATCCTGGTCTCTATACCGCCTCCCCCTGGCCAGCCGGGGCTCCTGATGGAGGGGAAAGGAACTGGGGCCTGTTCCTCAAAAGGTGAATTAGAGCTTAAGCCTGGCTTTAACACCTATCCTGGCTTAATTTAGCCAGGATTAGGGCTGAATCGGTTCCTCAAAAGCTGAATTATCTTGAAGATTAGTTTAGCCAGTTCACCCTGGCTAAGTTTAGCCATGACCCGATTCCTCAAAAGAGAATTGAAGCAAGCCTACCTTAGTTACCATGGCAATTTAGCTGTGAAGTTAGCCTGGTCAGGAGCAGGCTAACAGCCAAGCTTACTTAATCCAGTGCCTTTGTTCTTCAAGTTTGTCCACAGTTAATTCAACACATGTGTTTGTATATGGACTCATTGAATGACCCTGCATTCAAATAAAATGAAATAAATACAATAAGATATAATCAAATTAATTATATTACTGAAATAGTGTGTGACCATGAATCATAATTGTTTCACAATGACTCATGTGGGTATCAAGAAGATTCACCCCAAAACCAACTCACCCCAGAGGTAGGAAAACTCACCCCGGAAGACTCATTCCAGAGGTAGGAAAACTCACCCCCAAGATTTTCGGGGGTAGTAACACTCACCCCAGGACCTGAGAAAACTCACCCCGGAAGACTCACCCCAACTTTGTGGAAAACTCACCCCAATGGTTTTTAACTTTGAGAGAGGACATGCTCACTGATTCGCTGTGTATTGTCAACCCAAGGAATCTGGCCAGGGTGGCAAATCTAACCAGACAGAAAAGAAGGCCTGAAGACCCAACCGAGACCGACTTCGAGCTGCAGTTGGGTCACATAGTCCCAGGTTTTCTGCTGCAAGATATCACAAAGGACACAGCTCGTCATCTAATCTTTGCCACACAACAACAACAACAACGTGAGCTTGTGAAGAAACCGTTCACGCAGCTTTTCAGCCTTCATGGATTTCTAATGGATGGAGATGACATGGTTGTCAAGCAAGTCCCTCTGGTATTTGTGCTAATGTCAAGGAGGAGGAAGCATGACTACGTTGCTGTGTTCAAGGCCATCAAGAACATCGCTCCACACCTGGACAATGTGGAAATGGACATGGTGACAGATTTCGAACCAGCCATATGGGAAGCTGCTGCCAAGGTGTTTCCAAATGCCACGATGCACGGCTGTTCTTTCCATTGGGCCCAAGCTGTGATGCGTGCAGTCCAGCTAAAAGGCTTGATAGTGGCATATAAAACCAAACCAGATGTCAACAGGTTCATCAAGAAACTCTTTGCTCTACCATATCTGCCCGTTGATGAGATCGAAGGAGCTTTCAATCGGCTCGCATCATCTGGCACAGAAGAGTTTAAAGAAGAGCTAAAACCTATTGTTGACTACATCCTCATGTGATATGTCATTGTCACTCTGTTAACACTATAGTTCATATTGTTGTTAGATGTTTGATAATATATTACAGATTTTTTTTAATATTATAACAATTGTCAATTTCTAGTCAATGGAGAAATATTTTTTTATTTCTTGTCCACCTTTGGAGTTACATCATGATGGTAAAGTAACTACACAACCCAAACCTCGACCAAAGTGGTCTTGCAAATGTGGGGTTATTGCGCGTCAACCTTCTCTCCCCCCACCCCACCCCCCTCCGTGCGTCCCGTCGCGTGTTCCGTCACGGCCCCAGTCGCGGTCACTCCCCCCCCCCCCCCCCCCCACCCTGTGCGTCCCGTCGCGGTCAACCCCCGTCCCCGGGCGTCCCGTTGCCCACCCGATCCCCGTCCTGTCCCGTCGCAAACACACACACACACACACACACACACACACACAGCTTTCTCCCTGGATCTATTTATTGCGGTCGCGTTTCCTTTATTGCTTTATACATTTTACTTCCTTGTATGATTCCATGAGCTGCTGCAGTGCTGCTGTTCAGCCACAGAGAAGAACGTCGCTCTGGTTTTAGGCTCCATGATTGGTCAAGTTCAAGGATTCTGCTATCGACTTTCATGGTCTTTTATAGAAATACGTGAAGCCTGGCTTCATTATCCTGGCTCGACACAGCCTGGCTTGACAAGGTCTAGCTCGACAAAGTCGCTCCTTTTCAGCCTGGCTTGGCTTTCGAGGAACGGAATAAACAAGGCTTATATGGACCCGACTTTGTCAAGCCTGGATTTGGCTTAAGGCCAGGCTTATTTAATTCACCTTTTGAGGAACAGGCCCCTGTATCTCAATCACTGCACCACTGTAATTCATCCTAATTCTGTTCACTTGCATATTCTTCATTGAAAGGTTAGATAAAGGTGAAACAGCCACGTAAAAGTTGGAAAATATTCCTAGTTAGTTTTGAACTCAGAACCTTCTGTGTGCAAGGCCTGTATCCTATCCACTGCTCCACCATGGTTCATACTTTCTCTGGTCTCAAGCACAATCTTCAGTGAAAGATCAGATAAAGGAGCAAGAGTCAGATAAAATTTGGAAAACTCTCCTGGTTGGATTTGAACCGGTAACCTTCTGGTTGCAAGTCCTGTATCTAAACGACTGCACCACAGAGGTACTTGCTTGATCTGTTAACTAAGCCTGCTAAGGGTTGTACTTTTCCCCCTCTAAATATCCATTGCCATTGACAATGTATTGGGCCTAACCCTAACCCTTGTCTTCATCACTGAAAATAACGTACATGTAAACTGATGTCATGTGCAGTTGGGGTGAAGAAACACAACCATTTCACTCCTAATAATACCTATTTGATTTGACATCCTGACTTGCTGCTGTAGCTGAGGCTTGAACCTGTTACCTGCGGCTCACTAGTCAGTGACTCTATCCATTCACCTACAGCTGTTTCCTTGGAATCTGCGGTTCTGAAACGTTTTGTTGTCAACCCCCCAAATTGACATGTATTTGGGCAGTGGACCCCAATGTGAAAAGATGTAGTGTCAGGGCCCCCCATGAAAAAGATTTATATTTATGCTGTAACACATTTTTTTAAAGTTATTTGTCTTGTTTGTTGTTCAAGTCAAAGCACCAGGAAGGCTGTACTTGTCAGCCATCTGTTAGCTCAATGGGTTGAGACGCAGTATTCATGATCCAGAGGCCATGAGTTCAAATCCCATTGATGTCTTTCCTATGATTCTTTCCTTTGCAGACTGGCTTCCAGAAGATCAACTGAAAACTACCAGGAAGGCTGTACTTGTCAGCCATCTGTTAGCTCAATGGGTTGAGGCGCAGTATTCATGATCCAGAGGCCATGAGTTCAAATCCCATTGATATCTTTCCTATGATTCTTTCCTTTGCAGACTGGCTTCCAGAAGATCAAGGGAAAACTACCAGGAAGGCTGTACTTGTCAGCCATCTGTTAGCTCAATGGGTTGAGACGCAGTATACATGATCCAGAGGCCATGAGTTCAAATCCCACTGGTGTCTTTACTGTGATGCTTCCCTTTGCAGACTAACTTCTAGAAAAACAAGTTAAAACCACCAGAAAACCTGTAACTCTCAGCCAACAGCATAGCTCAACTGGTAGAGTGTCTGTCCAATAACATGACTTGACTTGAGTGGGTTCGATTCCCACTCGAGTCAAGTGTCCCCGGTAACTTGGGGCAACGGATAAATTGACTGATATCCTTAGTGATGCTTCCTTTTGCAGACTAACTTCTAGAAAAACAAGTTAAAACCACCAGGAAACCTGTAACTCTCAGCCTACAGCATAGCTCAACTGGTAGAGCGTCTGTCCAATAACATGACTTGACTTGACTTGACTTGAGTGGGTTCGATTCCCACTTGAGTCAAGTGTCCCCGGTATCTTGGGGCAACGGATAAATTGACTGATATCCTTAGTGATGCTTCCCTTTGCAGACTAACTTCTAGAAAACAAGTTAAAACCACCAGGAAACCTGTAACTCTCAGCCAACAGCATAGCTCGACTGGTAGAGCGTCTGTCCAATAACATGACTTGACTTGACTTGACTTGACTTATTGGACAGACGCTCTACCAGTTGAGCTAAGCTGTTGGCTGAGAGTTACAGGTTTCCTGGTGGTTTTAACTTGTTTTTCTAGAAGTTAGTCTGCAAAGGGAAGCATTACTAAGGATATCAGTCAATTTATCCGTTGCCTCAAGTTACCGGGGACACTTGACTCGAGTGGGAATCGAACCCACTCAAGTCAAGTCATGTTATTGGACAGACGCTCTACCAGTTGAGCTAAGCTGTTGGCTGAGAGTTACAGGTTTCCTGGTGGTTTTAACTTGTTTTTCTAGAAGTTAGTCTGCAAAGGAAAGCATCACAGTAAAGACACCAGTGGGATTTGAACTCATGGCCTCTGGATCATGTATACTGCGTCTCAACCCATTGAGCTAACAGATGGCTGACAAGTACAGCCTTCCTGGTAGTTTTCACTTGATCTTCTGGAAGCCAGTCTGCAAAGGAAAGAATCATAGGAAAGACATCAATGGGATTTGAACTCATGGCCTCTGGATCATGAATACTGCGTCTCAACCCATTGAGCTAACAGATGGCTGACAAGTACAGCCTTCCTGGTAGTTTTCACTTGATCTTCTGGAAGCCAGTCTGCAAAGGAAAGAATCATAGGAAAGACATCAATGGGATTTGAACTCATGGCCTCTGGATCATGAATACTGCGTCTCAACCCATTGAGCTAACAGATGGCTGACAAGTACAGCCTTCCTGGTGCTTTGACTTGAACAACAAACAAGACAAATAACTTTAAAAAAAATGTGTTACAGCATAAATATAAATCTTTTTCATGGGGGGCCCTGACACTACATTTTTACACATTGGGGTCCACTGCCCAAATACATGTCAATTTGGGGGGTTGACAACAAAACAGCTGTAGGTGAATGGATAGAGTCACTGACTAGTGAGCCGCAGGTAACAGGTTCAAGCCTCAGCTACAGCAGCAAGTCAGGATGTCAAATCAAATAGGTATTATTAGGAGTGAAATGGTTGTGTTTCTTCATGGGGTGAAGAAACACCCCATGAAGAAACACGGGGTGTTTCTTCATGGATATCACTGCACATGATATCAGTTTACATGTACGTTATTTTCAGCGATGAAGACAAACCGCACAGACGTTCACTGTACTTTAGTACATTTTGTAAACTTATGACTCTGAGTAGAGTATAGCCTGACTTAAACAAACAAATAACAACTTAGTATAGTCAGATTATTTTTTACACAACTTACAAATCCGAAATAATCACTAAGTGTGGAGGCCAAAATCGTCCCCCCAAAAACCTGTTAGGAGTACGTTTCAGGCAATTTAGAGTTGATTGGTAGTACTTTGTAGTGACTTTTTTGGTCCCTAACACCACAAATGGTTTACATACTCTTTACGAATGTCTTAAGCATCATTTGCTTAACATGAATGATAATTCTAGTAATTGTTTGGTGTCTGCATTCATGAAAGCCAGGTAGTTTGCAACAGGTAAGGAGAAAGTCCACATTAACAGACAGTCATAAATGATGAACTGTCTTCACTTTACTGTAGGGCACATAATAACATGTACAAAGGATTTATAGATATTTTAGGAATGTTTTACAAAGCATGTTAAACATGAACAAACACATTAACAGACAGTTGTAAATGATGAACTGTCTTCACTTTACTATAGGGCACATAATAACATGTACTAAGGATTTATAGATACTTTAGGAATGTTTAACAAAGCATATGTTAAACATGAACAAGCTACCAATAGCTTGTATATATTATGTAACATCAGTTACAAATGATTTAATAATCATTTACAGATGTATTATACATGGCTTATTCATGAATAGTTACTAATACCTTTATAGATGATTTGTAACCGTAGTTATAAAGGTTTTAGTAATCATTTACGAATGTCAATAAACAGGTTGTTAATGATTTGTTAATAGTCTACAAACTGTTTATAAACGTTTATAAATGCTTTAGAATGGGTCGTTACAAATGATTTAATAATCTTTTACAGATGTATATAAATGGCTTATTCATGAATAGTTCACTACTTACTAATACTTTACAAATGATTTGTAACTGTAGTTATGAAGGTTTTAGTAATCATTTAAGAATGTCAACAAACAGGTTGTTAATGATTTGTTAATAGTTTACAAACTACTTATAAACGTTTATAAATGCTTTATAACGGGTCATTATTGTAAAGTGCTACCAGTAATTTTTTTTCCGTTTCGGTAGTGACACAATGGTGTCACTACCGAAACGAAAAAAAAATTGTTCCCCCAAAAACCTGTTAGGAGTACGTTTCAGGCAATTTAAAGTTGATTGGTAGTGACTTTTTTTTTGGTCCCTAACATTCATCGAGCTCTGGACTTAGTACATTTTTTTCCGTTTCGGTAGTGACAGTACCGAAACGAAAAAAAAAATTGTTCCCCCAAAAACCTGTTAGGAGTACGTTTCAGGCAATTTAAAGTTGATTGGTAGTGACTTTTCTTTTGGTCCCTAACATTCATCGTTCCCCCAAAAACCTGTTAGGAGTACGTTTCAGGCAATTTAAAGTTGATTGGTAGTTGATTGGTCCCTAACATTCATCGAGCTCTGGACTTAGTAAATTATTTTCCGTTTCGGTAGTGACACTACCGAAACGAAAAAAAAAAAAATCCCCCAAAAACCTGTTAGGAGTACGTTTCAGGCAATTTAAAGTTGATTGGTAGTGACTTTTTTTTTGGTCCCTAACATTCATCGACTTAGTACATTTTTTTCCGTTTCGGTAGTGACACTACCGAAACGAAAAAAAAAAAATTGTTCTCCCAAAAACCTATTAGGAGTACGTTTCAGGCAATTTAAAGTTGATTGGTAGTGACTTTTTTTTTGGTCCCTAACATTCATCGAGCTCTGGACTTAGTACATTTTTTTCCGTTTCGGTAGTGACACTACCGAAACGAGAAAAAAAAAATTGTTCTCCCAAAAACCTATTAGGAGTACGTTTCAGGCAATTTAAAGTTGATTGGTAGTGACTTTTTTTTGGTACCTAACATTCATCGAGCTCTGGACTTAGTAATTTTTTTTCCATTTCAGTAGTGACAGTACCGAAACTAAAAAAAAAAAATTCCCCAAAAAACCTGTTAGGAGTACGTTTCAGGCAATTTAAAGTTGATTGGTAGTGACTTTTTTTTTGGTCCCTAACATTCATCGAGCTCTGGACTTAGTCATTTTTTTTCCGTTTCGGTAGTGACACTACCGAAACGGAAAAAAAATTGTTCCCCCAAAAACCTGTTAGGAGTACGTTTCAGGCAATTTAAAGTTGATTGGTAGTGGCTTTTTTCTTGGTCCCTAGTATTCATCGAGCTCTGGACTTAGTCATTTTTTTTTCGTTTCGGTAGTGACACCATTGTGTCACTACCGAAACGAAGTTAAATCCGAAAAAATCACTAAGTGTGGAGGCCTAAAAAAAAATTGTTCCCCCAAAAACCTGTTAGGAGTACGTTTCAGGCAATTTAAAGTTGATTGGTAGTGACTTTTTTTTTGGTCCCTAACATTCATCGAGCTCTGGACTTAGAATTTTTTTTTTCGCTTCGGTAGTGACACCATTGTGTCACTACCGAAACAAAGTTAAATCCGAAAAAATCACTAAGT